>NW_026869442.1:0-321871 GCF_023558535.2 Drosophila nasuta
GCAAGTCCACTGGTGGAACGACAGGATAGCGGACGCAAGGAGAGAGTGCCTCCGAGCCAGGAGGAACTAGCAGCGTGCTGCCCCTGGCTCCGCATACGAGTAGCTGAGAGGAGTACACAAAACCAAGAGACGGATTCTGGCGAACCTTATCAAGGAAAGCAAGAGGGCGTCCTTCCAGCATCTGGTGAACGAGGCGGACAACGACCCGTGGGGTATGGCCTACAAGCTGACGATGAAGAGGCTGAAAGCGTTTAGGACTCCCAGTCCATCCTGCCCAACCCTCCTTGGCAGGATTGTGCGCGAATTATTCCCACTGCAGAGTATAGTAGGAAGGCCAAATACGTTATTGCAAGGACACCGTATCAGCTTCCCCGCAGTTACTCGGGAAGAGCTCCGGCAGGTCGCTAGAGGCATCAAGGTGAACAAGTCGCCCGGCCCCGATGGTATCCCTGGTCTGGCCATCAAAGCCGCCCTGGGTGCTAGAGATGAACTAGAGGTCCGCCTTGAGGGGCGTGTCGAGACGGAGTCCGTAGTCGAGTATATGATAAGTGTAAAATTACGAAAATCGGAAAAGTATTTATTGTTGTTGGGAGCAAAAAGACAAGACACTTTGAAGGCTGCTGATGCGCAAATTAAACACGTCTGTTTCGTTTGCTAGTTGCGAAAGAGAGAGTGACAATTTATTGTTTGCCGGTTATTCCGAAAATAGTAGTTAGAAAACAAAAGATGAGCGAATGCTTATAACTAAACTGTAACAAATATAGCAAAAAGAAGAGCGCAAGATTGAGTCTAAATGTAACTGCTCAGTTAGGCTGAGCAGGCTTACAGTGGGACAAGGCTCTTGATTTAACACCGGCCACCTTGGAATACCCGACGTGGGATTTCAAATCACTGGCAACCGTGCTAATTTATGGATTGGGCGCTTGAATGTGCCAGTGCCCGTTCTAATTTCGGCCACCCGTATTTGGCCGTCTGTTCCTCGGGTTACGCCTGCGACCCTTCCAGTTATCCACCGCTGAGGTGGCGTGTTGTCCTCGTGAACCAGGACGAGGCATCCGACCTCCAAGCCGGGCTGTGGAGACTTCCATTTGGTGCGGATTTGGAGGTTGTGGATGTAGTCCTTCGACCACGCGAGCCAAAACCGCTGTCTGAGCGTGGATAACATTTGCCACCGTCGCAAATACGTCAGCTCTTTGTTGGGCCTGTCTGGCACGGATCCTGCGGCAGCGAACGTATGGCTTGCCCGATTAGAAGATGGCCCGGCGTTAGAGCCTCGCCATCGTTGGGATCGGAGCTGAGTGGAGTGAAAGGCCGCGAGTTGAGGATGGCCTCAACATCTGCCAGATGAGCTCTGACCTCGCTTTCAGTCAGTGACGCGTAGGCCATTTGCCGGACGAGGAGATGCTTTGCGGATTTCACCGCGGCTTCCCACAGCCCTCCGAAATGTGGGGCTCGAGGAGGGATGAAGTGCCATTCCATCCCCATCTCCGACGCGAACAACTGCAGTTTCTCCTGCTGCTTCGAGAACTCCATCTGTAGCCCTTGAGTAGGTTGTTTTTCCCGACGAAGTTGGTGGCGTTGTCCGAATACATCCGAAGTGGAACGCCACGCCTTACGATGAAGCTTTTAGGGTTAATAAAAACAATTAGTGGACAAGTCAGCAACCAGTTCTAGATGAACAGCCTTTGATGCAAAACACACAAATACTGCTATATACATTTTTAAAGGAGGCCGTCCCCGAATTCTCAAGGAAACATTTATGGGTCCGCAAAAATCAACGCCACAAATGTGAAATGGACATGAAGCAATCAAGCGATCAGTTGGTAACTGCCCCATTACTTGCTCCATTAGTTTTGGCTTGTATCGAAAACAAAAGAATGCAACCACGAACTATTTGTGTGCATTCTCTTCGAGCATTAATCAGCCAAATTCTTTTGCCTTAAGAGCGAAATCATAGTTTTAACACTAGCGTGACAGTTGGTCTGATGCAAGTCTCTTAAATACATTCTGACCAAGGGCGAATTTTTGACATTTAGATTGGAAACTTGGCATCGTCGTCAATCGGTGCATTTAATAGTCTGCCACCTACGCGGATCAACGAAAGAGATTTTTCTGGCTCAGAGATTTTCTGAATAAATGGAGCGAGAGATTGAACATTTGGTTGAACTAATTGATTTGCTTTTAGTTTTTAAATTCCAAGTTGAATTCTGACCGCTGAACCAATTCAAATAACTTTAACAAGGCAAAATACAACTCCTGTTTACTAAGGGCTGAAGAACAATTTTAGTTTTGGCCAGCAAATGAATTTGTACACATAGGCAATCACTGAACTAACCTTTGTACGAAGAAAAGCGAGCCAGTATAGATGACAGAAAATCAGGGTTGGTAGTTAAACAAACCTGAGCTGATTTTTGTTTCACTGTTTTTAAATCGGTTGACAATGAAAAATGAGGATTCTTAGGCCACTCACACTGCTCTTCCATTAAGAATAGTGGGCCTTCTAACCATATCGAGTCGTCTAATTCATCGATGTCACACCCACGAGAACAAATATCGGCAGGGTTTGACGCAGAAGGCACATGTCTCCATGTAACATCTTGTGTGAGGTCTTGTATACTGGATACACGATTTGCTACGAATGTTGCTAGCGAAGAAGGCGACATTCTAATCCAATACAGTGTGATTTCTGAATCTGTCCAAAAATGCACACTGTCGATTCTGCATTTGCCAAGCATTGGCTTGACGTACGACCACAACTGCGCCAGTAAATACGCTGCACACAACTCAAGTCTTGGGATCGACTTGGTTTTAAAGGCGCAACTTTTGCTTTTGATGTAAGCAATTTACATTTCACTTTTCCATTCTGATTAGCTCGTATATATAGACAGCAGCCATAAGCGTGGCTGGAAGCGTCTGCAAATCCATGAATTTGGGTCTTGAATTTGCTGGAATTGGTGTATCGTGGAATGGATACTTTATCAAGGTTTAGTAGATTTTCTTTAAATCTCTCCCATCTCGTATGCATCTGCATAGGGATAGTTTCGTCCCATGCCAGATGATTTTGCCAGAGCTTTTCTTATGGCGAACACCAAGTTCGTGAAGGCTTCGTACGGCCAGAAAAGGAGCAGACGCAGTGCCATAAGTAACTGTATTCAGTTGGTAAATTTGAAGCTTTTCTGACGGATTTTCACGCCAGACAATAAGTTGAAACATCCGATCCTTTGGAGACATGCTTACTTGTCTATACATTTTAGTAATATCTGCCGTGAGGGCAAACCGACTAAGTCGAAAGCGAATTAGCGACGAGAAGAGTTCCCTCTGTATAGTTGGCCCCACCATTAGAATATCATTCAAAGAATAATTAGAAGTCGTTTTGCACGAAGCGTCGAAAACAACTCGAAGTTTGGTGGTGGTACTATCAGGGCTCAGGACGCACTGATGTGGTATAAAATAGTGTGGTCCTGGTGGAAAATCAACGGGAGACATGACCAAGTTCTATATATTCTTTCATGAAACTGACATACATTTCCTTTAATGTTGCGTTTCTTGAAACCTTGCGTTCAAGTGAAAGAAACCGACGTTTTGTCGTTTCGAAGGACGAGTATTTTGGGTCTGTTTTAAAAGGAAGACTAACTTCTAATCGCCCTGTCGATAGAGTTGTCACTCGGTCAAGAAAGTCCTGTTCGCAGGCTCTTTGCTCTGACGAATATTTAGCGACATTCGATAAATCTGGAACTTTTCTAAGTCCCATAGCCTTTCTACCAGCGAGTCAAGTTTTATATCTTCCGACGAGTACGTTGTTGCACCACATAATGGGTTCTGACTCGGAATACCTTTGCAACGCCCTGGCACAATCCACCCTAGCAGAGTTTTTTGTAATAGAGGGCCACTGTCATTCAATTTAATGTGGCCTGTGCACAAAAGGTCGAAAAATGAATCGGCTCCTAATAGCAAGTCGATTCTCTGCGGCTTGTAGAAATAAGGATCAGCCAGTTCCACGTTAGCCGGTATTTGTAATTGCTTGACTGGAATAAAGCTGTCTGGCTGCTGGTTCGAAATTGATTTTAGCACCCAGAAATCGGCGTCAAACTGATGTTTGTTAACACGAGATGATATCGTTGTTGACACTTCATGTCGGGCTACCAAATTTGACGTTCCTATGGCCGTAACTGTCAGACACTTGTTGGCTCGCGACAACCTTAGAGCTTGGGCAAATTCTTCAGTCATGAAATTGACCTGAGACCCAGAGTCCAACAAAGCCCTGGCCAATTGGAATTGACCGAATCTATCGCGAATTTTCACAACAGCGGTAGCCAGAATGACATGGTCAATTTCTGCTGTTGGCTTAGCTACGTGCGCTGGATGTGACGATGCTTGGCCGCTCGAGCTACCAGGCTGTTGATGTTGATGCTGGCTCATACTCGTGGTCTGAGGCTGAGCTGACGCATCGAATCTATGCAGCATTGTATTGTGCGATTTAGAACACACTCTGCATTTTGAAGATGTGCAGCTGGATATTCTATGCCCAGACTGCAAGCAGTTTAAACAAAGGTTCTGGGTCTTGGCGAAACTGAATCGTTCTGTAACCGGCAGTGCACTAAAGCTTTGGCAACTGCTTATAAAATGATTCGCGTTACAGAACTGACAACTAGGGTTGCTGGACTTAGACGCTGAATACGACGCTTTGGTAGTCCGTTTGGGACTCGGTTCTGGCTTAGGGCTCGTTCTATATTTCGAGCTTTCCTCAGCTGAAATATGCTGATAGCGCCTATTCAAAACATCGACACAATCAGACCATTGTGGAAGCCTGTTATAGTCGAGCTGTTCTTCATACTTTGATTTGGTTGTATGGTCAACCTTTGACAATACAATATGTATGAGAATCGCGTTGGTGATATCTCGTTCATCACCTAGTGACAACAAATTTTCAAAAATTGCCGAAACCGTATCTATAATGGTCCTCAACCCAGATGCCGAAGGTTTATTCATTGGCGAGATATGAAACAATTGTGCGATCGTTTCGAAGAATATAAGACATTTGTTGTCGTATACACGCCTCAAGTTTTCTAACGCTTTTGGGTAATTTACACCCGAAACTTGGAACGCCTTTATTGTTCCTAATGCCTCATCAGACAGACATGAAATATTTGAAAAGTTCATTTTGGGCAAGTGAGATCTATACGATGCTGGCTGAGCCACTCGGTCCGAATCGGGCTCTTTCAAACTAATCAGATACAACGACCTTGTCTTAATGCATAATTCTTCTAAGGAAGCACGGCTAGAATTGTCCGGGTCAATGCTGTTGGCGCATTTGAGGAATAATAATTAAGAGCATTAAGTATCAAAGAAGTAGTAAATGAAGTATCATGAAGTTGTTAGAATTAGGGCGAAGCGAGAGCGCAATAAAGCTTTCGTTTGTTGCTCTCTGAGCGAATTCGCCTCGCTTCGCCACTCTAGTTAAGTTAGGCTTAATGTAACTTAGCATAGAATTATAAACACAGTTGAAATCGAACACTTATCAGCGCGTCATTTACCCGTTTTCGTTGCTTTTCGTATTGTCACAACAATTAGGTCCAGTCTTTGTTCGCGAATAAAGCGAAATATTAATAATTGCAAAAACTCTTGTAATTTTTCATGGCGCCCCGGGTGGACTCTAATTGTTGTTGAACGCGAGTGATTGAAAAACAGAAAACAAAACAAAACAAATTCGCGCCGGTCGTTTTAAAATATAATAAACATAAATAAACAATTGACTTTGTGCCAGTGCTGTGATCCACTTGTGTTTGTGTCATCGGTGGAGTTTTCTGCATCATCGCTGGAGGATACCCTGCACCTGCAGAAAACACACAGAGGAAAGTGGCTGGGATCATTAAAGATCGCCAATTCCAGGTACTGTGCGAAAAATTGAAAGTAAATAACTGAATTGGTTGCCAAGTTGCAAGATTCTAGTGACGCTTTCAATTCTTGGCACATACGTAATAGTAGAGCATTTGTTTTAAATTTTATATTTTTAATTTAAAAAGTGAACCGCTTAGGCAGAATATTGTTTTGTTTTCTAAGTGAAAGTGACTAGGGGAAATTTTATTTCCATTGCATCGAACTTCTTCTCTTAGTTCGTTGCAATTTTCGCTTTCGTCGCCCCTTTGTCACCAGATTCGTAGCCACTGTAAGTTGTGTGCTGTTGCTAAGCGCACATACGTATATATATACATATATACCCGCAAGCCAACACTGCACCGGTGCATTTCGGCTCCGTGTTGTTGTTGCTTGCATTTCGTTTTCGTTTCGCGCGCTTAGAAACAGCGCACATACACACATACATACGTTAGCAAGCCAGCATCTGCACAGTGCATTGCGCTCTGTAGTCTGTGTTGTTGCTTGCACTTTTCGTTGTCGCGCGCTTTGCAGCGCTTAGAACTCGCTCCCCTACATTCGTTGGTTGAGCATATCAGTGCGATATCTCGTTTGCTCCCTCGAATTGTGTACTCCCTATTATTGTCCGAGAAAGCTTAGTGGTTAGCTTAGGACAATTTAAAAATAATAATAATAAAAAATTAAGTAAAAATAAAAAAAAAAATAGTTCAAAATAATAGTTAAAAAAAAATAATAAATTTTTTTTAATTTTCTTGTTCGTTGTTGTTGTTGGAAGCAACAAGATTTATTTTGTATTTTATTTTTATATTTTTTGTCGTCTCCTCTAATAACCTAAATAAAAATGAATTCGAAAAGAAACTCTTGAAGGCTCTAGAAAGAAACTTGCTATTTGCGTGAAGAGTGTAACGAATCACTAGTGTAATATTCGTCGGGTGCTGGTGTTGGGTTTACTAGTGTGGCGTACGCGCTGGCTTCTCCGGGCTTTGCTCAGGTTGCATGGGGTTCAAGGAAAGGGCCAACTAATAGGACGCACCACTTATAATAATAATACATTTAAAATTCGCGTACATAAGGGAAGACAGAAAAGAAGTGCAATGGGAAGGTTACAATAAACAATAGTGAAAGAGAAGAGAAAGGAAAGGAGAGGAAGGTAGGTTAACAAAGAAGACGGAGCCACTCTCATGCAACACAGCTGATATTGTGTGCAGACGCCCACCCTACCGTGATCCTGCATTCAAATGCCAAAAATTAAAAGTTGGCAGGATCCCTAAGAGACAGTGGTTCGGCTAACCTACTCCTGCTTGGTTAGGCATGGTTCCAAATAAAAGTAAACACTTAAGCGGACATACTTAATTTATTAACATATAAGAAAAGTGATTTGAATTTTAACATTACAAACGAAATGACAAGAAAAATAAATAAATAAATAAATTAACGGACAAACATAGTAAGTGTGTATGAGGCGTAATTAAAATAAGGCAAAAAGAAAAAAAAATAAATAAAGAAAAAACAAAAAAAATAATTAACCTATAAATATAAAATATGATCTAACATAAATATAATATAAATAATTATTTTTGGTTTTGAAATTTACTAATAATTTAAGAATTTTGCAAATAAACTGAATTCACTGAGAATGATGGAAAACACAATGCATATAGGCAAACATTATCTATCTTTTTAAACAAAAAAAAATTTCTGCGCAAGCAATTGGATGAGGATCAGCTGATGGCTGTCACTCAATGCAGGCATATGTATATGGCCAGCCTTACAAGGTCATTGACCGCTGGGACTGCAGTAGCAGCTGTAGCAGCGCTATGGTGAGATGCACCAAAAGCTCTAACTCATATGTATCTAATCAATTAGTAAGAGTGAAACAGACTTACATACATTCGGCGACTCCCACGCAGAAAGATCTTTCCTTGTGTTAGTGACTGTCTGTGGTGAAGCTGTGGATAAACAATAACAATAAAGCTTTTGCGCAAGCGTAAAAGCTGGCTGCTATGAGCTGCTAGGGCAATTCTTTGCAGGCAATACAGGCACAAGAAATTTTACAACTAAATACAATTTTTAAAAAATATTTTGCCTATATATGGTGCCTTATATGCATTCTTAACTGATTGCAGTTGTTACTTTCTACAGCAATACCGTGGTACTTGCATTATGAGTGCCCAAGAAAAGTTGTTGTTTCAATTTTCTCGCCACATCATAATACACTTACAACAATTATAAACATTCACTTAAAAATGCACATTTTAACTAAACAATTTAAACTAACAATAATCCAACAAAAATACTCAAAACAAAGGCTGACAATCAGCTATTCGCCTTCTGCCGCGATGACACAATAAGGAGCAGCAAAATCCGTAGCCAGCGAATGAGGCGAGACTGCCAACGGTAAGTTGTTCTTCGACAACAGACGAAGCCAACCTGCTTGGAAGCAGTTCTCCGTTTAGCAGTGCGAGTCGGCAACTATCTCTGGCTACCGTCGTTTAGGTAGACCATCTGTTTTGGTGTACCGACAGCTGAGGAGACCAGCACAGCTGCGACGAAGCTTTTGTTGTTGGCCGTTAGTCAAGCAGTTGTGTGTGTTGAAGTTTCATTTTAAATGATTTCTAATTTACACACGGGTTTTATATACAATATGACTAAGTTATTATAATTTATGGCGGAGTTTTAAATTATATCTGGGTTATTATATAAATTATGGCTGGGTTATTATAATTTATGACGGAGTGCCGAATCTAAAAATAAATAGACAAAACGAAACTTAGAACAACAAAAAAAACTAAATACACGTATAACAAATATTTACCCTAATCTGGAAAACGGCACTTGGTTTATTTACGCCAGTTGGCAAATTCCTCTAGTGGACAAACAGCTACAAGTGGACGGCAAGGTGCACTTTTGTAAAAAAGAAGATGACCAGATTAACGCCTCAGTATAACAATTATACAATGAAGTATCTTTGTATACTCACAAGTACGTTTTAAGCATCTGTCTACACCAACCACTTCACTGATGTACTTTTTTCTATTAAAGCACATGCACTTTTCCACTATTTTTTTACTTAGGTTCTGCACCTAACCTGCTAATCATTTTTCTTCCAGCCAAAACCAACAACAAAAACCTTTTTTTCGGAAATTTGACAATTAATCCTACTCAAAAGGTAATCGCTTGTCTATTTTGGTCTGGACTTCACACGATCAGCTGATCTAGCAATTAATGCTTGCATGTATCGTGGTCCACCAATAGATGGCGCTATTTCTGAGCTTTCAGTCTCATTTGTAAATAAAGCTCCGCTTCTCAGCACAAAACATGACAAGACATTGAGTACCATTTTCTCAGACTACAAATTATTTTATACAACTAAACAAATTAAATAATACAAATTAACTAGGACAATAAACATATAAATAAATAATATAATAAATAATAGATAGAAATATGTAGGTGTGCAGAAGGGGAAGAAAAAATGTTGCATACTTTTAGGCTTAGTCAATTTCAAATACGACAAGCGGCCTATTACACATCCCCTGGCAAAATCACACTTAGTCGTTGTAACGACAAAGTGGGATACCCGCTGGAGGTAGCTTAATAGTCATTATGCGAAGACAAGCGCTTATTGCTTAATGTCCTTCGCATGGAATTTGCCTATGAACTTGCCTTGTAAATCCTCCAACTCATAATATGCGGAACCTAACTTGCGTCTGACTCGCGATTTTACAAACGTTGGAGCTAATTTAGCACTGAAACCTTTCACAAAATTGCTTTGTTGGAAGTTCCGTCTATACACTTCCTGCCCTACAGTGTAGTTGACCTCTCGACTACGTGTATTATAAACTTTTTCGTTGCGTATCTGCTGTTGTAGTATACCACTCCTTGCAGCCGCACGAATAAGTTCAATTGAGTCGTCTCTACTAAACTGAGTAGTTCTGTCTTCCAGTTGATCCAAGCTTCTCAGAAGCGCATAAGTTTTCCCGTTGGTAACCATATGTTGCCCAAAGGTCACTCTATACGGACTTGATCGCACGGCCGAATGTGTCGCGGATCGAAGCGCACAAGCAATAAAGCTCAGCGACTCATCCCAATCTGTCTGATCAGGCTTAATATACGCCTTAATAGCAGCAAGCACTGATCGATTGACACGCTCTGAAGCATTCGCTTGCGGCGCGTAAACAGCCGTATAACGATGGTGTACCTCGTATTTTTGGAGCAATTCATTGAATTTATCCGACTTGAATTGAACTCCATTATCAGATACAACAACCTCTGGGACACCGAAACAATGAAATATGTTCTCTTCTAAGAACCGCACTACAGCCTCCGCTGTAAATTTTTTTACGGGATGCAAAAATGGATACTTAGACAGATGATCTACCACAACAAAATGCCAATATGGCCAGAACGACTACGCGGATAAGGCCCTAAAAAGTCCACATATAGTTTTTGAAAAATTCTACAAGTTTCTTCATTATGGCTTAAAGGCGGTCGCAATGGCTGATTTGAATGCTTTGTGACTTTGCAGATATCACAATTGCTGACAAAAGCTTTTATGTCACTTAGCATATTCGGCCAATAGTAAAATCGCCTCGCACGTTCTAAGGTTTTGGTGATTCCATTATGTGCGGAGAGTGGAGAAGTATGACATTCTCTTAGCACCTCAGCGATGAGATCTTTTGGAATCCAAACTTTCCAACATAAGTCATCAGCAACTTGTTCTGCCGACACATGTTCGGAACGGCGGTAAATGATTTGGTCTACTATCTTTAAGTCAGGCATTTGAGATAGCTGGGCCTTAACTTTCTCTTTCAGCTCTACATACTCTGCCGACTTGAAATGGATTGAGGTAGTATCTACTACCTTATCAACACTTAGCGAAGATAAGTCCTCGGTGTAAGTGCGAGAAAGAGCATCAGGTACAATGTTCTGACTGCCTTTCCTATGCACGATCTTAAAAGAGAAGGCTTGCAACTTAAGTGCCCACCTTGCCAACCTCGAGCTTAAATCAGCTTGCGACATTAACCATTTTAATGACGCATGGTCGGTGTGGATCGAAAACTCGTGACCCTCTACATACGTACGAAATTTCTTGACGCACATTACAGCTGCTAAACACTCCTTCTCCGTAACCGAATAGTTGCGTTGGCACTTATTCAATTTTCGTGACATAAACGCAATTGGTACATCATTACTTTCGCTATCTTTCTGCATCAGCACCCTCCAACACCTGTGTGACTTGCATCACAATGGATTGCAAAGGGTTTGGAGAAATCTGGACTATGCAGCACTGGTGCTTTACACATCAGATCTTTAAGTAATTCAAATGCCTTCTGCGCTTCATCTGACCACACAAACTTGCGCTTCTGCTTTAACGTATCAGATATCGGAGCCGCAATACCAGCATAGTTATGAATAAACTTGTGATACCAGCCTGTTGTTCCCAAAAATCGTCGCACTTGCTTTATCGATTTCGGCACGGGAAACTCTTGGATGGCTGTTACCTTGTCAGGGTCAGTCTGTATCGTACCTTGACCTATGACATGCCCCAAGTACTTCACCTCTCGCAAGCAAAATTTGCTCTTCTCAACATTGATGGTGAGACCTGCCAGTGTTAGACGATCTGCAAGTTGTTTAAGGACCACTAAATGCTTTTCAAACGTGTCGGAAATTACCAACAAGTCATCCAAATATACGAAAATTTCATTTCGCAATTCCGGTGGAATGACTTTGTCCATAAGTTTGGTCATTGTTTGTGGCGCATTCGTAAGGCCGAAGGGCATGACCGTATATTGGTATAATGGTCTACCGGGGACAGTAAACGCCGTCTTCTGTCGTGCATTGGGTGACAAGGGAATTTGCCAGTACGCGTCTTTCAAGTCAATGCTTGATATGAATTCAGCTTTTGGCAATCGACTTAATATTCCATCTATTAACGGCATCGGATAAGCGTTCTTAATGGTCACCTCATTCACTTTACGACTATCCAAACAAAGACGAACTTTCCCAGGTTTTGAACCAACACCACGGGTGCCGACCAAGGGCTATCGGACTCTTCAATTACTCCTAACGCTAACATTCGATCGAGTTCGTGGTACATCAACTTTTCCACCGCTGGTGACACTGCATAATGCCGCTGCTTTATGGGTTTGCAGTCCGTCACCTCAATATCGTGTGTTAGCCAATTGGTCTTTCCTAACCCCTTTTCTGCAAATGAAGGGAACTGGTTGATAACAGTGATAAGTTCCGTTTTTGCGCAGATGTTAACTCGAGTTGCTGCGGATCATTAAATGTAATTGAGGCAATGCTGTTAGTGTGAGCCTGGTGCATCAAAAACATTGGCAATAGCTCGAAATCTCTCCAAAACTCAATACCTAAATACAAGTCTTGCGACAAAGTCGGGACGATATAAAATCGTTGTGAATGTGTCTTGCCCTTAAACTGGACAGGAATAACCAACTTGCCACAAATTCGTTGCCTATTTCCATCAGCAGTTTTACAGCTGATGACAACCGCGTATATTCGGTATTATTAGTTAATATTTCTTCTGCTAACTTTCCACCAATGCAGTTAATACTAGCGCCAGTGTCCATTAACCCCGTTATCAATTTGCCTAGTATATTGACTTGGGCATAAGGACGAAGATCATCCGCGATGTCTACTATTGACGCTAACAAAGCTCTTTTTTCCTCATTTTTAATTCGTATATAGTTCCCCTTCCTCTGCTTATTACGAATACAAGAACTACAAACATTATCTAAATCTGAAATATTGGATCTAGCCGGGTTTACTTGAACTTCTGGTATTATTTTCGATACATTTATATCTTCTTTTACTCCGTGTTGGTACCCTTCGAGACTAGTTTGCGTGCACTTGTCAACGGTGCACGCCCATACGGGTTTTTGGAATTGCACACTTCGTGCAACTGGGTCGATACGTGTCACGCTTACCACAACCGTAGCAAAAACTTTACGTTCTGCTACGCAATCTTGGTATCGATGTCCACTCTTCCCACAATTCCAACAAGAAAGTGTTAGAGCATCCACCTCCAGATTCTCTGGCTCTTCAACATCATCCTCTTCATCCATTGTGGCTTGTACCGTGACTTCACTTACATGCCGTCTCGGTAAACCTCTGGGAACGGTTGATGGCATTGAAATGGTTTTCAAAAACCTCTCGCGTACGAACAGTGTGACGCAACTGCTCAACGCTGAATATTGGCACATACAATAATTCGTGCTGAATATCCGAGAGCAAATTGGCTCGTAAGACCTCCAGTATGGACTGCTCACTCATTGGGCTGTTCAAACAATCTACTAATGCCATAATGGCTTCGTAGAACTGATCGAACGATTCGTTGGCTTTCTGCTTTCGTTGCGAAATAGCTGTTCGAATCTCCCAATCAGTTCTGCCATCCGTAAACTGATTTTTCAATGCCTTGCATAAGTCTGCCCAACGAACTTCTGTCACACTTTTGTGGTACCTCCAGAAAAATTCACTCCCTCTACCCTCAAACAAGTTACTCGCATATCTTGCTAGCAACTCAAAGTCTCCGTCCAGAGTTTGTCGAGTCAATGACTCTACTCGATAGAGAAAATCTTCTATAGACATAGACGAGTGTCCAGAATATCTTAGTTTTCAATTAGCAATTATCTGACTAATCCTGTCGGGTCGTAGAGTATTACTCAATTGAGAACCTAATGGCGAAGAGTTGGCACCAACTTGCGGCGCTCTCGGATTTACCAACGGATTCGTTTCTAGCCGATTTGGTAATCCAAACAACTCTTCAAAGCTTTGATGCTGTGGACTTGGTGGAGAAGGTCTTGGAATAGATTGAATTGGTTCAGAATTGACAGCTAGCTGTTGCTGAACTAATCTCTGAAAACCATTTTCCATCACCTGCGATAGTAACTGCGTCTGCTGCACTAATGCTGCTGATATCGCAGCCGCAATTGTCTGTTGTATTTCTTGGCCAACAGCACTTGCTGCTGGCTGAGCTATTGGACTCTGAACTACAACCGGTTGCGGAGCTTGTGGAATTGGAGTCGTCTGCCTTGGCTGCGAGCTGGACCTACTACCAATACCTGTAGTCTTTTGTTTGTCTTTATACATATTTGTGTACTAGGTTAGTCTCTTTGTGTCTATTTTATTAGCGAGAAAGTAATACCTCGTAAAATCAAGACAAAAGAACTTAACCAAAGAACAAAAGAACTTAAACTTCCCTTTTAGTGGCTGTTAAGGCATTCACATTTCAATTAGTGTTTGAAACGGATCGTGGCTCAGAGCTGCTTTCTCGTCATACTAATTGAAGGTATGCCTATCTAGCAACTAGTCCTATCCATTCAGGTGGGTTAATTAGAAAATCTGAGGCTAACTTACACTCTGTGAAGTTTTGCATGGTTTCAAATATCTTATGAATCGTGGTTGTTTATCAGTTTTGTTGAAATTTGCATTTGTATTATTATTTATTTATCTATTTAATTGTTCAGTTATTTTTGTGTGTTATTTATTATTTGGTATTTGTTTACTACCAATACCTGTAGAATTTCCTACATTGGCATTTGCCGATGTGACCGTCGCCGTGGCTTTCGCTTGCCCTCTAGTTCTCATAGTGGCACTTGAACTGGCTGCTTCCAATTCTTCAGCAAGATTCACAGAAGATCTTGTTAACACCGTTCGGCACACTGGACACAAATTCCTATTGTCAGTGCGAGTATTAAAGCAGGCGTGGTGAAAATAATGATTGCACCTTGTAGCTAACAATTGAGCAGGATGTTCGACCTCCTGAGTGCAAACACAACAAATGGTTTCACCTTGAATTATGGGACCTGGCATGATATGTAAGACCTAATCTTCAGAATTTCTGCTAATGAAGGAAAAATTTTCTACAAACAACTGTATAAATAAATAATAATAATGGGGAAAAATAATATATAAATAAATAAAGATTTAAATAAATAAGAGAAAATGAAATAAATAAATAAATAAACAAATACCAAATAATAAATAACACACAAAAATAACTGAACAATTAAATAGATAAATAAATAATAATACAAATGCAAATTTCAACAAAACTGATAAACAACCACGATTCATAAGATATTTGAAACCATGCAAAACTTCACAGAGTGTAAGTTAGCCTCCAGATTTTCTAATTAACCCACCTGAATGGATAGGACTAGTTGCTAGATAGGCATACCTTCAATTAGTATGACGAGAAAGCAGCTCTGAGCCACGATCCGTTTCAAACACTAATTGAAATGTGAATGCCTTAACAGCCACTAAAGGGAAGTTTAAGTTCTTTTGTTCTTTGGTTAAGTTCTTTTGTCTTGATTTTACGAGGTATTACTTTCTCGCTAATAAAATAGACACAAAGAGACTAACCTAGTACACAAATATGTATAAAGACAAACAAAAGACTTGAATCACTGGATGTTATTGAGCATATATAATATTTTAAAGGCCATGTTTAGATTCTATCCAAAACAGGCCACACGATTGGGCGCCAAATTATATTATTAAATTATAATTATATCTGTAACGAATCACTAGTGTAATATTCGTCGGGTGCTGGTGTTGGGTTTACTAGTGTGGCGTACGCGCTGGCTTCTCCGGGCTTTGCTCAGATTGCATGGGGTTCAAGGAAAGGGCCAACTAATAGGACGCACCACTTATAATAATAATACATTTAAAATTCGCGTACATAAGGGAAGACAGAAAAGAAGTGCAATGGGAAGGTTACAATAAACAATAGTGAAAGAGAAGAGAAAGGAAAGGAGAGGAAGGTAGGTTAACAAAGAAGACGGAGCCACTCTCTCATGCAACACAGCTGATATTGTGTGCAGACGCCCACCCTACCGTGATCCTGCATTCAAATGCCAAAAATTAAAAGTTGGCAGGATCCCTAAGAGACAGTGGTTCGGCTAACCTACTCCTGCTTGGTTAGGCATGGTTCCAAATAAAAGTAAACACTTAAGCGGACATACTTAATTTATTAACATATAAGAAAAGTGATTTGAATTTTAACATTACAAACGAAATGACAAGAAAAATAAATAAATAAATAAATTAACGGACAAACATAGTAAGTGTGTATGAGGCGTAATTAAAATAAGGCAAAAAAAAAAAAATAAATAAAGAAAAACAAAAAAATAATTAACCTATAAATATAAAATATGATCTAACATAAATATAATATAAATAATTATTTTTGGTTTTTGAAATTTACTAATAATTTAAGAATTTTGCAAATAAACTGAATTCACTGAGAATGATGGAAAACACAATGCATATAGGCAAACATTATCTATCTTTTAAAAAAAAAAATTTCTGCGCAAGCAATTGGATGAGGATCAGCTGATGGCTGTCACTCAATGCAGGCATATGTATATGGCCAGCCTTACAAGGTCATTGACCGCTGGGACTGCAGTAGCAGCTGTAGCAGCGCTATGGTGAGATGCACCAAAAGCTCTAACTCATATGTATCTAATCAATTAGTAAGAGTGAAACAGACTTACATACATTCGGCGACTCCCACGCAGAAAGATCTTTCCTTGTGTTAGTGACTGTCTGTGGTGAAGCTGTGGATAAACAATAACAATAAAGCTTTTGCGCAAGCGTAAAACTGGCTGCTATGAGCTGCTAGGGCAATTCTTTGCAGGCAATACAGGCACAAGAAATTTTACAACTAAATACAATTTTTAAAAAATATTTTGCCTATATATGGTGCCTTATATGCATTCTTAACTGATTGCAGTTGTTACTTTCTACAGCAATACCGTGGTACTTGCATTATGAGTGCCCAAGAAAAGTTGTTGTTTCAATTTTCTCGCCACATCATAATACACTTACAACAATTATAAACATTCACTTAAAAATGCACATTTTAACTAAACAATTTAAACTAACAATAATCCAACAAAAATACTCAAAAACAAAGGCTGACAATCAGCTATTCGCCTTCTGCCGCGATGACACAATAAGGAGCAGCAAAATCCGTAGCCAGCGAATGAGGCGAGACTGCCAACGGTAAGTTGTTCTTCGACAACAGACGAAGCCAACCTGCTTGGAAGCAGTTCTCCGTTTAGCAGTGCGAGTCGGCAACTATCTCTGGCTACCGTCGTTTAGGTAGACCATCTGTTTTGGTGTACCGACAGCTGAGGAGACCAGCACAGCTGCGACGAAGCTTTTGTTGTTGGCCGTTAGTCAAGCAGTTGTGTGTGTTGAAGTTTCATTTTAAATGATTTCTAATTTACACACGGGTTTTATATACAATATGACTAAGTTATTATAATTTATGGCGGAGTTTTAAATTATATCTGGGTTATTATATAAATTATGGCTGG
This sequence comes from Drosophila nasuta, assembly GCF_023558535.2. Lineage (NCBI taxonomy): Eukaryota > Metazoa > Arthropoda > Insecta > Diptera > Drosophilidae > Drosophila > Drosophila nasuta. Next base: position 17,223 of record NW_026869442.1, read on the forward strand.
GTTATTATAATTTATGACGGAGTGCCGAATCTAAAAATAAATAGACAAAACGAAACTTAGAACAACAAAAAAACTAAATACACGTATAACAAATATTTACCCTAATCTGGAAAACGGCACTTGGTTTATTTACGCCAGTTGGCAAATTCCTCTAGTGGACAAACAGCTACAAGTGGACGGCAAGGTGCACTTTTGTAAAAAAGAAGATGACCAGATTAACGCCTCAGTATAACAATTATACAATGAAGTATCTTTGTATACTCACAAGTACGTTTTAAGCATCTGTCTACACCAACCACTTCACTGATGTACTTTTTTCTATTAAAGCACATGCACTTTTCCACTATTTTTTTACTTAGGTTCTGCACCTAACCTGCTAATCATTTTTCTTCCAGCCAAAACCAACAACAAAAACCTTTTTTTTCGGAAATTTGACAATTAATCCTACTCAAAAAGGTAATCGCTTGTCTATTTTGGTCTGGACTTCACACGATCAGCTGATCTAGCAATTAATGCTTGCATGTATCGTGGTCCACCAATAGATGGCGCTATTTCTGGAGCTTTCAGTCTCATTTGTAAATAAAGCTCCGCTTCTCAGCACAAAACATGACAAGACATTGAGTACCATTTTCTCAGACTACAAATTATTTTCTACAACTAAACAAATTAAATAATACAAATTAACTAGGACAATAAACCTATAAATAAATAATATAATAAATAATAGATAGAAATATGTAGGTGTGCAGAAGGGGAAGAAAAAAAATGTTGCATACTTTTAGGCTTAGTCAATTTCAAATACGACAAGCGGCCTATTACAAGAGCATTAGCAGAATTAATGATCAAATTCTCGATGACACTATCGGTCGAGATTTGACAGAGCTAGAGTGCAGGCTTGAGATGTTGTCGTCGCATATTGAAAATGCTCTCAAATATCAAAGCAGAATTGAGACATTTAACGAATATGACGAATACCGGTGCGAGTTAGAAGAGATTTGCATTACTGCAAAGGCAAGGCTGAAGGCGATGGTGAAATCGTTGACCGATACTTCATCCGCCGATATATCGGTTCAGCCGATTGCCGCTCCTCGTACCCGTCTGCCTAAACTCTCATTGCCAAAGTTCAGCGGAAAGTATTCCGAATTTAAAAATTTCATAAGTTTGTTTGAGACTCTTGTTGACAATGACCATTCAATTCCGCGCATTGAGAAATTCAATCATCTCATTTCTTGTCTCTCTGGTGAGGCTCTTGGAACGGTGAGAGCGTTTCAAGTCACCGAGGACAACTATGAAAAGCAATGGCGAGTTTGAAAGAGTATATGACAATGATTGTCTGATATTTAATGAAAATATCACTGCTCTTTTCAATTTGCCAAAGATTTCGCAGCCCTCCGCTTCAGCGTTGCGAAACTTGATTGACACTGTCTCTGCGATATACGGATCCTTGTTGTCGATAGGTGATGATAAGAAGATTGCAAAATGCAATCCTTTTTCACCTGGTCATGCACAAAGTTGATGCAATGACAAAGAAGAAGTGGGATGAGCAGCTAGATTACACGAAAGTTCCATTATGGAATGAGTGTGAAACTGTGCTTAATCGTCGATATCAGCACTTGTCAGCTGAGAATTCGACAAAGTCCGATTGTCAAGCCGTTTCCGCTAAACAGCTTAATAAAAGCTCGTTTTCGTGTACGACGCTCAAAGATAAGATTGATCAAAAGACCCAAATATGCGTATATTGCAATTCCGAAGATCATTCCATCGTGAGTTGCTCGATGTTTGCTGCCTTGGCATTTAAACAGAGATTCGACTACTCGAAAACAACTGCATTATGCATAAATTGTCTTCGGAAGGGTCACACTGTCGCCAAATGTAAGGCAAAAAGTGTCGTGTGTGCAGACGTTCACATCATACGTTGCTGCACATATATTCTGCGACTACAAATAGTAGAGCGTTACCACCCCCGAGTCTCTCCGCTGTTGAGCCTGATCATCCATCCACTTCACATGCGATGCATGCGACCGTGTCGGATAAAGTGATCCTGGCCACAGCAGTCATCAAAATAAAGACGAATTCAGGCGATTTCGTCTTAGCCCGAGCTTTGCTGGACTCTGGGTCACAAATTAATTTTGCGACTGAGGAACTAGCTCAGCGGCTGCATTTGCGTAGAGAAGACTCGTGCATCAGCTTGCTTGGCATTGGTGAATCAATTCTCAAGTTAAGAAAAAGATACACACTGTGTTGAAGTCGCGAGTTGGCTGCAATGAATACGCGATCGATTTATGGATCCTCAAATCGATCTCAGGTTATCAGCCAGATCACACTGTAAATGTCAGTGGCTGGAAGATACCTGACAATATTCAGCTAGCGGATCCCTATTTCTTCAAACCGCAGAAAATTGATCTTCTTATCGGCGCTGAAACATTCTTTGACCTATTGTCCGTTGGCCAAATCAAGCAAGGTCCAGAGTGTCCAATCCTCCGAAAGACAAGCCTTGGGTGGATTGTCTCGGGCGGTACACTCCTGGTGAAAAATCTCACCAGAAGATGACTGTCAATCTGAGCTATCAGGAAGAAAGTTTGAGCTCGATTGACAAGACCTTGCTGAAGTTTTGGACTGTCGAAGATGTGCGCTCTCCCTCCAAAGTCCTTTCCGCTGAACAACAAAGTTGTGAAGATCATTTCACAAATAATGTGAGAAGATTGCCGTCTGGTCGTTTCGAAGTAAGACTGCCGTTTAAATCAGATTCGCACCAGCTTGGGTGCTCATTTGAAGTTGCTAAATGGCGGTTTTGTCGCTTGAAAAACGCTTAACTCGAGATCCCGAGTTAAAGCGAATGTACTTGGAATTTATGGAAGAATATGTAGAGATGGGCCACATGTCCGAAGTGAGTCACATCCTTCCAAGTACACCACACTATGTTATTCCGCACTGTAACGAATCATTAAGGAGGTATTCGTCTGGTGCTGGTGGAAGGTTTACTAGTGTGGCGTACGCGCTGGCTTCTCCGGGCTTTGCTCAGATAGCATGGGGTTCAAGGAAAGGGCCAACTAATAGGACGCACCACTTATAACAATAATACATTTAAAATTCGCGTACATATGGGAAGACAGAGAAGAAGGAGTGTAATGGGAAGGTTACATTAAACAATAGTGAAAGAGAAGAGAAAGGGAAGGAGAGGAAGGTAGGTTAACAAAGAAGACGGAGCCACTCTCTCATGCAACACAGCTGTTATTGTGTGCAGACGCCCACCCTACCATGATCCTGCATTCATTGCCAAAAACTAAAAAGTTGGCAGGATCCCTAAAAGACAGTGGTTCGGCTAACCTACTCCACATACTTAATTTATTAACAGATAAGAAAAGCGATTTGAATTTTAACATTACAAACGAAATGACAAGAAAAATAAATAGATAAATAAATTAACGGACAAACATAGTAAGTGTGTATGAGGCGGAATTAATTAAATAAGGCAAAAAAAAAAGAATAAATAAAGAAACACTAAAAATAATTAACCTATAAATATAAAATATGATCTGGCATAATTATAATATAAATAATTATTTTAGCATTTAAATGTTGATTAAATTAAGAGAAGAAAAAAATTAGCTAAAATGAACTAGTTTTGGGTTCATTTAGAAATGCAATGTTAGACCATCACACCGAATATAGGCAAACACTAGATGCAAGTAAAATGAGGATCAGCTGATGGCTGTCACTCAATGAAATGTTTTGCTATTGCCAGTCTCGCAAGGTCATTGACCGCTGGGACTGCAGACAGCTGTAGCAGCGCTATGGTCAGATGGACCACCAGCAAAAGGGAAGCTTTAGCTCTAGCTCATGTATTATTAATTAGTTAGAGTGAAACAGACTTACTTACATTAGAGACTCCCACGCAGAAAGATCTTTCCTTGTGTTGGTGCCTGTCTGTGGTGTATCTGTGGGGAATAATAATAATTGCGAGCTTTTGCGCCTGCATGAAAGCTGCTTGCTATGACCGGTAGCGTCGATCAAAACAAACATGCATACATACAAATGTATGCAAGTATGGTTTTACATGCTTTTCAGGCAATACAAAAACATTAATTTTATAACTAAATTCAATTTTACAAAGATATTTTGCCTATAGGTGTTGCCTTACATGCCTTCTTAAATGATTGCCATTTCTATTTTATACAATAGTACAGTGGTACTTGTATTATGAAGGACCCAGAAAAGTTGTTGGATCAACTATCTCGCCACATCATATTACACTTACAACATAACGTAAATTAACAGTAATAAACAAACGTAAAAAAAAAAACATAAGCTGTTAGTCAGCCGTGCGCCTTCCTCCTGGGTGACGCAGATACTCGGCCTCGATGCCACCACAAGTGCGGAGCAAATAGCCAACGGAGATCGCAAGGCTGCCGGACGCAGGTGTTTTGCAGTAGAAACACAACCTGCTGGGAAGCAATTCTCCTGTGCTCAATGAGCGTCTGCAGCTAGCAACAGCTCATATGTTTGCGTTGCCCAGACAGCTGATGTGTCCAGCACAGCTGCGACTTGGAGCTTTTGGTGGTTGGCCGTTAATCAACCAGTTGTGTGTGTTGAAGTTTCATTTAAAATTAAGTTAAAATTCTACCACTGGGTTATTATAATTTACACACTGTGTTATTATATACATTATGACTGGGTCATTATATTCAGCTTTATACCGGGTGTTATGTAAATTAATACTGGGTTTTATATATATCAATTATAACTGGGTTTTATATACAATATGACTAAGTGCCGAATCTAAAATAAATAGACAAAACTAAACTTAGAACAACGAAAAACTAAACATACGTATAACAAATATTTACCCTATTCTGGAAAACGGCACTTGGTTTAGTTACGCCAGTTGGCAAATTCCTATAGTGGACAAACAGCTACAAGTGGACGGAAAGGTGCACTTTTGTAACAAAAAGAAGATAGCAAGATTAACGACTCAGTATAACAATTATACAATGAAGTATCTTTGTATACTCACTAGTACGTTTTATGCATCTGACTACACCAACCACTTCACTGATGTACTTTTTTTTATTAAAGCACATGCACTTTTCCACTATTTTTTTTAATCAGGTTCTGCACATAACCTGCTAACAATTTCTTCCAACCAAAACCAACAACAAAAACCTTTTTTCGGAAATTTGACAATTAATCCTACTCAAAAAGGTAATCGCTTGTCCATTTTGGTCTGGACTTAACACGATCAGCTGATCTAGCAATTCATGCTTGCATGTATCGTGGTCCACCAATAGATGGCGCTATTTCTGGAGCTTTCAGTCTCATTTGTAAATAAAGCTCCGCTTCTCAGCACAAAACATGACAAGACATTGAGTACCATTTTCTCAGACTACAAATTATTTTATACAACTAAACAAATTAAATAATACAAATTAACTAGGACAATAAACATATAAATAAATAATATAATAAATAATAGGTATAATTATGTATGAGTGCAGAAAAGAAGAAAAAAAATGTTGCATACTTTTAGGCTTAGTCAATTTTAACTACGACAAGCGGCCTATTACACATCCCCTGGCAAAATCACACTTAGTCGTTGTAACGACAAAGTGGAATACCCGCTTGAAGGTAGCTTAATTTCAATGATGCGAAGATAAGCGATTATTGCTTAAGGTCCTTCGCATGAAATTTGCCAGTTCTGTTTGTTGCTCCGATGTCAACTCGAGTTACTGCGAAGTGTCCATTAACCCAGTGTCAGTGTCCATTAACCCAGTTATCGTTTTGCAGTTATCGTTTTGCCTAGCATCTGGACTTGGGCATAAGGACGAAGATCACCAGTGATGTCTACTATTGACGCTAATACAGCTCTCTTTTCCTCCTTATTGCTTATTATGCAATTCCCCTTCCGCTGTTTATTGCGAACACCTGAATTGCAAACATTCTCTACATCCGAACTAATAGATCTGGCCGGATTTATTTGAATTTCAGAAACTATGTTGGATAAACTGTTATCTTCGGGGTTGGTACCCTTTGAGACTTGTTTGCGTGCACTTGTTAACGGTGCCCGCACCTACAGATTTGGTTGGAATTGCACACTTCGTGCAACTGGGTCGATAAGTGTCACGCTTACCACAACCGTAACAAAATACTTTACGTGCGGCTACACAATCTTGGTATCTATGACCACTCTTCCCACAATTTCAACATGAAAGTGTCAGAGCATCCACCTCCAGATTCTCTGGCTCTTCAACATCATCCTCTTCATGCATTGTGGCTTGAACCGTGACTTCACTTACATGCCGTCTCGGTAATCCTCTTGGAACGGTTGATGGCATTGAAATGGTTTTCAGAAACCTCTCTCGCGTACGAACAGTGTGACGCAACTGCTCAACGCTGAATATTGGCACATACAATAATTCGTGCTGAATTTCAGAGAGCAAATTGGCTTGCAAGACCTCCACTATGGACTGCTCACTCATTGGGCTGTGCAAACGATCTACTAATGCCACAATGGCTTCGTAGAACTGATCGAAAGATTCGTTGGCTGTCTGCTTTCGTTGCGAAATAGCTGCTCGAATCTCCAAATCGGTTCTGCCATCCGTAAACTGATTTTTAATGCCTTGCATAAATCTTTCCAACGAACTTCTGTCACACTTTTGTGGTACCTCCAGAAAAATTCACTTCCTCTACCCTCAAACAAGTTACTCGCATATCTTGCTAGCAACTCAAAGTCTCCGTCCAGAGTTTGTCGAGTCAATGACTCTACTCGATATAGAAAATCTTCTATAGCCATAGACGAGTGTCCCGAGTATCTCAGCTTCCAATTAGCAATAATCTGGCTATTTCTGTCGGGACGTAGAGTATTACTCAGTTGAGAACCCGGTGGCGAAGAGTTGGCACTAACTTGCGGCGCTCTCGGATTTAACAACGGATTCGTTTCTAGCCGATTTGGTAGTCCAAACAACTCTTCAAAGCTTTGATGCTGTAGACTTGGTTGAGAAGGTCTAGGAATAGATTGGATTGGTTCAGAATTGACAGCTAGCTGTTGCTGAACTAATCTCTGAAACCCATTTTCCATCACCTGCGATAGTATCTGCGTCTGCTGCACTAATGCTGCTGATATCGCAGCCGCAATTGCCTGTTGTATTTCTTGGCCACTTGCCTCTGGCTGAGCTATTGGACTCTAAACTACAACCGGTTGCGGAGCTTGTGGAATTGGAGTCGGCTGCCTTGCCTGCGAGCTGGACCTACTACCCTTACCGGTGGAATTTCCTGCATTGGCATTTGCGGAGGCGACCGCCGTCGCGGCTTTCGGTTGGCCTCTAGTTATCATAGTTGCACTTGAACTGGCCGCTTCCAATTCTTCAGCAAGATTCATGGAAGATCTTATTAACACAGTTCGGCACACTGGACATAAATTTCTATTGTCAGTGCGAGTCTCAAAGCAGGCGTGGTGAAAATAATGATTACAACTCGTAGCTAGTAACTGAGCTGGATGTTCGACCTCCTGAGTACAAACACAACAAATGGTTTCCCCTGAATTATCTTACCTGGCATGATATATAAGACCTACGCGTCAGAATTTCTGCTAATGAAGGAAAAAGTTTTGCTACGCCAAACAACTGTGTAAATAAATAATAATAATGGGGAACAAAATAATATGTAAATAAATAAAGATTTAAATAAATAAGAGAAAAATGAAATAACTAAATAAATAAACAAATAAGCAAATACCAAATAATAATTAACACACAAAAATAACTGAACAATTAAATAGATACATAAATAATAATACAAATTCAAATTTCAACAAAACTGATAATCAAACACGATGCATGAGATATTTGGAAACCATGCAAAACTTCACAGAGTGTAAGTTAGCCTCCAGATTTTCTAATTAACCCACCTGAATGGATAGGACTAGTTGCTAGAAAAGCATACCCTCAATTAGTATGACGAGAAAGCAGCTCTGAGCCACGATCCGTTTCAAACACTAATTGAAATGTGAACGCCTTAACAGCCACTAAAGGAAAAGAAAAGAACTTGGGGAAAATATAAGCATTCATAAAGCTTCTTCAGTTAGTAGTTAATACAATATACCAACTTTAAGAGCAATTATTTCAAAACTAAGTATAGCGTAATAGCGCATGCAAACCATACTCAGTCGATAATATATCGCCTACTACACTTTAAACTTCTATGATTGCTAAAGACAGACAACAAGCTGACTTGCGCCACCACGGGACTATGCAACCTCAGTCAATAGGTGAATTAATTTTGTAGTACTACTTTATTTCCATCGTTTTCATTAGGTGTTTTGCTTACCGCAAGAGGCAGATCTGGTCCACGAACTTTTCAAAGTAAGCTCTACACCTTATGAAATACGATAGCATATAAACAAGAGTAGACAGTTTGACCGTTTGAGTATAAAGCCATTTTGAAGCTATTATTTTCGAAAACGTCAACCACTACCGTCTTGGTTAAGTCCTTTGGTCCTGATCTGATGAGGTATTACTTTCTCACTAATAACACAGACACAACGAGATTAACCTAGTACACAAATATGCATAAAGACAAACAAAAGACTTGAATCATTGATTCCAGAGCATAATTTTTATAGGCCATTAGTAGATTCTACCAAAAACAGGCCACACGATTGGGCGCCAAAATATATTATTTAATTATAATTATATCTGTAACGCATCACTAGTGTAGTATTCGTCTGGTGCTGGTGTTGGGTTTATTAGCGTGGCGTACGCGCTGGCTTCTCCGGGCTTTGCTCAGGAGCATGGGGTTAAATAAAAGGCCAACTAATAGGACGCACCACTTATAACAATAATACACTTAAAATTCGCGTACATATGGGAAGACAGAGAAGAAAGAGTGTAATGGGAAGGTTACAATAAGCAATAGTGACAGAGACGAGAAAGGGAAGGAGAGGAAGGTAGGTTAACAAAGAAGACGGAGCCACTCTCTCATGCAACACAGCTGTTATTGTGTGCAGACGCCCACCCTACCATGATCCTGCATTCATTGCCAAAAACTAAAAGTTGGCAGGATCCCTAAAAGACAGTGGTTCGGCTAACCTACTCCTGCTTGGTTAGGCATGGTTCCAAATAAAAGTGAACAATTAAACGGACATACTTAATTTATTAACAGATAAGAAAAGCGATTTGAATTTTAACATTACAAACGAAATGACAAGAAAAATAAATAGATAAATAAATTAACGGACAAACATAGTAAGTGTGTATGAGGCGGAATTAATTAAATAAGGCAAAAAAGAATAAATAAAGAAAAACTAAAAATAATTAACCTATAAATATAAAATATGATCTATCATAATTATAATATAAATAATTATTTTAGCATTAAAATGTTGATTAAATTAAGAAGAAAAAAAAATTAGCTAAAATGAACTAGTTTTGGGTTCATTTAGAAATGCAATGTTAGACCATCACACCGAATATAGGCAAACACTAGATGCAAGTAAAAATGAGGATCAGCTGATGGCTGTCACTCAATGAAATGTTTTGCTATTGCCAGTATCGCAAGGTCATTGACCGCTGGGACTGCAGACAGCTGTAGCAGCGCTATGGTCAGATGGACCACCAGCAAAAGGGAAGCTTTAGCTCTAGCTCATGTATTATTAATTAGTTAGAGTGAAACAGACTTACATACATTAGAGACTCCCACGCAGAAAGATCTTTCCTTGTGTTGGTGCCTGTCTGTGGTGTATCTGTGGGGAATAATAATAATTGCGAGCTTTTGCGCCTGCATGAAAGCTGCTTGCTATGACCGGTAGCGTCGATCAAAACAAACATGCATACATACAAATGTATGCAAGTATGGTTTTACATGCTTTTCAGGCAATACAAAAACATTAATTTTTATAACTAAATTCAATTTTACAAAGATATTTTGCCTATAGGTGTTGCCTTACATGCCTTCTTAAATGATTGCCATTTCTATTTTTATACAATAGTACAATGGTACTTGTATTATGAAGGACCCAGAAAAGTTGTTGGATCAACTATCTCGCCACATCATATTACACTTACAACATTGATGGACTATTACTTATAGATGCATGGTTAAACAACATAACGTAAATTAACAGTAATAAACAAACAAAAAAAAAAAACATAAGCTGTTAGTCAGCCGTTCGCCTTCCTCCTGGGTGACGCAGATACTCGGCCTCGATGCCACCACAAGTGCGGAGCAAATAGCCAACGGAGATCGCAAGGCTGCCGGACGCAGGTGTTTTGCAGTAGAAACAGCACCTGCTGGGAAGCAATTCTCCTGTGCTCAATGAGCGTCTGCAGCTAGCAACAGCTCATATGTTTGCGTTGCCCAGACAGCTGATGTGTCCAGCACAGCTGCGACTTGGAGCTTTTGGTGGTTGGCCGTTAATCAAGCAGTTGTGTGTGTTGAAGTTTCATTTAAAATTAAGTTAAAATTCTACCACTGGGTTATTATAATTTACACACTGTGTTATTATATACATTATTACCGGGTGTTATGTAAATTAATACTGGGTTTTATATCAATTATAACTGGGTTTTATATACAATATGACTAAGTGCCGAATCTAAAAATAAATAGACAAAACTAAACTTAGAACAACGAAAAACTAAACATACGTATAACAAATATTTACCCTATTCTGGAAAACGGCACTTGGTTTAGTTACGCCAGTTGGCAAATTCCTATAGTGGACAAACAGCTACAAGTGGACGGCAAGGTGCACTTTTTGTAACAAAAAGAAGATAACAAGATTAACGACTCAGTATAACAATTATACAATGAAGTATCTTTGTATACTCACTAGTACGTTTTATGCATCTGACTACACCAACCACTTCACTGATGTACTTTTTTTTATTAAAGCACATGCACTTTTCCACTATTTTTTAATCAGGTTCTGCACATAACCTGTTAACAATTTCTTCCAACCAAAACCAACAACAAAAACCTTTTTCGGAAATTTGACAATTAATCCTGCACAAAAGGTAATCGCTTGTCTTTTTGGTCTGGACTTAACACGATCAGCTGATCTAGCAATTCATGCTTGCATGTATCGTGGTCCACCAATAGATGGCGCTATTTCTGGAGCTTTCAGTCTCATTTGTAAATAAAGCTCCGCTTCTCAGCACAAAACCCATGACAAGACATTGAGTACCATTTTCTCAGACTACAAATTATTTTATACAACTAAACAAATTAAATAATACAAATTAACTAGGACAATAAACATATAAATAAATAATATAATAAATAATAGGTATAATTATGTATGAGTGCAGAAAAGAAGAGAAAAAAATGTTGCATACTTTTAGGCTTAGTCAATTTTAACTACGACAAGCGGCCTATTACAGCACCAATGTGTACTACGGCCCCAAAGCACTTGAACAAAGCTGAGGGTCGTATTTGATGCTTCGTGTCTCACTTCGACACATAAGGCGTTGAATGACATTCTTATGGTCGGGCCGACCATTCAAGAAGAGCTGTTTTCGACTCTGCTTCGTTTTCGATTGCATAAATACGCATTAACGGCCGACATCAAAAGATGTACCGCCAAGTTATGGTGCACGAGGCAGATCGAAACTATCAGCCCATAGTGTGGAGAAAAGATCCATCAGACTCGTTGAGATTATTCAGATTAAATACTGTAACATATGGCACTGCGCCAGCGCCATTCTTGGCCATACGGTGTTTGACCCAGCTGAGCGAGATTGCGAAATCCTCGCACCCCATGGCAGCTGAGGTTATCAGGCAAGACTTCTACGTTGACGATATGTTGACTGGTGCCGCATGCGTCGAGGACCTGAAGACAATTAAGTCTGAAGTGTCGCAGATACTGCTAGGAGCAGGTTTTGAACTTGCGAAGTGGTTCTCGAATGCTCCTGGGTTCTCCGCATCAGACAGTACACCAAAGCCGATGACGATCTCCGAGACTGACGCAACCAAGACTCTAGGTGTGATTTGGTTGCCAAATGAAGACGTGTTCCAATTCCGGATCGACGATTCATTCATGGGTCTTAAAGCGACAAAACGGAACATTCTCTCGGTGACATCGCGGTTATTCGATCCGCTTGGCCTATTGAGTCCCTTAATTATAAAAGCAAAGATACTGCTTCAAGAGCTCTGGCTTCAAAAGTTGGAGTGGGACGAATCCATAACATTGAGTTTGGATACATCGTGGCAGCAATTGAAATCAAATTTGACACAAACATAAAAGTGCCACGATATTTGTTCACAGAGCCTACGTCACCGATAGAGATACATGGCTTCGCCGACGCCTCAATAAGAGCGTATGGGGCGTGTATTTACAATCGTACGCATACTGCAGAAGGTTGTAAATTATCATTACTAACGTCAAAATCAAAAGTAGCTTCCCTCAAGACTAAGACTCTTCCTAGACTTGAGTTGTGTGCAGCTCACCTTCTTGCAGAACTCTGCCACCGCATCCGAAGGCTGATCCGATCACCAATTGAACGGACGGTTCTTTGGTCAGATTCGGAAGTCACTCTTCATTGGATCGGGTCACATCCTTCCACTCACGCGACATTCGTGTCAAATCGAGTGGCCGAGATTCAAGAGTGGTCAAAGAGCGTGAAATGGCGTCATGTTCCAACTAAGCAGAACCCCGCGGACATTGTATGGAGAGGTTGCGATGTGACTGAACTGTGCGCGTCAATGTGGTTTAGTGGTCCGTCATTCTTGATGGAACCACACGACGCATGGCCAGTTAACCACCATTTCGTCTCTGAAGAGACGCGCAATTTGGAAGTGCGCAAAACAGCTGTTGGACTGACAGCTATAGTGGTAAAGTCAAATCTAGTGGACTCGATCGAAAGTTTTTCGTCGCACACAAGTCTGTTGAGAGTGTTCGCTTATGTGTTCCGCTTCATTCGAAGATGCAAAGACAAAACAGTTCAATTTGAACTGGTTCCAACGGCATCAGAACTGAAAGAAGCATTCAGTAAAATAGTAGAAGTAATGCAGCATTTCGAATTCAGAGACGATATAGAAAGGGTTCGTAAGAGTACACGTGTGAGCTCGAGTCTACAACGACTCAATCCTTTCATACATGAGTATGAAGGATCTTGGTGTTCGTTTTCGTTGTTGCGAGTCGGGGGCGACGCGTAAATGCTCCTATTTCGTATGATGCCAAGTTTCCACTCCTCTTGTCGAAGCGCTCACAATTTGCTCGCAGCTATGTGAGGTACCTTCACTTGACCAACTGTCACGCTGGCCCGAGCGCTCGTGAGCATTCTCAGAGAACGACTTTGGTTAGTCAATGCTCAAGAGCTTTGTCGTCAGACAGTACGATCATGCATCCGTTGCTTTAAATGCAAACCCGGCTGCTTACGCAAATAATGGGAAATTTGCCTGCTGATCGACTCCGAGCGCTCCGCCCATTTTCAATTTGTGGCGTAGATTTTTGTGGCCCGGTTGAGACAACCTATAGGATTCGCGGAAAGCCGCCGTACAAGTCGTACTTAGCTTTGTTCGTCTGTTTTGCGTCAAAAGCGGTTCACTTAGAAATTGTATCCGATCTGTCATCTAATGCATTTCTAATGGCTTTCCAAAGGTTTGTTGGTCGAAGAGGATGCCCGAGCCGAGCCCATTGCGACATCGCGACGAACTTCGTCGGAGCAAGTCGCCATCTGGAGGAGCTAAGGAGACGAGTCGAGGCCGAGGAGAACGCAGTTCGCGACTTCGCATCAAGAAGCGGATGCGAATTTGCGTTCATACCGCCGAGGGCTCCTCACTTCGGAGGACTATGGGAGGCAGGTGTGAAGTCTGCAAAGCACCTACTCCTACGGACGGTGGGCAACGCCCTGCTCACGGCCGAGGATCTGCAGACAGTGGTCGTGGCGGTCGAGGCGGTGCTCAACTCCCGCCCGCTAGGAGCCGTAAGCAACGACCCCAACGACGGCGAGGCACTAACCCCAGGGCATCTACTGGTGGGCGGTCCACTGGTGGCATCGGCAGCATCGCGGACCCCGGACCAGGAGGGTCTGAGTTGCTTAAGGCGATGGCGAGCTGTCTCGTCGCTCAAGCGAGCGTTCTGGCAGCGATGGTCCCGGGGTATGTGCTGGGCCTGCAGGCACGAGCCAAGTGGGACCGGTTGATGCCAAATCTGCGAATCGGAGAGCTCGTCGTCGTCGCAGAGGACAATCAGCCGCCGATGCAGTGGATGGTGGGGCGAGTCGTGGCGGTATACCCGGGAGCGGACGGGGCGGTGCGCGTCGCAGACGTGCGAACCAGCACAGGGGCGGTTTAAACGGCCAGTACACAAATTGGCGCCTCTGCCAATCGTATGAAGGCACAGCCGTTCATCGGGGCCGGTGTTGGCGCATTTGAGGAATAATAATTAAGAGCATGAAATATCAAAGAAGTAGTAAATGAAGTATCATGAAGTTGTTTTAATTAGGGCGAAGCGAGAGCGCAATAAAGCTTTCGTTTGTTGCTCTCTGAGCGAATTCGCCTCGCTTCGCCGCTCTAGTTAAGTTAGGCTTAATGTAACTTAGCATAGAATTATAAACACAGTTGAAATCGAACACTTATCAGCGCGTCATTTACTTCGTTTTCGTTGCTTTTCGTATTGTCACAACAACAATTAGGTCCAGTCTTTGTTCGCGAATAAAGCGGAATATTAATAATTGCAAAAACTCTTGTAATTTTCAAATGCAATCAATTTCAGATTGTAACTCCATGGCATCTGCAATGTATTTATTTAGTATATACAAACGACATTGGATCTCAATTTTATTGATGGAACCTGTTTCATTTAACACTGTTATTCTAAACCTCTCAATACTTTCTTCTAGCTTTGATAATCTAGAAAATAACAGCATTAATTTTGCACTATGGCAATTTTCAATCACGGTTTGATTTAATTCAGTCTTCCCTTTATCTTTCGACATTGCGACTTGGTGTATGTTTCTGGGTTGTGCAAGTTAAGCGAGAGAAAACACACTCTACTATTAAGAGAAACACCAATGCAAGAACTCAAGAGAATGTTTCTAATGTCAAACTCAACAGTGAGCGTAGCTTCAATGTTAGTTTGAGCGGCGCCGAACAAGCAAAGCAAGAGCGAAAACGTTGTGTTCGAACGAGAGCGAAGATGATCGACCAAAGCGAGAGCGAAACTTATTAAGCAAGCGAGAGCGAAGATGATCGAACAAAGCGAGAGCGAAACTTATAAGGCAAGCGAGCGAAGATTACCAAATAAAGAGAGCGAAAAATAACTGAAATTATGCGCGGGTGCTATTATTGTAACTCAATGTAATATAAAGAACCTGAAAGCATAATCATAAAGTTGCGAGGGGTTCGAATGTTTCGGCACTTGGATTTATTTCACTTATGTGTGTTGCATCAATTGTTCACTACAATTCAATAATCAGTGTCAGACAACTGGACTCTTGTTTAATACAAGATATAACAGTCTGAACTGGGAAACAATCACAATGAATGTCACCAGGTCCAAAGTTATTAACAAAGTTTTCCAGTTGTTGACACTGTTACGTGTTCATCAGAAGAGCTGTTGACTTCTGATTGATCCATAAATCCAAAAGGCCAGCAACGAAACAACGCAAACGAATGTGTTTGTAATTATATGCACTCAGCTGCCAACAAGGTGTGGAATTAATTAAACTTATCAATTGCAATAATTGAATTTTCTTTATGTTTAATTAACTAATCAACAAAGTCTTTATTGTAGTCCCTGCTCGGGCGCCATGTAAAATTACGATAATCGAAAAAGTATTTATTGTTGTTGGGAGCAAAAGTCAAGACACTTTGAAGGCTGCTGATGCGCAAATTAAACACGTCTGTTTCGTTTTGATAGTTGCGAAAAGGAGAGTGACAATTTATTGTTTGCCGGTTATTCCGACAATAGTAGTTAGAAAACAAAGATGAGCGAAAGCTTATAACTAAACTGTAACAACTATAGCAAAAGAAGAGCGCAAGATTGAGTCTAAATGTAACTGCTCAGTTAGGCTGAGCAGGCTTACAGTGGGACAAGGCGCTTGATTTAACAATAAGGAGAAATGGGTGGCGGTGAACACGATGGCAGTGACAGCAATGAAGCAGCTAAGAAGAGAAGAGAGAGTACGAATCCCAGCTAACTCAGAAGAGGGCCGATAAAGTCCGAGCCCTCCCTCTGAAGTAATACCTCACGGCAGTTCCGGGGAGTGCGTTGAATGCGGGAGAAACAGGCGTTAGCCTGGTTTCGCAGGACCACTTGAACGTACTGCGGTGCGTCAACGTCCAATAAAAAACATACATCAATTAATCAGGATGAACCCATCAAAGGAGGCTAGCAAGGGAGAGGAGATTGACTTCACCGAAGTTAATCTTCCTCTTATTACTCCTCTTGCTGAGGACATTCAATTCCTCGCCGATAACATCGAGTATGAATCAACAGCGAATCATTTGAATAGAATAAAGGAGAAGAAGAAGATCCCTTTCCACGCTCTACCAAGGAATCGGGAATTCAGAATCTATGGAGCGTCTAGGGTTCCAAGTAAATTTAATACTAATTCCATAAAATTAACATTGGAAAAGAATTTTATTATACTCTATCAAAACAGGATGATGGAGATATTGTATTCAAATTGAAATTGAATTGGATGATGGACAAAACTGGCGTCTTACTAGTGGATTATATTCATTAATATTCCACCGCCTACCTGAAAATTATAATTCAAATGATCTAGAAATATATAATGAAATTTTATTGATAACTAATGAGCACCGGAGAAATTTTAATTCTGATGGACAGATCATAGGAACAAAAGCAAAGAAATATACAAAAACAAGTATGAAAGCTACAGTCGAGTGTACTCGACTGTGAGATACCCGCTACCCATTTTGAATAAAAGCAATATATTTTGCGGTATTATTCTCAAAATATACCAAATATACTGCAAAATACTAATAATATACCAAATGGTATATGTGGTATATCGATATAGTACCGCATTCAAAATATACCATAGACGGCACAATATACCAGATTGTCAGCCAAAGCAACTAAGACGCCTAGTAAGTAGGCGTTTTGCCTATACAAAAGTATTTCTTTAATAACTGCGACAATTTTATCTGATCGCAACCAAATTTTCAGGATCATAACTACTATAGTTATTACTGTATATACCAATATTCCAAATATATTCGTAACTCTAGCTTTAAAATTACGCTTGTTATTCGATTTTTTGATTTGCAGGGGCGGAAGTGGGCGTGGCAAAAATTTGAAACAAACTTGATCTGCGTGCAAACATAACAAATGCTGTCGAAAAAAATTATAGCTCTATCTCTTATAGTCTCTGAGATCTAGGTGTTCATACAGACAGACGGACAGACGGACGGACGGACAGACGGACATGGCTATATCGTCTCGGCTGTTGACGCTGATCAAGAATATATATACTTTATAGGGTCGGAGATGCCTCCTTCTACCTGTTACATACATTTCCTGCCGGCACAAAGTTATAATACCCTTCTACCCTATGGGTAGCGGGTATAATTATTAAACCACTCTTAACAAAATCACGCACTGCTGAGTCTACACCTAAAATCTCAAAATCAATTGTTTCTGGGACTGGATTCATGTCACTGCGACGAATAAACCCAATTATGTATATTGGGACGATCCAAATGAAATTACCTCAATAATTGAAGAATTGAGAGAGGCTCAAATTATACACTAAATTCGTATATAATTGATTGATAATATTGAAATGAGCTTATAATCATCATGTCTGTTGACAAGTTTGGACGTTATGTAAATGATAAGCAGATCTCTATTCATTTAAAACGACGTGAGAAAATACCAGGACTCTACATTGATAATGATGGAAGTTACAATATACAAGGAAGTAATAAATATGTCTAGACGGTGAATAATTAATGAAATACATGCTCCTTCAGGTAAGCATTTTCTTAGACGTAGAGTCATAACAAAAGGAATAAACGAATTATAGCAAGCTGACTTGGTTGAAATGGGGAAGTATGCACACTCAAACAATGGGTATCGCTACATGCTAACAGTGATAGACACATAGACAAAATTTGGATGGGGAAGCAATAAAGTCTAAAAATGCAAAAGACATTGCTGAGGCCATGGAGAAAATATTTCAATCAGGGAGAGGATTCCCCAAAAATCTTCAAACAGACGATGGTAAAGAGTTCTTTAACACACAATTTAAGATATTAGTGAAACGATATGGAATCAACCACTATTCAACATTTAGTAGTCTAAAGGCGTCAATTGTTGAACGATTTAATAGGTCATTAAAAGACCTAATGTGGCGTGAATGCAGTTTCAATGTTATAACAACAACATTAAAATGTTTACGGGTAGCAAATTGAAAATGGGTGATTATGTACGCATCAGCAAGTACAAACACGTATTTGTAAAAGGCTATACTCCTAATTGGACAACTGAAATTTTAAAATAAGCAAAAGTACAAAATAGTTACCCAACAACATACTTACTACAAGACTTCAATGGGAATCCAATTCAAGGTGGTTTCTACAAAGAGGAACTGAAAAAACAAGTTTTCCTAACACTTATCTGGTTGAAAAAGTGTTAAAAAGAAAGGCAATAGAGCTCTCGTGCGCTGGTTGGGTTTCCCCAAAACCGAAGACAGCTGGATTCATAAGAATGAAATTTTGTAATAATATAACATAAGATTGAAAACAATTTTTGTGTTTTGTATTTTTTTTATTTTACTTCAAGTTATTTAACATTTTTTTATTTTTCTTAATTTACTAATATGTACACTTAATTTTAAACATTTTGTTGGCGCATTTGAGGAATAATAATTAAGAGCATGAAGTATCAAAGAAGTAGTAAATGAAGTATCATGAAGTTGTTAGAATTAGGGCGAAGCGAGAGCGCAATAAAGCTTTCGTTTGTTGCTCTCTGAGCGAATTCGCCTCGCCTCGCCACTCTAGTTAAGTTAGGCTTAATGTAACTTAGCATAGAATTATAAACACAGTTGAAATTGAGAACTTATCAGCGCGTCATCATTTACTCCGTTTTCGTTTTCGTCGTCTAACAACAACAATTAGGTCCAGTCTTTGTGTTCGCGAATAAAGCGGAAAATATTATAATTGCAAAAACTCTTGTGATTTTTCATGGCGCCCCCGGGTGGACACTAATTGTTGTTGAACGCGAATGATTGAAAAAACAGAAAACAAAAACAAAACAAATTCGCGCCGGTCGTTTTAAAATATAATAAACATAAACAAACAATTGACTTTGTGCCAGTGCTGTGATCCACTTGTGTTTGTGTCATCGGTGGAATTTTCTGCATCATCGCTGGAGGACACCCTGCACCTGCAGAAAACACACAGAGGAAAGTGGCTGGGATCATTAAAGATCGCCAATTCCAGGTACTGTGCGAAAAATTGAAAGTAAATAACTGAATTGGTTGCCAAGTTGCAAGATTCTAGTGACGCTTTCAATTCTTGGCACATACGTAATAGTAGAGCATTTGTTTTAAATTTTATATCTTTAATTTAAAAAGTAAACCGCTTAGGCAGAATATTGTTTTTGTTTTCTAAGTGAAAGTGACTAGGAAATTTTTATTTCCATTGCATCGAACTTCTTCTTTTAGTTCGTTGCAATTTCGCTTTCGTCGCCCCTTTGTCACCAGATTCGTAGCCGCTGTAAGTTGTGTGCTGTTGCTAAGCGCACATACGTATATATACATACATATACCCGCAAGCCAACACTGCACCGGTGCATTTCGGCTCCGTGTTGTTGTTGCTTGCATTTCGTTTTCGTTTCGCGCTTAGAAACAGCGCACATACACACATACATATGTTAGCAAGCCAGCATCTGCACAGTGCATTGCGCTCTGTAGTCTGTGTTGTTGCTTGCACTTTTCGTTGTCGCGCGAGTTATATATGTTTGACATTGTCGTAGATTTGAACTGGTTTATTCAGAGAATTGATACAAACTGAAGTCAAGCTGTGCAAGAAGTGCTATTTTATACTTGGGTGTTGGCGGCAGCCAAACCGTCTGAGTTGTTTATAATTACGTTAGCATATTCTGACTTTGGAGTTGTGGTTAGTGTTTATATTGGGACTTGGGTTGAGATTCGTTATTAGTTTCAGTTGCAAGAGATTGTTTATGTTTATGTTAAAGAAGCTAGCAATCCCAGTTTGGGTTATTAGTTTATAGTGAGAGCTTGAATGTTTATGTTTACATAATTGACGATCGCAATCCCGATCTAATGGAATGCTTTGTATGTGTTAGTGTTGGGTAAGTGGTAAGTGGTGACAAATGAGATGGGGAAGTGGTAAGTGGTGACAAATGTATAACTCCTCCATCGCCAGAATTTGAATTCTCCTGAATTCTTTTAAAATTAACATGAATATTATTAGGTCTTAATTTTATACACAAGTAAAATATTAATATTAATATAATAATTGCAAATGTAATTGAAATGCCATAACTTATTTTTTATAAAATTTTAACTCTGTGATTTCTTGTAAGTTTTCAAAGTTCTGTATTGAGAAGTGTTCAAAGTTTATTGTGTTTTTATAAGATTGGTTCAATAAGTTTGTTGGGTAAAAAATCTATCATAAAATTCTATTTGTTCATTTGCAAAGTTTTCAGATAATATTTGAATTTTACAGTTAACAAATTGTATTAAGTAGTTTCCATTTAATGTAATATTTCTTTGATCGCAATTTTGTTTTAATTTTTCGTTTTACTGTTTCTTACAATTATTGCTTCATCATCTATTTGTTCTATACTGGATTTATTGTTGAATTTGAATTTACAATTGTTGTTTATTGTGCAGCTTTTACTTAATGTTAGTTCCTTAAAATTACATTTTCTTTATAATCGTATATTTTATTACAAATTTGAGTAATTAGTAGATTTTCTTGATCAATTTGAATATTGTTGCTGTTAGGTATTGCAGTTATGAGTTTGATGTCTGTTTTATAAAGTTTTTGGGTAGCTTGATTGCCATGACAATTGCGTTGTTTTTGTATTTTAATATGCCCATTCTGATTAATTTAATTTTATAAAAATCTATTTTAAATTTATTTATTTCGTCTTTTGATAATATTTCTGGTAAAATATATTGTTTTTGCTGATGCAATGGTTTCTTGAATATAATTTAATTTTTCTTCAATATTTTTAAAGTTCTCATTTGATCATTGAATAATATGTTTTATACCCGCTACCCATAGGGTAGAAGGGTATTATAACTTTGGATTATGCCGGCAGGAAATGTATGTAACAGGTAGAAGGAGGCATCTCCGACCCTATAAAGTATATATATTCTTGATCAGCGTCAACAGCCGAGACGATATAGCCATGTCCGTCTGTCCGTCTGTGTGTCTGTCCGTCTGTCCGTCTGTCCGTATGAAACACTGGATCTCAGAGACTATAGGAGATAGAGCTATAATTTTTTCGACAGCATTTGTTATGTTTGCACGCAGATCAAGTTTGTTTCAAATACTTTTGTATGGGCAAAACGCCTACTTACTAGGGGTCTTAGTTGCTTTGGCTGACAATCTGGTATATTGTGCTGTCTATGGTATATTTTGAATACGGTACTATGTCGATATACCAAATATACCATTCGGTATATTTTTAGTATTTTTGCAGTATATTTGGTATATTTTGAGAAAATACCGCAAAATATATTTCTTTTATTCAAAATGGGTAGCGGGTATCTCACAGTCGAGTACACTCGACTGTAGCTTTCTTACTTGTTTTTAATTGGTCCTTCCTCTCTTTTTTCTTCATACTGTTCTCTTTCTTCATTTAGTTTTGTTATGATTTTTCTTTGTTAGCGCTTATTATTTCATTTAAGGTCTTGTGAGTTCTTTGTATTTTTAGCTTCGTTTGGGGAGCATTTTATAGTTGTGTGATACCTATTATTGTAAGTGTTGACAGCAATTTGAATTTTTGATTCTATCGAGATGTCTTCATCTATGCTATTGACAATTTCTATTAACGTGGAGTGAAGTCTTTCAATGTCTGCGTTACCTGTGTGCGAGTTTGGTTTTGTTAAATGTAACTCGACTTTTTATACCCGCTACCCATAGGGTAGAAGGGTATTATAACTTTGTGCCGGCAGGAAATGTATGTAACAGGTAGAAGGAGGCATCTCCGACCCTATAAAGTATATATATTCTTGATCAGCGTCAACAGCCGAGACGATCTAGCCATGTCCGTCTGTCCGTCTGTGTGTCTGTCCGTCTGTCCGTCTGTCCGTATGAAACACTGGATCTCAGAGACTATAAGAGATAGAGCTATAATTTGTTATGTTTGCACGCAGATCAAGTTTGTTTCAAATTTTTGCCACGCCCACTTCCGCCCCCGCAAATCAAAAAATCGAATAACAAACGTAATTTTAAAGCTAGAGTTGCGAATTTTGGTATATACAATATTTACTATAGTAGTTATGATTCCTGAAAATTTGGTTCCGATCAGATAAATATTGTCGAAGTTATTAAATTATTATGGGCAAAAACGCCTACTTACTAGGGGTCTTAGTTGCTTTGGCTGACAATCTGGTATATTGTGCCGTCTATGGTATATTTTGAATGTGGTACTATGTCGATATACCAATACCATATACCATTTGGTATATTTTTAGTCTTTTTTGCAGTATATTCGGTATATTTTGAGAAAATACCGCAATTTAAGAAACATTTCTTTTATTCAAAATGGGCTTGCCAAATTTTGTGAATTGCTCTATTATAATTTGCAATTTTGCCCTCAATTCCTATCTTTTATATTGTATGCAGCTACAAATTTTGTAAGTTTATCTATGATTGTAACAAATGATCGGTGTTTGATATGGAAAATGTCTATATGAATTATTTCATTTTTCTCTTGAGGAGTTTCTGTGATATTGAATTTTGCTTTGATCGGTTTCCTGTCATACTTAATTTCTCTACATTTTGTGCAGTTGGATATAACTAAGTCAATGTGCTCTCTAAGTTTTGGATAATAAATTTTGTCTTTCAAACTATAAAATGTCTCGTTCATGCCACTATGTAGGGATTCTTTTGTGTGATATAAAGCTATTTGTTTGTGGAGTTCCTGTTCGTCATTTATGTCTACTGCTCGTTTTGTACATTTTAAGAATTTTATATTTTTCGTGTCTTTAAAACTGTCTATTATAATACATTGTACTTTATAGTAAATGGAATCTGGTACTTCTGAAAATATGCCAATAGTTCCCTATTAATATTGTTTAAGAGTTTCTGTTCTATTTCTAAATTGTCGTCTGCTGGATTAATTTCAATAATTTTTCTGCCTTTATTTTTAATTATACTGTCTGTTGCTAAATATGTGATAATGATTTGAGTTTTGAATTTATTAACTATATCATCTGTTATATAAAAATCTATTGGTTCGTTCTCGTTTGCTGAGTGAATTGTGTCTGTCAATGCTAAATTTGATTCATTAATATTTTCTTTGTCTATAAGCGGGGCTGTTTCCTGCCTACTGAGGAAATCCGCCACTTTGTTATTTTTCCTTTTAAATATTTGATATCACAATCAAATTCTTGTAGTTTCAATATCCATCTTTGATGTTTGTCCTTGAGGTCTTTCCCTTTGTATTTTTTATTTAGATACATAATTGGTTGGTGATCAGTTATAATTGTAAATTGTGTGCCATATAGGTAATGCCTAAAGTAGTCTACGGCATACACAATTGCCAGAAATTCTTTATCTGTCGCGCTGTATTGCTTTTCGTGTTTGTTTAGGGTCCTAGATACGAATGCTATTGGCTGAGTTTGCTGTGATAACACTGCTCCTATTGCAAAATCACTCGCATCTGTCGTTAATGTAAAAGGTTTATCGAATTCTGGGAATTTCAAAATTGGATGTGAGCTTATAATTTTCAAAAGAATCTATAAATTCTGGGTCATTTTATTAATATTATTTCCTTTTTGTAAATATTTGATCATAGGGTATGCAATTTTTGAGTAATCTTTTATGAACTTTCTATAAAACCAGTCATGCCTAAAAACCTTTTAGTTGTTTTTCTGTTTTTGGGATTGGAATAGCTAAAATATCTTGTATCTTTTTGGATTTGGTCGAATTCCGTCTTTACTGAGTACATGTCCTAAAAATTCTGTATCTTGTTTCATAAATGAGCATTTATTTACTTGTATTTTTAATCTGTTTTCTTGTAGTTTTTAAAAATTTTTTCTAAAGCATGTTTGTGTTCTTCGAGCGTTGTTGAGAATATTAAAATGTCGTCTAAGTAGACTACACATATTTTGTTTATGTAATCTCTTAAAACATCATTCATTAATCTTTGAAAAGTTGCTGGTGCGTTTTTAGTCCGAATGGCATTCTAACGTATTCATAAAGTCCTAATGGTGAAACAAACGCTGTCTTCTCTATGTCTTCTTCAGCCATCAAGATTTGATGATAACCTTTTGCTAAGTCCAATGTACTGAAATATTGAGCCCTACCAAGTTTGTCTAATATTGAGTCCATGAGAGGTAACGGATATTTGTCTGGTATTGTTACATGATTTAATCGACGATAGTCTACACATAATCTATATTTTTGTACTCCTGAATTATCTATTTTCTTTGGCACCATGCATATAGGTGAGCTGTATTTACTTCTGCTTTTTCTTATTATGCCGTTTCTTTCCATTTCTAAAATTTGTTTTCGAATTTCTTCTTCATATTTTGGAGAACACCTGTAAATTTTCGAATTGATCGGTTGGTCCGTTATTGTTCTTATATTGTGTACCACTGTATTTGTATTTGTCAATTGGTCGCCTTCTTTATAGTATAACTTGTTAAATCTTTTGTTTAGATTGGTAATAATTTCCTTTTCTTCTAAATTTAAATCTGTTAAATTAAAGCTTTCAATTTCACTTACTTCCAAAACACAAGCCTCTTCAGGATGCTTGGAATGGAATGGAATTTCAGCATCATTTATCAGTTTAATTGTTTTCTTCTTGAAATCAATAAATTGAACGTTTCTTTGGATGAAGTCCATACCCAATAGAAAATCGTATGATTTATCCAGGGGTAAAGCCACCCATCTTGAACGAACTTGTGGAGAATATTGAAATTCTCTTGGTGCTTCTGTCATAACTAAGTAATTATTAGTTTCAAACTTTGCATTAATTGTATGAATTGTTTTGAATATTTTTCAATTATTTTGTAAAAATTTTCCTGCACTCTATTTGTGTTTAATATACTAATTGTGGATCAGTATCTAACAAAAAGTAAATTTACAATCTTCAATTGTTCCTTCTATTAAAATTTTTCTTTCATCCGAGGCTACTGGGTAAAAAATCTTTAGGGATTTCACTTGTTGTACTTTTATTATCCTCATCAATTATATTATCAACACTCAATGCCTCTGGGGATTCTGTCTAACATTTTGACTTTCATTTTTATTGTAATTATTATTTGGATATTGATGTGGATTATTGTTAGTATTCTGATTTTGTTGATTATTGTTATAGTTATGATTGAATTGTGGATTAGTATTGTTATTCCTATTTTGTTGTTGATTGTTATATTGTCTCCTAGTATTTTGACTTTTTGGAAAATTGCCATTATTATTGTTGTTTTATTATTATTATTGTTGTTATTATTATTATTATTGTTGTTATTATTATTATTTCTTTGATCAATATTGTTACCTGAGTCATTCTCGGTATTTTTACGAATTAACAATCTTTGATTTAAATTTCCAAAATTTAGACCGAAATATTTAGCAATTTCATTTCTAACCATTTGCACTGTTGTTAATGGCATTAGCGAGACTGCCATGGAGCCTGCAGCTAATTCTTTTATTCGTTGAATCAATAGTGAACTTAATATATTTACTAAACTTTCATTATTTTCAAATACAGCAAAGTCTGTTATTTCTTCCACTATGTACCTTACCTTAATATCTAAATCTTTAATAGATGTCACTCTGAGATTGTTGATCTTCCTAGTCAAACCCATTTGGTCCATTCTTGGCCGGTAATGATGTCGCAATTTCTCCTTACATTCCTCCCACGTTGTCGGTGTATTGATGGTGAGAACTGTTCTTGCCTGTCCTTGAATCTTCGTGTTGAATATAACGCTGAAAACCTGATCCGCATCATCTGCATATTCCTGCATAATCTGGTCCACTGAAGCAATGAATCCATGGAGAGTACCATCTTGTCCAGTAAATGTTGGCAGATATCGAGTTTCCTTTTCAATCTGGTTTCTAGCTCTTGTTCTTGAGTTCGCATTTGGTAGTTGCATTTGTTGAACAACAATTTGAGTGAGAGCCTGAATGCAATTCTGCCTTTCGTTTATATTTTCGTTTTCCATTTTAAAGTTTATATATTTTTTTTAGATTTGTTAGTTTAGTTGCACAATTATGACTTTGTCCCTTTTATGCCACTATTGTTTTACACTTTTTCACTTTTGGCGATAATTGTTATGCCTTTTCAGCTAAGTTCAAATATCACTTCTTAGTGTGTGTTTTGTTTTTTGTTTTAACTTTTTCACTTTCGATAACACTTGTTATGCCTTTTCAGCTAGTTCAAATGTTACTTCTTAGTGTGTTATTAATTTATCCGTCCGTTCAGACCGGCTGCGCCAGTTATATATGTTTGACATATATATACATGAGTTGTATTTCAATAAATAAGAATGTACACAGTGTCGTAGATTTGAACTGGTTTATTCAGAGAATTGATACAAACTGAAGTCAAGCTGTGCAAGAAGTGCTATTTTATACTTGGGTGTTGGCGGCAGCCAAACCGTCTGAGTTGTTTATAATTACGTTAGCATATTCTGACTTTGGGTTGTGGTTAGTGTTTATATTGGGACTTGGGTTGAGATTCGTTATTAGTTTCAGTTGCAAGAGATTGTTTATGTTGACAATGACCATTCAATTCCGCACATTGAGAAATTCAATCATCTCATTTCTTGTCTCTGGTGAGGCTCTTGGAACGGTGAGAGCGTTTCAAGTCACCGAGGACAACTATGAGAAAGCAATGGCGAGTTTGAAAAGAGTATATGACAATGATTGTCTGATATTTAATGAAAATATCACTGCTCTTTTCAATTTGCCAAAGATTTCGCAGCCCTCCGCTTCAGCGTTGCGAAACTTGATTGACACTGTCTCTGCGATATACGGATCTTTGTTGTCGATAGGTGATGATAAGAAGATTGCAAATGCAATCCTTATTCACCTGGTCATGCACAAAGTTGATGCAATGACAAAGAAGAAGTGGGATGAGCAGCTAGATTACACGAAAATTCCATTGTGGAGTGAGTGTGAAACTGTGCTTAATCGTCGATATCAGCACTTGTCAGCTGAGAATTCGACAAAGTCCGATATTCAAGCCGTTTCCGCTAAACAGCTTAATAAAAGCTCGTTTTCGTGTACGAGGCTCAAAGATAAGATTGATCAAAAGACCCAGCCGTTCACATCATACGTTGCTGCACATATATTCTGCGACTACAAATAGTAGAGCGTTACCACCCCCGAGTCTCTCCGCTGTTGAGCCTGATCATCCATCCACTTCACATGCGATGCATGCGACCGTGTCGGATAAAGTGATCCTGGCCACAGCAGTCATCAAAATAAAGACGAATTCAGGCGATTTCGTCTTAGCCCGAGCTTTGTTGGACTCTGGGTCACAAATTAATTTTGTGACTGAGGAACTAGCTCAGCGGCTGCATTTGCGTAGAGAAGACTCGTGCATCAGCTTGCTTGGCATTGGTGAATCCATTCTCAAGTTAAGAAAAAGATACACACTGTGGTGAAGTCGCGAGTTGGCTGCAATGAATACGCGATCGATTTATGGATCCTCAAATCGATCTCAGGTTATCAGCCAGATCACACTGTAAATGTCAGTGGCTGGAAGATACCTACAAACCGCAGAAAATACAAACCGCAGAAAATTGATCTTCTTATCGGCGCTGAAACATTCTTTTGACCTATTGTCCGTTGGCCAAATCAAGCAAGGTCCAGAGTGTCCAATCCTCCGAAAGACAAGCCTTGGGTGGATTGTCTCGGGCGGCACACCCTGGTGAAAAATCTCACCAGAAGATGACTGTCAATCTGAGCTATCAGGAAGAAAGTTTGAGCTCGATTGACAAGACCTTGCTGAAGTTTTGACTGTCGAAGATGTGCGCTCTCCCTCCAAAGTCCTTTCCGCTGAACAACAAAGTTGTGAAGATCATTTCACAAATAATGTGAGAAGATTGCCGTCTGGTCGTTTCGAAGTAAGACTGCCGTTTAAATCAGATTCGCACCAGCTTGGGTGCTCATTTGAAGTTGCTAAACGGCGGTTTTGTCGCTTGAAAAACGCTTAGCTCGAGATCCCGAGTTAAAGCGAATGTAATTGGAATTTATGGAAGAATATGTAGAGATGGGCCACATGTCCGAAGTGAGTCACATCCTTCCAAGTACACCACACTATGTTATTCCGCACCAATGTGTACTACGGCCCCAAAGCACTTCGACAAAGCTGAGGGTCGTATTTGATGCTTCGTTGTCGCACTTCGACACATAAGGCGTTGAATGACATTCTTATGGTCGGGCCGACCATTCAAGAAGAGCTGTTTTCGACTCTGCTTCGTTTTCGATTGCATAAATATGCATTAACGGCCGACATCAAAAAGATGTACCGCCAAGTTATGGTGCACGAGGCAGATCGAAACTATCAGCTCATAGTGTGGAGGAAAGATCCATCAGACTCGTTGAGATTATTCAGATTAAATACTGTAACATATGGCACTGCGCCAGCGCCATTCTTGGCCATACGGTGTTTGATCCAGCTGAGCGAGATTGCGAAATCCTCGCACCCCATGGCAGCTGAAGTTATCAGGCAAGACTTCTACGTTGACGATATGTTGACTGGTGCCGCATGCGTCGAGGACCTGAAGACAATTAAGTCTGAAGTGTCGCAGATACTGCTAGGAGCAGGTTTTGAACTTGCGAAGTGGTTCTCGAATGCTCCTGGGTTCTCCGCATCAAACAGTACACCAAAGCCGATAACGATCTCCGAGACTGACGCAACCAAGACTCTAGGTGTGATTTGGTTGCCAAATGAAGACGTGTTCCAATTCCGGATCGACGATTCATTCATGGGTCTTAAAGCGACAAAACGGAACATTCTCTCGCTGACATCGCGGTTATTCGATCCGCTTGGCCTATTGAGTCCCTTAATTATAAAAGCAAAGAGCTCAAGAGCTCTGGCTTCAAAAGTTGGAGTGGGACGAATCCATACCATTGAGTTTGGATACATCGTGGCAGCAATTGAAGTCAAATTTGACACAATTGCAAAACATAAAAGTGCCACGATATTTGTTCACAGAGTCTACGTCACCGATAGAGATACATGGCTTCGCCGACGCCTCAATAAGAGCGTATGGGGCGTGTATTTACGTTCGTACGCAAACCGCAGAAGGTTGTAAAGTATCATTACTAACCTCAAAATCAAAAGTAGCGCCCCTCAAGACTAAGACTCTTCCTAGACTTGAGTTGTGTGCAGCTCACCTTCTTGCAGAACTCTGCCGCCGAATCCGAAGGCTGATCCGATCTCCAATTAAACGGACGGTTCTTTGGTCAGATTCGGAAGTCACTCTTCATTGATCCGGTCACATCCTTCCACTCTCGCGACATTCGTGTCGAATCGAGTGGCCGAGATTCAAGAGTCGTCAGAGAGCGTGGAATGGCGTCATCTTCCAACCAAGCAGAACCCCGCGGACATTGTATCGAGAGGTTGCGATGTGACTTAACTGTGTGCGTCAATGTGGTTTAGTGGTCCGTCATTTTTGATGGAACCACACGACGCATGGCCAGTTAACCACCATTTCGTCTCTGAAGTGACGCGCAATTTGAAGTGCGCAAAACAGCTGTTGGACTAACAGCTATAGTGGTAAAGTCAGATCTAGTGGACTCGATCGAAAGTTTTTCGTCGCACACAAGTCTGTTGAGAGTGTTCGCTTATGTGTTCCGCTTCATTCGAAGATGTAAAGACAAAACAGTTCAATTTGAACTGGTTCCAACGGCATCAGAACTAAAAGAAGCATTCAGCAAAATAGTTGAAGTAATGCAGGATTTCGAATTCAGAGACGATATAGAAAGGGTTCGTAAGAGTACACGTGTGAGCTCGAGTCTACAACGACTCAATCCTTTCATACATGAGTATGAAGGATCTTGGTGTTCGTTTTCCTATTCGTATGATTCTCACAATTTGCTCGCAGCTATGTGAGGTACCTTCACATGACCAACTGTCACGCTGGCCCAAGAGCGCTCGTGAGCATTCTCAGAGAACGACTTTGGTTAGTCAATGCTCAAGAGCTTTGTCGTCAGACAGTACGATCATGCATCCGTTGCTTTAAATGCAAACCTCGGCTGCTTACGCAAATAATGGGAAATTTGCCTGCTGATCGACTTCGAGCGCTCCGCCCATTTTCAATTTGTGGCGTAGATTTTGTGGCCCGGTTGAGACAACCTATAGGATTCGCGGAAAGCTGCGTACAAGTCGTACATAGCTTTGTTCGTCTGTTTTGCGTCAAAAGCGGTTCACTTAGAAATTGTATCCGATCTGTCAACTAATGCATTTCTAATGGCTTTCCAAAGGTTTGTTGGTCGAAGAGGATGCCCGAGCCGAGTCCATTGCGACAACGCGACGAACTTCGTCGGAGCAGGTCGCCATCTGGAGGAGCTGAGGAGGCGAGTCGAGGCCGAGGAGAACGCAGTTCGCGACTTCGCATCAAGAAGCGGATGCGAATTTGCGTTCATACCGCCGAGGGCTCCTCACTTCGGAGGACTATGGGAGGCAGGTGTGAAGTCTGCAAAGCACCTACTCCTACGGACGGTGG
Source organism: Drosophila nasuta (assembly GCF_023558535.2). Lineage (NCBI taxonomy): Eukaryota > Metazoa > Arthropoda > Insecta > Diptera > Drosophilidae > Drosophila > Drosophila nasuta. The sequence continues at coordinate 48,080 of NW_026869442.1, forward strand.
GCAACGCCCCTGCTCACGGCCGAGGAGCTGCAGACAGTGGTCGTGGCGGTCGAGGCAGTGCTCAACTCCCGCCCGCAAGGATCCGTAAGCCACGACCCCAACGACGGCGAGGCGCTAACCCCAGGGCATCTACTGGTGGGCGGTCCACTGGTGGCACCGGCAGCATCGCGGACCCCGGACCAGGAGGGTCTGAGTTGCTTAAGGCGATGGCGAGCTGTCTCGTCGCTCAAGCGAGCGTTCTGGCAGCGATGGTCCCGGGAGTATGTGCTGGGCCTGCAGGCACGGGCCCAGTTGCAGCCGAATCTGCATGGGTCGAGTCGAGGCGGTGTACCCAGGTGCGCGTCGCAGACGTGCGAACCAGCTCAGGAGGGCTATACAAACGGCCAGTACACAAATTGGCGCCTCTGCAATCGTATGAAGGCACAGCCGTTCATCGGGGCCGGTGTTGGCGCATTTGAGGAATAATAATTAAGAGCATGAAGTATCAAAGAAGTAGAAAATGAAGTATCATGAAGTTGTTAGAATTAGGGCGAAGCGAGAGCGCAATAAAGCTTTCGTTTGTTGCTCTCTGAGCGAATTTGCCTCGCTTCGCCGCTCTAGTTAAGTTAGGCTTAATGTAACTTAGCATAGAATTATAAACACAGTTTAAATTGAGAACTTATCAGCGCGTCATCATTTACCCGTTTTCGTTTTCGTCGTCTAACAACAATTAGGTCCAGTCTTTGTGTTCGCGAATAAAGCGGAATTATAATTGCAAAAACTCTTGTGATTATTCACATTTCCTTTTTTTATTTATACATTTTAATTTTCAATAAAGTATTGTTTTATTATTCTAAACATCTAGTTTTCTTTTTTCAACCTATCCATGAAATGTAATACTAATTGTTGATCGCACTTTCATTATTATCCAACTTTCTTTTAAGATTATTTATTTTGTTCACACTAGTTTGATAACTGTGTGAGTTCTCTAGCGCAAACATTTGATGCGCCAAACTCTTGACTCCGCTTCTAGAATTTATATGTAACTCTCAATTTCAAAGGGAATTACTAAATAATGTGCTCTTGCTATAGTTGAAATCCTATCTTTTTCTATTATTCGCTTGTTATCCTTGCTATCTAATGTAGTTTTTGTTATTTCGACTATACTGATTTCATGCCCTCTAGACCTAAACATCTCCACGTTCTTGCTTTCCTGTAAACAAAGTACTTGAATAGTTTGAAAATGAAATGTCCCTCAAGCAACATGCCTTTACCCCCTTATTTTTTGATGCATATTTCACCAGAGTTATCGAAATTTTTATATGTGTACGCATACATTTTTGGGCGTAAACCAACAAACTCAGTCATTGGTTTACCATGCAACTCATCCTTAAAGAAACCCAATCGTTTCTTATTACATTTCTTAAACTTATACATCTCGGTCAATTCATCTGGATATTCGGACGTGTCAAACTTTAACTCCATATCATCCCGAATATCTGCATAAAAATCATTTGTTTTATACTGTAAATAAATGAATCCGTATCCATATAATTTAATTTGAGTGCTTTCCCAAACTTAGGTTTCATGTAGTCATAATGGAAGTCATACATTTTGTATTTTGACATCTTCAACACTACAAATCCTAAATAAATTGGTTCATCACAAATGTTGTGTAACCTCTTCATTTGAATTGTATACATAGTTTCACTGAACCTTGATGCACTATGAAAATTAGATTTTGATATAAAATCCCTGGCACATAATTTGGGTCGCCCTGACTTCCTATTTGCAATTGGATACTCCCACTCCGTTATTACTCGTACATCCACCCTTTTTTTCACTGTTTTCCATGGTTTTCCCATAAACAGCATTGTTCAATAATTTGAAAAAATCTTTTTCAAAATTATTTTTGGCTCTGGTGGTCCTATACTCAGTGTTTATATCAATATATTTTTGAGACAGGCTTTCTGCCTAAATTGAAGGATGGAGTGAATTTTTAATTCCAAGCCATGTCTCATACACTATTTTAAAGTCTTATAGACTGCCAGGCGGCATCTCGCCGTTGCTCTCATAGACAGAGGGAACCCTAACGGAAAATGTCTGCAGAGCGGTGGCGGTTGACCCATAGTAAGCTGGTCGACGCACTGTTTGTCAGGATGGAGAATGTCCCAGACAGTCCAATGCCTACATTCGAAGGCACTGGCTGGATGAATGATGTCAAGACCCTGACATGCAAGGACGACCCAACATTGCAGTGGCTGCAAGCGACCGTACCCAAACTGGACGGACTGTGGAGGTGGCCAAGTTGGACGTGGTGGACAGGAATAATATTCCGTCCATGCCGAAGGCGAAAGACCTTTTCCCAATAGTTGTGCAGGAGAGCGGACGCTTCAGCTGCTTAAAAGCAGAACCCGGCCATACCGACGAGTGATTGGTCCGTGCTGAAGGTTGATGAACCTTTACCCAGTGGTGGGCAGCACGTGATCATTCAGATCAACAAGGAGGCCGAGGATCTGCTATACAAGCGCAATGGGAAGATGGCGTGGGGCTTAGGAGCGTGTACCTTCGCCTCAAAAACGTCATCCCAACGACCAGGACACACACACGCTGAGGTCAGGGAGGTTGAGGCAGATCTCGGTCTTGAGGGCGTGACCGACGCCACCCAGCACCTCAGCCTGACTGACAAGACGGAGGAGGTGGGGAGGAACAGTACATGCAGACGGGCCCCCGCGAGTTTGCTAACCTCGGAGTGTACTGCAACTCAACCTCCATAAGTCAAAAACGGCTTCGGCGGAACTACTCCTTGCCCTGGAGGAAGTGTCCGCCTACGCGGCTTTGGTCCAAGAACCGTGGATAGCGTCGGGCAACACGGTGGCTGGGCTAAAGTCGCCTAACTATGATTTGTACTTCCCGACATTGGTAAGTAGATCGAGAACTGCCATCCTTGTAAAGAAGGGGCTAAAAGCTCATCTACTACCTAATTACAGCAATGACGATCTAACCGTGGTGGTGCTGGAGAGTCGTGAAGGATGTTTGCTGCTGGCATCCTGCTATATGGCCCACGACAATCCGGCACCACCTGACGAGCTGCGGAGGCTGGTGGACATGGTCTGCTCCTCCAATAAGCATATTATAATCGGAACGGACGCCAACGCCCACCATAGCGTCTGGGGAAGTACCGACATTAACGACAGGGGTGAGTCAGTTCTTGATTTTATCCTTAACCATAAGCTTAGACTAGTCAACAGAGGTGAGGTATCTACCTATGTAGGTCCCACCTCTAGTAATGTGCTGGACTTAACGATTGCAACTGAGTGTACCAATGTAGAAGAGTGGAGGGCCCTGGAAAGACCCTCCTTCTCGGACCACAAGTACATTCAATTTACCATTCCTTTTAACAAGGTACCTGCGGCTCAGCCGTTCAGAAATCCCCTTAACACGAACTGGGCGAAATTCTCTAGCCTTGTTTCCAAGTCTCTTGGTCCGCCGCGTAAAGTCAACTCGGTACAGGACCTAGAAACTACTGTCAATGTCCTCTCAGCAGGACTACTTTCCGCGTTTCGCCAATCTTGTAGGCTCTCAAGACCGACGAGAAGATCGAAGCCACCCTGGTGGAACCCAGATCTCTCATCGCTACGTGGGGAGCTTACTAGCATGTTTCAACTTGCTAAGAAAGCGGATAACGAATATGACTGGGACGAGTATAGGTCTCTCCTGAAGTCGTACAAGAAGATGATCCGATCATCCAAAAGGTCTTCATGGAGAACCTTTGCTCGGACCTGATAATATCAAAGACACCTCCAGACTAAGGAAGCTGCTGTCCAAGCAGGCTTCCAGTCCTAGTCTGCTCAATTCGGGCGATGGAGAGTGGACGGAGAGCAGTGCTGAAACTCTTGAAGCACTGCTCTCAACTCATTTCCCGGGATGTATTGAAATAGAGAACAGTGACTGGCAGCTCTTTCCTAGTCTCCCAGTTATGAGACCCCCTGCCGGTCTAATCACAGATAACAAAATAATTTGGGCTATCGACTCCTTTGCGAAGGTCAGGTCGCCCGGTCTCGATGGACTTTCGCCATCAATGCTGCAAGCCAGCAAGCCCACGATTGTTCCGTGGCTATCGGGTATCTATTCGGCGTGCCTCGCATGGGGTCATATCCCCACTCTTTGAGGACCTCGAAAATCATTTTCCTGCCAAAGGCGGGCAAATGCAGTCATGTGGTCCCAAATGACTTCCGGCCTATCAGCCTAACCTCTTCTCTGCTAAAAACATTGAAAAGCTACTTGATTTGCACATCAGAAGCAACTCAATGCATCTGTTGTCCCCAAATCAGCATGCGTACACAAAGGGCAAGTTCCTGAGACTGCTCTCCATGCTCTAGTAGCCTCCATCGAAAAAGCAGACCACTATAAAGAATATGCCTTGGGTGCATTTCTGACATTTCAGGCACCTTCAATAACGTCACCACTGACGCTATTATGAAGGGCCATACCTCAGTTAACACGGCACCAGCGATCCACAGGTGGGTCAACCGCCTTCTTTGTGACAGGCGGGTGGTGGCTACGTGGGCGATGCGGCCATTACAAAGGTAGTGCGAGGTGACACTCCCCAGGGTGGGGTTCTCGCCTCTCCTTTGGAATTTGGTCGTAAATAGCCTACTTCTAATATTTACTAGACGGGCCCCAAGTTAATTGCCTATGCTGACGACATAAGCATTTTGATAACTGGAAATGCCCAACCACCCTTAGTTCCGTAATGGAATTTACTTTGCGGGAAGTTAAAGCATGGGCCGAATCAGCCGGGCTCAGCATTAACGCGGACAAAACGGAATTTATCCTCTTCACGAAGAGGTATAAGGTACCTGCGTGGTCCCCCCCAAAAATAGGCTGCACTATGCTAAAGCCGAGCCTAGCAGTAAAATACCTAGGTGTGGTCCTGACAGCAAACCGTCATGGAAGCTCAACGTTTTAGAAAGGGTGAAGAAGGCCACCGGAGCCTTGTACATGGCGAAAAAGATGCTTAGTTGCACTTGGGGCCTCTCCTAATCTAATGCGGTGGATATACATCTCAGTTGTTCGCTCTATCCTCACCTACGGTGTTCTAGTGTGGTGGCAGGCCACGGAAAAAAGGACGTACCTATCCATCATGGAAAGGACACAGCGTCAAGCGCTACTGTGTATCACAGGCGCTCTCAGGTCGACGCCAACTAAAGCCCTCGAGGTAATAGCTGGTGTCGAACCATTAAACCTGTACGCGCAATCCATAGCCGCAAAATCGTCCCTACGGATTGCCGCAACTGGCAATCTGGTCTGCTAGGCTATGGTCATAGCGCTACTGGTAGGAGACTAGTAGAGACTTGGACTATACTATCCCCTTACCAGTACTGACCATATTAACACAATATTCTTGGAACCGGAGGGCTGGCGGGAAAGGTTATGCATTCCCGAAGCCCTCAACCTCTTCACCGACGGGTCGAAGATGGATGATGGTGTCGGAGCGGCCGTTAACCGCCCAGACCCGGTCTCCAAACAATCCTATAAACTCCCAGACCATTGCAGCATCTTCCAGGCGGAAGTTTTTGCCATTGGTAAGGCTGCCGAATTGGCTCGGGGCTTACAGCGTAATCACACCTGCATCTGCGGTCGTGCGTATCTATTGGATCCCAAGCCACCAGGGCATCGATGGCAACGAGATCGCAGACACTCTCGCCAAATAGGGAGTGGGGCTCGATGTCGGTAATATGCGCAATGTTCCGATATCCCTGCGAACTCTAGGCAGAGAAATTGAGGTGCGCTCTAGACTTCAGTGGGACGAGCTGGCGCAATGCCAACTCGTGCAAAACTGCAAGGCTGATGTGTGCCTCTACTAATAAAAACTTAACCCATTTTGTCATGCAGCTTTCAAGAAAAGACTGCAGGCTAATGCTAGGCATTTTAACTGGTCACTGTCTGTCGGCTGTCCATGCTGTAAAGCTGGGTATCACGAACAGTGATCAGTGCAGGAAATGCAACGAGCCCTGAGTTAAGGAAACACTCGAGCATCTTCTCTGTAGATGCCCAGCGTTATCCCGACTCTGGTTGATATACCTTAATTCGCCGTGCCACAACGATCTTCGACGTTTCACGGCTACCTCCTAGGATGTTGCTGGCTTTTGCCAAAAATGTATCCATACTGTGCGATTTCTGAGACGTAGATAAGCTACCGGTACAGCTACGGACCTCCACTGGTCTATGCTTTGCCCCGTACAGGGCAGCCGGTCCTACCTAAGCCTAAACCTATCTCATTCAACTGTCAGTGGATTAGTGATAATTTAAGTCTTGTGTACTGTGATCTATTTTAAGAAACATAATCATATATAACCAAATAAACAGATACATTATCATGTTTTGATGAAGAGAGCTGGTTGTACAGATCAGCTATCTAACTGTTAAACAGATCAGCTAGCCGTTCTTTAAACAGACCTGGTTATTTGACCAGGTAGCTGTTCTTTTAAACAGACCTGGTTGTGCAGATCAGGTATCCGGTTCTGATAACGGACCTGTTTCTGTTAACAGACCTGTTTCAATTATTATTGTTTACAAGCAACCTCAATCAACAAACATTTCCCATTGAATGAAGTACTTTCTCTCACTAACATGCGTTTTTAAGACAACAGAAAAGCATACTAGTACGAAACATTGAGGGTGGTGTTTTGCTACCCAATACAACTAGATCATTAATTGTTGGACCATCAAATTGTGGAAAACCAATGTGATGCTTAGTCTTATAGAGAGTCACAATGGTCTCAAATATGAAAATATTTATGTATTTTCAAAGAGTTTATACCAACCCAAATAAGAATATTTGGAAAACTTATCAAACCAATTCAAGGAATGGGATATTTTACGTTCTCCGGAAAAATAATTCCATTATGTTATTCGATGATGTGGCATGTGAAAAGCAGGATAATATCCGAAACTATTTTGTATGGGAAGACATAAGAATATTGATTCATTCTATTTATGTCAAACATACACACAAATTCCGAAACATTTAATACGTGACAATGCTAATTTTATTATAATGTTTAAACAAGATGATTTGAACATGCGTCATATATATCGAGATCTCGTAAACAGTGACATGGACTATGAATCATTTATGGAAATTTCATGAAAATGCTGGGAGTGGAAATTTGATTTCTACTAATCTCTAAAGATGATGATATGAAAAATGGGCGATACAGAAAAGGTTTTGATCAATTCATTATACTTTAAAAATATGGATATAAAACTAATGATATGATGATTAAACAACAGTCCAAACTCAAACTTCAAAATGTCTATATCACTAACATTTCCATTAAATGGAAACACATCAGTTATAATCGAAAATTTTTCACACAAATTGAATTAAATCGAAATTATGAGTGTGCTCTCATTGACTTTCTTTCATACAATTCTATACCAAACGTCGATACAGGGAACCATCTATTTCATAGTGGAAATAAATGTATAGAAATACCGTTGAAATCTTTTCCGTTTGATAAAATGTTCAGCTATGGATTACTGAATTTTATATATAGTAATATATCCACCACCAGAATAATTTCTCGTACGTGACACATACTCGTGATTATTCCCCTATCTTCCAAATTCTTTCCCACAAGTCATATCATAAACATAAACACTTGTCGCGACGGGACCAACTGTCACAAACAAAAAAGATCCTATTATATAGGCGATCGTGCCACTTTCAAAAAGTCCAAAGTCAATTCAAATTTTCCATTGCAACTTGAGGACTCAGGATTAATGCACTAACACAAACACCAAACATCACACGTATGTTAGCTTTAAGTCGCAATAAGAAGTTTCATGTTAAAGCTCAGCATATTGTGAGTTCAGTTTTAAAGACACTTTCCTCGCCTAAGACGCGTAGCCCGCGAGCTTATAAGTAACAAAGTAGTCTACTAAGTAAACAAAAAATAAATCCTTGTGTTTTTATTTTTTTACTGTTCGTGAACTGCGAACATATAATTGGCGCAGCCGGTAGGATACGTCCTACTAGGTACTGAATCAACCAAGCAGTCGTGAACCGCTAGAATGTTGTTGTGAACTATACAAAACGTATCCGCAAAAGAACATCTACGTGTGAGTGAATTACCAAAACGGTAGTACAAAAGAACATTGTAAAACCCGTTATAATAAAAACTCAAATAACCCGAACCACATGTGTGTAAATTAATAAACACCACCAAAAATGGCAAATGAACTAACAGAAGTACATCTAAACCAGTGCCCGAATCAAATTAAACATGTGCCAGCGTTCGACAATGGCGCAGAAAATCTGTCAGCCTTCATAAAGAGAATAGATTTTATTCTATCTTTATACACAACAAACGATGACAGTCAAAGTAGCGTAATCTTTGGACCCATCGAGCGACAATCCAACAATTGACATCATTGAGATCATTACTCATCGAAGAATTCAAAACGCAGACGCCCTACGAAGAACTACTACGAAGACTATATAACACCAACTGGAATGGAAGTCTACGTAAGTTTGTAGAAGAACTTGAAAGAAAATCTTACCTAGTTACCAATAAATGTAACGGCGCCTACAGCAACAGGCATTAAATTCGGCCTAAAAGCTTGCATAGGTCTAAGCCAAGCTTAATATTGTTTCAGGTAGCACCTAAAAGTATGCAAGTTTTGTGCCACCTTATGTTTTGTTTTACACCGGGCTTAAAAGCATGCTACCTTTAAGCCAAGATATGTATTGTTGTATTCAGTGCCTAAAAGTATGCACTTTCAGTCAACCAAATTACCTTAAGCTGCTGTTAACCTGAGCTTAAAGTAGCTCTGTTAAACTGAGCTCTGGAAAGCTCAGCTTTGACATCTGCGCCAGCTGCATCAGCCTGAGCGCGGCCAACTTAGCGAAAGCCGGTTCCGGTTTGGTCATTTTTCTAATGACCGGCTGCGTACCTAGACGCGTAATAATAGAAGATTTTAATCTGAAGGCATCTAGCTATTGAGGATATTTTTCCATCTCAATTTTTGTCAATTGGTAAGGAACAAGTTTTATCATGTCACGAATGGATTTATGTTTAACAGTAGTTGTGTTCGCAGGATCGTTTTCTTCTTCTTGCTCCTTTTGAAGCAGACTGCTTCAACGAAGTGCTTTCGCCTGCCGCTAATTGTCCAGCCCTTGCAGCCTCCGTTTGCCCAGCGGAGCGCCCAGCAGGCTTCGTTTGCCAGCAGAGCGCCTAGTAGGCCATTTCGCCCTACGAAGCACCCGTGCAGGCCTTTTCGCCCAGAGGAGCACCCGCGCCGGCATTCTTGGCCAGCGGAGCACCCCTGCACTGGCCCTTTCGGCCAGCGGAGCACCCTCACAGGCCAACTCGGCCAGCGGAGCACCCTCACAGGCCAACTCGGCCAGCGGAGCACCATTACCGGCCCTTTCGGCCAGCGGAGCACCCTCACCGGCCAACTCGGCCAGCGGAGCACCCTTCAGGTCACTTCGTGGTCAGCGGAATGCCTCTACTGGTTACCGCCTGGCCAACGGAGCGCCTTTAGGCCCCATCTGTAACAATCAACAGCGAGCAACAACATAGTGAACAATTATATGAATCTCTAAAGATTCCAATTTCAAAGTGTAATCATTTCAAAGTGTTGTGAAAACCAAACAATGATTTAAATTAAATCATGCCACTCTTGCAATTCGAAACAAACAAAATCTAATTTACCTGTTATAAAAAATGATCGAAAAGTGTAGCGTTTGAAAAGAAAGATAGATTTCAAATAAAACAAAACAAAAAAAAATGAAAACCAAAGTGCTGTTCTATTGAACACAAATAATAAAAAGTGCGCTACAAAACCAAAATTGTAAAATTGTATCTAGCATCCGAACACAAATTAAAACAATAGCCACTAAAATCAAAGTGTAGTTCAGTTAGAACAACTTAAAGCGAAGTTTTAAAACATATGTACGAAACAAATTATGCATACGATCACAAGTATAATAAATTAAGTCGAATTGTGAGAGTGCCTTTAGAGAGAAATGATCTCGTAAAAAGAAAAATATAAAAACAAGAGTACTAGTAAATTGTAAAAGAAAAAGAAAGAAATGAAGTGTTCAGTGATTCAAAAGCGAATCATAAATCAGGAAAAGAATTTTAAAACTCATGTGTAAAAACGAACACATATTAAAAATAAAAATTTGTTTGAATTAATTGATAATTTGTATGAAAAACAAATCGAAAATTAAAAAACAATATGAAAGTCATGTCTAGAAAAGAACATGAATTATAAGTAAAATTTTGTCTAAATTAATTAATAATTTGTTGTACTAAAAGATTGATAGTGTTAATTCAAAATGTGCGGATGTGCTTATTGTGCAAAATTTATTTTTTTGTATTATGAAACACCTTGTCGTTTAGCCCGTTCCAGCCGGAGATCGCCGGAGATCGATCACCGCCGCAGGAGTTCTGGGGTAAGTTCGATAAAGAAAACTGAAAATGTACATCTTGTACAAATATTTTAATTTTGCACATTACGCACACACAAAAAAATTCACGCAACAAAAATGAGTTTACAGAAAAGTTAAATAAGAATAATAAAATAGATAAAAGTTGCGCAAAGATAAGGTAATTCTTAAAAAATAGAAATAAAATTGAAATGAGTCACAGCCGATGAAAATAAAACAAATTTAAAATAAACAAATTATACGTATTATTAAACAATTAAATATCAAACTATTAAAAAAACAAGTAAGAAAGCTACAGTCGAGTGTGCTCGACTGTGAAAATACCCACTACCCATTTTGAATAAAAGCAAAATATTACGGTAATAATCTCAAAATATTAAAAATAAATATGCATGTATTTTCGATCGGGATTTGAACTCGAGCTCCACCGACCGGGTGGTTAAAAAAAAAAAAAGTTTGTACTTCGAGCGGGTTTGAACCCGGGCACCACAACATGCGCGGCTTGCACTCTACCACCTGAGCTATCGCATTGCTTAAGAACCCCTATGCATACAGATGCTAATATAGACGAGCATGTATATACGTATACGCATACATACAATACATACATAGCAGGCGGTTTTGCTCATACAAAATATTTCTTTTAGTAAAATCCACAATTTTTATTTATAATTGTTGTAAATACGATAAAAAAAAAAAAATTTTGTTCCCCGAGCGGGCTCGAACCCGAGTCCCTCGACTACCGCAACAGTAATATGCTTGCACTCTACCAATAGAGCTATCGCAGTGCCTCTTGCATACAGATACAAATATAGAGGCGAGCATGTATACGTATACGCATACATACAACACATACATAGAAAGCGTTTTTGCCCATACAAAACTATTTCTTTAATAACTTCTACAATTTTTATCTGATCGCAACCAAATTTTCAGCAATCATAAATGCTATAGTTATTATTGTATATACCAAAATTCGCAATTGTAGCTTTACAATTACGCTTGTTATTCGATTTTTTGATTTGCGGGGCGGAAGTGGGCGTGGCAAAATTTGAAACAAACTTGATCTGCGTGCAAACATAACAAATGCTGTCGAAAAAAAATTATAGCTCTATCTCTTATAGTCTCTGAGATCTAGGTGTTCATACGGACAGACGGACAGACGGACGGACGGACAGACGGACAGACGGACATGGCTATATCGTCTCGGCTGTTGACGCTGATCAAGAATATATATACTTTATAGGGTCGGAGATGCCTCCTTCTACCTGTTACATACATTTCCTGCCGGCATAAAGTTATAATACCCTTCTACCCTATGGGTAGCGGGTATAAAAAACAAATACGGCACAAAAATTGAAATATTCTCAAACACAATTTAAAAATTATTAGATTTAAATATTATATTTTATTGTTATATTATATCATTTTTAAAATTTACTATATACTTGTTTATAATGTACTATTTCTCATATATTCACACACTTAATTAAAACAAACTTGAACATGGAATAATTTTTCTTTTGATTAGCCGAACCTGGCCTTAGGCTCCGCCGTCGTAGGGCCCAAAGGGATCACCAGAGCCATGCTCTGACGCTTGTGATCGTAGGATGGGTAGGGATCCTTGTCACGCAACACCAGTGACAAGATGATAACTCAAATCTCGTACTCTATCTTCTCTCTCCCTCTCTCTCTCTCTCTCTCTCTCTCTCTCTCTCTCTCTCTCTCTCTCTCGTTTCTTTTCACTCTCTGCAGAGGCAAACGATAGCAACTTTAGTTTTCTTTTATTTCTCTTCCGGTTAGTTTTCTAGCTTTTCTCTATGTCGCAGCACGCTCAATTCGAATCTTCTTAATAATAGTGCGCAGCGAAAAGGATCGATTTGTGGAAGCAAGACCACCACCCCCAAAGCCGACGAGCTAGAGCCGGATACTAAAGCGTGCCCCGCACCCACAGATCGTCCGTCTGTCCTTGCGTCGTATATCGTTGCACGTTACAGAGATAATTCATTATTATTAATAAGAGAAGTGGCGCCCAACGTGTAGGGCCTTATTGGGTACAGCAATAACTCAGTAAGACTCTCGCAAAGAAAATTCTAAAGTTTGCCTTTTGTTTCACAGTTTTTGTTTTTTCCTTTCTTAATATTTCAAACACTTTGAAAAGAATTCGTCGTCAATTTTCTAATAGCGTTGGAAAACAAAACAGAAAATCTTATTTTCGGTTTTGGCCACTATTTAAAGTTGTCGTCAGAATTCTATCTCCTCTTCTCTCAAATGGGTCAATAATGGGGTATCTGTTAATAAGTGGAACTACAGAAGAATTCAACTCCGGTGGATATTCTGGCCCTTATAATAAGATACACACGTTATCGACACAGGATAATCTGCACAAAGTTCAAACGGTGGATTATGTGGACATTTTAATTAAAAGTGTCACAACCCCGTATGACTTTGGCAGACTTCACTTCAAAACTTTGGAAGCTTTAGTTCTTAGAAGATTTAATTGGAAAACAATAAGAAGATTTCTGATTGTTATGTTGTCCGTAAATCAGCTAAGACTCTAAACGCATCCCTCTGTCTATTTATCCTTTGTACGAGAATTTTTAGTTATTAAAAGTTAAACTACCCTACGACAGGTGTGATGTCTGGTTACGAGTTCGGCTAAAAATATTTATGAATTATTTCGTTACATTTCTACGTTATTTTTGGTTCCTTTGAAAAGTACCATTTTTGTATTTTTTAATTTTATTATTTTTTTGTTTATATACATTTTCGTTGGTTAGTAAATTTTTGTTTTTCTTCAGTTGATAATTTTCGATTAAGATCGACTTTGCGAACATTTATTAGCTCTATAGTTTGTTTCTTTCTCTTTGAAAAATGAGTGTTGCTCGATCGCCGAACAAGGGAGCAATGGGCTTACCTATCGCTTCATGTCCTTTATGCAAAAGGAAATTAAGTCTGTTGCAGAGGCGTATAGAACCGCTTGCAACCACGAGTTCCACAAAAGTGCATAGAATTGCATTTGAAAACAAAGGACAAATGCCCAGTTTGTCAAGTGCTATTCAGGCCAGTTGAGCCATCAAGTACTCAAGGGTTGCAAACTCGCTCACAGTCTAAAAGCCGTCAGGCGGAAGAGCGGAGTAGCGATTCATTGACGGATGACGTTGCTAGCACATCGCAAGGGAGATCGAACATACGCGTAAGTGATTCAGAGAATCCTGAATCCGTGAATGCTCTTTCCTCGCTATGGAGAGCAGATTGCTCACTACTCTCCGAGAGGATGGCCGAACTAATTCAGAGTTCGGTCGTAGATAGTGTGCAAAGGTTAATCGCGACTCCAGCAAATAGCGATGCTAGAATCAGCACACCTCCAACAGGGCAGAGAATGGAAAGTAGGCCTGGATATGTCAGAGAGCAAGACTTCAATGTTGACCCTGCAAGGATCAATTCTGGCACTCAATGTCGCATGTATCCGACCTATTAAATAGGCCAGACAAGGTAGTGCAAGTATTAAATGGTTGGAAAATGAAGTTCTCTGGAACAGGAGTATCCGTTGACAATTTTATATATAGAGCAGAGGCACTCACACATCAGACATTAGGCGGGAATTTTGTTGTTCTATGTAAGCATGCTAGCGTACTTTTCGAAGGCAAGGCCCTCGAATTCTATTGGCGTTACCACAAAAGTGTCTTGATGTGAAATGGGAAGAATTGTGCGCAGCCTTGAGATCACAGTTCAAAATCGCACGAGACGATTGTGACATAGAGGAGCTTATTAGGAACCGAAAACAGAAACCGAATGAATCGTTCGATAGTTTTACGAAGGCTTATCTGTGTTAATAGATCAGTTAGAAGTGTCGTAGTCTATTCTGAAGGTCGTTCGCGTCCTTAAAAAAATTTAAGGCCTGAAATACGGCATGAGCTGTTAAATGTAGACGTAAAACTGTGTCAGATTTGAGGGAGATATGCCGTTGACGTGAAACCTTTTGGACGATGTCCAAAAGTCTCACGGCTACGTAAAAAGGACACCATTTAGATGTGATGTTGTAGATTGTCAAACTCAGAATATTGAGGCAGAATGCGAAAGCGAGTTAGACATAGAAGCTCTATCGTTAGTATGCTGGAATTGCCGTAAGGAAGGACACCGATACCAGGATTGCGTATCAGAGCGAAGAGTCTTCTGTTATGGCTGTGGAGCAGCTAACACGTACAAACCGAGTTGTGGCAAGTGCTCAAAACTCCAAGCCCGGCACGTCGAAGTCAGCGTACAAACCGAACACTCCGAGTGCCTCACGAAGCCAAGCGACAATGACGGACGAGTGACGGAAGTCTCACAACTTCCACCATACACTTTACCAAATGTGAAAATTTTACCGGACTTACAAAACGATGGCAGCTTATATTGAAAGAGAAAACCGTTCTTACAAATGATTTTTCACCAGATTTTACGAAATCCAAAACTCGAAGCACAAAGCGCATTAAATCGTTTTGGCAGCAGGTCAAAAAGTGTGTGCTAGGGTTAGAACACATAGGCACACTCTCACCTGGATCTAGTGATCCTCGACCATTTTGTCCGTTCGAATTCTCAATCGCACTGTGTACGGTCTGCTGGATTCAGGGGCTTCAATAAGTTGTTGCGGAGGAGCGCTAGCAAAAGAAATTATTGAGAATAAAATCGCATTTAAAGAAATTAAGAAAAGCGCAACCACTGCCGATGGAAGACTTCAGCAAGTTGTAGGGCGGATGAACGTTAAGGTAGAGTACGCTAATCTTGAAAAACTCTTAGAAGTTTATATTGTTCCATCCCTGAAACAAGACCTGTATTTGGGTATTGATTTCTGGAAGCTTTACGATCTTCTTCCGAAAAATCTAGAAGTAGCCAGTGTCGAAGATTTTAACACCAAAGTTGAAGATGAGGACCAACATGAATTATCGAGCAGTGACAGGGCCAAGCTAGCTCTTGTGATAGAGTGTTTTCCTTCATTTGCTCGAAAGGGATTAGGGAAGACGAATTTAATTTCGCATTCTATAGATGTGGGCGGCGCTAAGCCTATTAAGCAGCGACATTTCCCAGTCTCGCCTGCTGTAGAAAAGGCGATGTATGCTGAAATAGACAGGATGCTGGAACTGGGAGTGATAGAAGAGTCTGAAAGCGCCTGGTCTTCTCCAATCGTTATGGTAACAAAACCAGGAAAAGTGCGAATCTGTTTAAACTGCCGTAAAGTTAACAGCTTCACGGAGAAAGATGCGTATCCACTTCCTCAAATTAACGGCATTTTGAGTAGACTACCTAAAGCTGAGTTCATCACCAGCTTAGATTTAAAGGATGCGTATTGGCAAGTGCCTCTCGAGGTGCAAGCCCGAGATAAAACGGCTTTCACTGTCCCTGGTAGGCCGTTTTATCAATTTAAGGTTATGCCTTTTGGATTGTGTAACGCGACTAGCACTATGTCGCGATTGATGGACAAGGTAGTACCGGCTCATCTTAGAAATGAAGTATTTGTATATTTAGACGATTTGCTTATCGTCTCATCTAGCTTCAATGGCCATTTAGAGGTGTTGAGAGAGATAGCTCTCCACATTGAGCGTGCAGGTCTGACAATCAACATTGGCAAAAGTCATTTCTGCATGCGGCGTGTGCGCTATTTGGGCCACATAATCGGAGACGGTGGAATTAAGACTGACCCAGAGAAAGTCAGAGCGATAAAGATTTTCCACTTCCGAAAACATTGCGAGGTTTGCGAAGTTTCATGGGTTTGTGCGGTTGGTATCGCAAGTTCGTTCCGAATTTTGCCTCGTTAGCTTCACCTTTAACCGATTTAATGACCACTAAACGAAGATTTAGTATGACACCGGAAGCTTGCACAGCATTCGACGTGTTGAAATCACGCCTTAGTGAAGCTCCCGTGCTATGCAGCCCTGATTTTACTAAGCCAATCGCAATACACTGCGACGCAAGTAAATCTGGCGTTGGGGCAGTATTAGTTCAATTGAATGAGAACGGAGATGAACGTCCAGTGGCTTTCATTTCGAAAAACTCAACAAAGCTCAACGCAATTACACTGTCACCGAGCAAGAGTGTTTAGCAGCGATTGTAGCACTGAAGAATTTTCGTGCTTACGTGGAAGGTCACGAGTTCACCATTGTGACTGATCATGCTTCGTTAAAATGGCTGATGTCAACCATGATTTAAATTCACGTCTAGCTCGTTGGGCATTATCGTTACAAAGGTATCGTTTTAAAATAGAACATCGGAAAGGCTCGATGAATGTGGTACCAGATTCTCTGTCGAGAGTGAATGAAGATAGCGTGGCTGCCATAGACTTACGACAGGGTTTAATTGTGGATTTAGACTCGCCACATTTCAAGTCTCAAGAGTACTTGGAGTTGCTCGATAGCGTAAAAGCTAATAGTACAAATTTTCCGGATTTAAAAGTTGATAGTGGCTACGTGTATCGTAAGGCCGAGCATTTGACAGGAGAGCAGATACACGATGAGTATGCCTGGAAACTCTGGATACCAAAAGAATTGATCCCCGAAATTCTTTTCCAGTCGCATGACAGTCCTTTGTGCTCTCATGGTGGTATCCACAAAACCATCGAAAGAGTGAGGCGATATTATTTCTGGCCTGGTCTCGTTTCTGATGTTAAAGCTTACATCAACGCTACGAAAGCACCAAATCATGCTCTGAGACCTCCATTGGGTAAAGCTCCTGAAAGTCAGCGGTTTTTCCAACGCCTTTTTATTGACTTTCTTGGACCGTATCCCCGATCAAGGAGTGGAAATATTGGAATATTTATAGTACTCGACCATTTTTCAAAATATGTTTTTCTTAACCCAGCGGCTCTCGTAATTAAATATCTGGAAGGAGAACTATTCATGACTTTCGGCGTTCCAGAAACTATTGTCTCTGACAATGGATCGCAGTTTCGCTCTGAGGCGTTTCAAAAGCTCTTGGAACAGTATGGAGTAAATCAAATGTTCACCGCTGTTCATTCCCCTCAAGCGAATGCATCCGAACGGGTTAATCGCTCGGTAATTTCGGGAATAAGAGCTTACTTGCGTCCAGATCAGAAGGATTGGGACGAAAGCTTAAGCAAAATATGCTGTGCTTTGAGATCGTCCGTGCATTCAAGCATCGGTACTTCTCCATATTACATGGCTTTCGGCCTTACGTCTGGGTCAACATATGCATTACTTAGAAAGCTAAACATGCTGGATGATCGATCATTAGTATTTAATCGACAGGCCTCTTTTGATTTGATCCGTAAGAATGCATGTAAGCTGATGCAACTGAAGCATGATGTGAACGAGAAACGTTACAATTTGCGGTCAAGAATGATAACTTTCGCGCCAGGACAAGAAGTGTTCCGTCGAAATTTCAAGCAAAGTTGCTTCCAGACTGGCTATAATGCAAAGTTTGGTCCTGCATTTGTAAAGCGCGAGTTCGTAGAAAACTCGGCAACTCAAATTACGAGCTCGAGGATTTGCAAGGCCGTTTGCTAGGCAATTATCATGTCAAGGACATTCGACAGTGATGTTGCTTCCGGCGGTATCAGTCTAGGGTATCTATTGGAAAGAAATACCCTAGTCTGATTGTAGCAGGGGTTTTGTAACGGCGCCTACAGCAACAGGCATTAAATTCGGCCTAAAAGCTTGCTAGGTCTAAGCCAAGCTTAATATTGTTTCAGGTAGCACCTAAAAGTATGCAAGTTTTGTGCCACCTTATGTTTTGTTTTACACCGGGCTTAAAAGCATGCTACCTTTAAGCCAAGATATGTATTGTAGTATTCAGTGCCTAAAAGTATGCACTTTCAGTCAACCAAATTACCTTAAGCTGCTGTTAACCTGAGCTTAAAGTAGCTCTGTTAAACTGAGCTTAAGGTAGTGTTGTGAAACTGCTGATAGGCTTTAAGTGCATCGGTTGCACTGGAAAGCTCAGCTTTGACATCTGCGCCAGCTGCATCAGCCTGAGCGCGGCCAACTTAGCGAAAGCCGGTTCCGGTTTGGTCATTTTCTAATGACCGGCTGCGTACCTAGACGCGTAATAATAGAAGATTTTAATCTGAAGGCATCCAGCTATTGAGGATATTTTTTCCATCTCAATTTTTGTCAATTGGTAAGGAACAAGTTTTATCATGTCACGAATGGATTTATGTTTAACAGTAGTTGTGTTCGCAGGATCGTTTTCTTCTTCTTGCTCCTTTTGGAAGCAGACTGCTTCAACGAAGTGCTTTCGCCTGCCGCTAATTGTCCAGCCCTTGCAGCCTCCGTTTGCCCAGCGGGTGCCCAGCAGGCTTCGTTTGCCAGCAGAGCGCCTAGTAGGCCATTTTCGCCCTACGAAGCACCCGTGCAGGCCTTTTCGCCCAGAGGAGCACCCGCGCCGGCATTCTCGGCCAGCGGAGCACCCCTGCACTGGCCAACTCGGCCAGCGGAGCACCCTCACAGGCCAACTCGGCCAGCGGAGCACCATTACCGGCCCTTTCGGCCAGCGGAGCACCCTCACCGGCCAACTCGGCCAGCGGAGCACCTTCAGTTCACTTCGTGGTCAGCGGAATGCCTCTACTGGTTACCGCCTGGCCAACAGAGCGCCTTTAGACAGCGAGCAACAACATAGTGAACAATTATATGAATCTCTAAAGATTCCAATTTCAAAGTGTAATCATTTCAAAGTGTTGTGAAAACCAAACAATGATTTAAATTAAATCATGCCACTCTTGCAATTCAGAAACAAACAAAATCTTATTTACCTGTTATAAAAAAATGATCGAAAAGTGTAGCGTTTGAAAAGAAAGATAGATTTCAAATAAAACAAAACAAAAAAATGAAAACCAAAGTGCTGTTCTATTAAACACAAATAATAAAAGTGCGCTACAAAACCAAAAATTGTAAAATTGTATCTAGCATCCGAACACAAATTAAAACAATAGCCACTAAAATCAAAGTGTAGTTCAGTTAGAACAACTTAAAGCGAAGCTTTAAAACATATGTACGAAACAAATTATGCATACGATCACAAGTATAATAAATTAAGTCGAATTGTGAGAGTGCCTTTAGAGAGAAATGATCTCGTAAAAAGACAAATATAAAAAACAAGAGTACTAGTAAATTGTAAAAGAAAAAGAAAGAAATGAAGTGTTCAGTGATTCAAAAGCGAATCATAAGTCAGGAAAAAGAATTTTTAAAACTCATGTGTAAAAACGAACACATATTAAAAATAAAAATTTGTTTGAATTAATTGATAATTTGTATGAAAAACAAATCGAAAATTAAAAACAATATGAAAGTCATGTCTAGAAAAGAACATGAATTATAAGTAAAATTTTGTCTAAATTAATTAATAATTTGTTGTACTAAAGATTGATAGTGTTAATTCAAAATGTGCGGATGTGCTTATTGTGCAAAATTTATTTTTTTTGTATTATGAAACACCTTGTCGTTTAGCCCGTTCCAGCACTTCGCCGGAGATCGATCACCGCCGCAGGAGTTCTGGGGGTAAGTTCGATAAAGAAAACTGAAAATGTACATCTTGTACAAATATTTTAATTTTTGCACATTACGCACACACAAAAAAATTCACGCAACAAAAAATGAGTTTACAGAAAAGTTAAATAAGAATAATAAAATAGATAAAAGTTGCGCAAAGATAAGGTAATTCTTAATAAGTAGAAATAAAATTGAAATGAGTCACAGCCGATAAAAATAAAACAAATTTAAAATACACAAATTATACGTATTATTAAACAATTAAATATCAAACAATTAAAAAAACAAATACGGCACAAAAATTGAAATATTCTCAAACACAATTTAAAAATTATTAGATTTAAATATTATATTTTATTGTTATATTATATCATTTTAAAATTTACTATATACTTGTTTATAATGTACTATTTCTCATATATTCACACACTTAATTAAAACAAACTTGAACATGGAATAATTTTTCTTTTGATTAGCCGGTTAGTTTTCTAGCTTTTCTCTATGTCGCAGCACGCTCAATTCGAATCTTCTTAATAATAGTGCGCAGCGAAAAGGATCGATTTGTGGAAGCAAGACCACCACCCCCAAAGCCGACGAGCTAGAGCCGGATACTAAAGCGTGCCCCGCACCCACAGATCGTCCGTCCGTCCTTGCGTCGTATATCGTTGCACGTTACAGCAAAAAGCATTAGAAAATGATGCTAGTACAGCAATAATATATAAAAATGCATTAAAAATAACTACCAAAAATGTAATAACTAGGAACCTACCAGACAGGAAATACATGACCTTAGCAAGGCATGATATAACTTCAATAAGCAAGCTAAAAGCCATTGCTCAAGCAGAAGGCATTTATGAATTTTATGAGATTCAGAATCACCCTAAAAACGAAAATAATAGTTGCAGAAATTAAAACAGTTCTTATGCAAACTATTCAAATAATTTTCATTCAGATGATTCGTCCAATTCGAAGCCACAAAACAACCATTCAAATTCAAACCAGAATAATCAAAACCTTCACCAAGAGTTCAATAAAAAATTAAAAGAAGCCCAAAACCAAAACCCTTATAATTATTCGAGGGATACCTCAACAAGCCGTGGGCCTAACCCACCAGTGAAAAGACTTTGGAAAGCCAAAGTGGCCAGTTCAAAATGGAGCAAGGTGAAAATTTTCATCAAAGTGCCTCGGAACAAAATGTAGAGCAAACACACCATACATAAAAATTAAAATGAATGAAGTAAACCTAAAATGTATCATTGATACAGGTTCTTCAATAAACCTTTTAAATCAAAATAGTTTCAGTTTTCCGACTTATAAAAATTCAATTAATGTTCAAACAATTAATGGCACTACCGAATTATGAGAAAGTATACTTTTTGGACCCAGTAGACTTTGCCCCATAAAACAAAAATTTTACATTCATAATTTTTCTGAAAATGATGACATGCTCTTTGGAAGAGAATACTTAAAAGCCAGTAAATCGAAAATTGATTATTAAAATTGCACAGTTACATTAGGAGATTATAAATTCACATATCAAAACAGTGAAGAAAATTCTGAAGAAACTTATACAGAAAACTATGCAAATCCACCTTTAACCGAAGATAGACCCTTCAACTTCGCAATCGAAGACGAATTAAAAGAGTGTAATGAGTTCAGATAAGAACATCTTAACAATAGTAGAAGAATTAAAAAAGGTTTTACATGAATTTCGCGATATTCAGTACCGGGAAGGTGAAAATTTGACTTTCACTAGTACGATTAAGCATTCGATTCAAACAAAACACGAAGACCCAATATAAAAGACCCTACAAGTATCCACAGGCTTATGATCAAGAAGTCAATAAACAGATTAACGAAATGATAGAGCAGGGCATAATTAAAAATCAAAATCCCTTACTTTTCACCCATCTGGATTGTTCCAAAAGAAAATGGACGCTTCAGGAAAACAAAGATTTCGGTTAGTCATTGACTACCGAAACCTCAATGAAATAACCATTGATGACAAATTCCCCATACCAAATATGGATGAGATCCTAGACAAGTTAGGCAAATGCCAATACTTCACTACGATCGATCTTGCAAAGGGTTTCCATCAAATCCAAATGGATCCCGATTCAATTGCAAAAACTGCCTTTTCAACCAAGCATGGTCACTACGATTTTACTCGTATGCCCTTTGGGCTTAAAAATGCTCCAGCGACTTTCCAACGCTGTATGAATAACCTACTTGAAGATCTGATCTTCAAAGATTGTCTAGTTTACTTAGATGATATTATCATCTACTCCACTTCATTGGAGGAGCACATATCATCCATTTCGAAAGTCTTCTCAAAACTTCGGGAAGCAAATTTGAAATTACAATTAGACAAATGCGAATTCATGAAGAAGGAATCTGATTTCCTCAGGCATGTAATCACCACGCAAGGTATAAAACCAAATCCGAAGAATTTCCAACACCTAAAACAACAAAAGAAATTAAATCATTCCTAGGACTATGCGGATTTTACTGCAAATTTATCCCCATTTCGCAAATATTGCAAAAGCTATGACAACTAAATTAAAGAAAAACCCCACTATAACTATAAAGGATCCCACATATGTATCTGCATTCGAAAATTCAAAGTTTTAATAACATCCAATCCGATACTAGTTTATCCAAATTTCGAGAAACCATTCTCATTGACTACAGATGCTAGCAACTTCGCTATAGGCGCCGTTCTATCACAAGAACACAAACCCATTTGCTATGCAAGTCGAACTTTAAACGAGCACGAATCAAACTATTCAGCTATAGAAAAGAACTATTAGCTATCGTGTGGGCAACTAAGTATTTCCGTTCTTACCTATTCGGTAGAAAATTCCAGATCTTAAGTGATCACAAACCATTAGTTTGGCTCAGTAACATTAAAGAACCAAATATGAAACTACAAAGATGGAAAATCCGATTAAACGAATATGATTATCAAATCAAGTATTTACCAGGTAAGGAAAATAACGTAGCAGATGCACTTTCACGTATAAAAATAGATAGAATTTCTTAGGAGAAAATGCAATTAGCACAGGAGGACAGTCAATATCATATACCAATAACTGAAAGACCTCTAAACTACTTTAACAGGCAAATAGAATTCATTAAAGGTGACGATAATAAAGTTGAAACAACTCACTATTTTTATAAACTTAACATAAAAATTTCTTATAAAGAAATGAATAATCAATATACCAAAGATATGATAAAGGAATATCTTTGCTCGAAAAGAGTATTGTATATTTTCACAATGAAATAGATTTTCCAAAGAGCTTATTTAGAAATAATAAGCCCAAGTAATATAACTAAAATTATGAAAACAAGCTTAATATTAATTGACTTACAAACCTTCGCAGAGTTTAAAGAATTAATTTTAAAAACACATAAAAAGTTGTTACATCCAGGAATAGAAAAACAGTAAATTGGTTTAAAAAAAATATTATTACCCTGATTACCAGAAACTAATACAAAATCTAATTAATGAATGTAAAATTTGCAACATAGCCAAAACCAAACATACAGATACAAAACTCACGTTCGAGATAACACCCGAAGTACTTAATGTTAGGGACAAATATGTAATAGATTTTTATGTGATAGATAAGAAACAATTTCTTTCTTGTATAGATGTTTATTCCAAATTCACGACATTAGTTGAAGTTCAAAGTAGAGATTGGCTAGAAGCTAAAAGAGCTTTACTAAAAGTTTTCAATGAAATGGGAAAGCCCATAGAAATAAAAGCAGACAAAGATTCAGCATTTATTAGTGCAGCTTTGCAAATTTGGTTACAAGAAGAAGGCATAAAATTAATATAACAACAAGTAAAACAGAATATCAGATATAGAAAGGTTCCATAAAACTATAAATGAAAAGCTAAGAATAAATGGAAGTGACGATAATGTAGAAAATAAAATAACAAAGTTTGAAACAATATTATACATTTATAATCATAAAACAGATATCTTTATTTATGCAGGAACCCCTGAATATAACTCACAAGAGAATAAAATAAACCAAATAAATAACCTCAATAAAAACAGAAATGATTTTGAAGTAGATACACGATTTAGACAAGCTCCATTGGTTAAATCAAAACAAATAAAGAAAGCTACAGTCGAGTGTGCTCGACTGTGAGATACCCGCTACCCATTTTGAATAAAAGCAATATATTTTGCGGTATTATTCTCAAAACATACCAATTATACTACAAAAATACTAAAAATATATTTTGGGGTATTATTATTAAAAACCAAATATACTAAAAACACTAAAAATATACCAAATGGTATATTTGCTATATCGATATAGTACCGCATTCAAAATATACCAAAGACGGCACAATTTATCAGATTGTCGGCCAAAGCAAATTAGACCCCTAGTAAGTAGGTGTTTTTGCCCATACAAAAGTATTTCTTTAATAACTTTGACAATTTTATCTGATCGGAACCAAATTTTCAGGAATCATAAATACTATACTTATTATATATATATACCAAAATTCGCAATTCTAGTTTTACAATTACGCTTGTTATTCGATTTTTTGATTTACGGGGGCGGAAGTAGGCGTGGCAAAATTTGAAACAAACTTGATCTGCGGGCAAACATAGCAAATGCTATAGCTCTATCTCTTATAGTCTCTGAGATCTAGGTGTTCATACGGGCGGACGGACAGGCACACAGACACACAGACACACAGACACACAGACGGACAGACGGACATGGCCAGATCGTCTCGGCTGTTGACGCTGATCAAGAATATATATACTTTATAGGGTCGGATATGCCTCCTTCTACCTGTTACATACATTTCCTGCCGGCACAAAGTTATAATACCCTTCTACCCTATGGGTAGCGGGTATAAACAACAAATCCTTTCAAAAAACAGTTAACATTAAAAAGCTTGATGAAAAACACTAATAGAGGTAGAAAAGTTACACACTACAGATCGAAGTTCAAAAAGAAGAAAGTAATTATTTAATGATGAAACATCCTAAATTGCTGATGTTACTTATATTGTCAATTATTTTGTACAACTGTAAACACTCAACGAGTCGAAGTAAATCCAATTCAAAATGACCAAGGATTCATCCTATTTGAGTCAGGAACAATTAACTTACCAATATCCTTCGAACATCATTGTTTAACTATAAACGTAACACAAATAGAGAACTCTTTTGATTTATTATTAACTCAAAGCCATATCTGTAATAAGTACCCCCAAATAAAGTATTTAATGAATAAATTAGAAAAGCAAATGGCAGGTATCAGAATAACAAGTCGTACTAAACGAGGTTTATTCGATTTCATAGGATCATCACTTAAATTCCTTTTTGGCACATTAGATGAAGAGGATAAGAAACAATTTGAAACCCAAATTAACATTATTGCCCATAATTCAATTCAGGCAAATAATCTTAATGACTTTATAAACACATTTAATCAAGGCATTAATATTATAAATAATCAAAACAAAATTTTGGAAGAAGAAAAGCAATTAAATTCATTAATTTTCAACATTGAACATTTTACCGAATATATAGAAGATATTGAGCTAGGCTTACAATTAACTCGCTTAGGAATCTTTAATCCAAAATTACTTAAACACGATCAAATAGATCACATTAATCACGAAAAATTGATAAATATTAAAACTTCTGCTTGGTTCAATACACTTACGAATGAAATTTTCATTGTGTCCCATATTCCATTGAGTAATCTTGAAACTAAAACTTTCCAAGTAATACCCTATCCAGATAAGATTGGACAAATCATCAATGAAAATGTTGAAGGAAAATTTTATCTACATAATAATAATAATTGGTCATAAATGACCAATGTATAATAATATAATAAAACATGAGACTCCAATCTGTACTTTTAATAAATATCGTAAACAAGAATTTATACAAATAGTGGAGCCGAATATTATAATAACCTGGAACTTAACCAGAACCAAACTAAATCAAATTGTAACGATTTAGATATGTACATCGAAAAAGATAAAATAATAATAATGGTTTCGCCGACGGTCATATTCATGATTTCCGCATTAAAGAAATGGCAATAGAAATGGTAATCGCGGCCTGTTTGCAGTTTTCTGGGTCACAGCTTTCTGTACATTGTTTTGGACATTTTCAACATTACTCTCAATAAATGACATAGTCTCAACATCTTCTAATGCAGTATTAACAGCCTCCACTATATCAATGTCGCCGTCCTCGTCGTCACTTGAGCTTAACACTTCTTCATCCGACGGAACTGACTCAAAAATCTTGAGCAACTGCTCATCTGTCAAGTCGGACAGCTTATACCGAACTCGGTTATCCATTTCCTGTAATATTTCTATTTCTAATAAGTAAAATCACTCCATCAATAGAAACAAACACATAAATTCCAATCTATTGTGAAATATTAGCTGGCAACAAAAGTTGTCTTGGATCCCCAATCGTGCCTCAAGGTACGTAACGCTATTTCGATGTCTTTTATATATTTGCAAATCTGCAACTTAATTTTAATCGTAAATTAACTAACCTTTTAAGAAAAAATCATGAGCTGGATAGGTTTTATATATTCGAATTTATTTGCACAGCAAACACAACATAAGGCAGACCAAATTTTACGTGCGAAAAAAACATATGGCTTGTGCATACCGAAATATACGTCACGGAGAGCTTTCAAAGCTGAGACTCATAATTTTGTGCTTTTTTATTAACCGTCAAAAATTATTTAAACGATTGAAAAGCTGTTAGTTTATTAGTTAAGGACAAAAGTAATACGTGCCTTAACGCACGCTTACGTGTTACAGGAATTGTTCAGTAACCGATAATGTGTTCTTGGTTTATCCTTCAATCTGTCACTTCTTCTGACTTCATCTACTTTTAATTACTTACTTACCTTCACCAATAAATACAATTGGATCGGCATTTTTGCAAGTTGGTGTCTCAGTAGTCTGTTTATCTTATTCAAACTAATCACATTTTCCATCCGTACTCTCATTCGGGATATTTGACTTCTTTACTCCTGAATTCATTTCAGAAGATAATTGTAGATTATTCATACTATCATTCTGAATACTTTCTACCAGTTCCATACTTTCATTCTGAAACTCTGAGTCATTTTCCACAGTACTAGTATTCTCTAGCTACCATAAACTTCTTTGAATTTGTGTCCCACAACTTATAGCCATTCTGTTCATAACCAACCACAATACATTTGAAAAATTTGTAATCAAATTTTCGTTTCCGTATTTTATCATGCACATATACTGTTGAACCAAATATCTTTAAATATTTCAATTTCGGCTTTCTGTTGTGCCACATTTCAAATGGAGTTTTCTTATCCTGAAACGCTCTACTTGGAGTTCTATTAATTAAATATGTTGCTGTTAAAACAGCTTCACTCCAAAAACTTTTATTCAATTTATATCCACTAATTATTGCTCAAGCCTTTTCAGTTATGGATCTGATCATGCGTTCGGATACTCCATTTAACTGCGGTGTATGTGGAACCGTTGAATGGTAACTTATTCCTTTTTACTACAGTAATTTTCATCTTTGTAATAGGCCGCTTGTCGTAGTTAAAATTGACTACGCCTAAAAAGTATGCAACATTTTTTCTTCTTTTTCTGCACTCATACATAATTATACCTATTATTTATTATATTATTTATTTATATGTTTATTGTCCTAGTTAATTTGTATTATTTAATTTGTTTAGTTGTATAAAATAATTTGTAGTCTGGGAAAATGGTACTCAATGTCTTGTCATGTTTTGTGCTGAGAAGCGGAGTTTTATTTACAAATGAGACTGAAAGCTCCAAAAATGGCGCCATCTATTGGTGGACCACGATACATGCAAGCATGAATTGCTAGATCAGCTGATCGTGTTAAGTCGAGACCAAAATAGACAAGCGATTACCTTTTTGAGTAGGATTAATTGTCAAATTTCCGAAAAAGGTTTTTTGTTGTTGGTTTTGGCTGGAAGAAAATGGTTAGCAGGTTATGTGCAGAACCTAAGCAAAAAAATAGTGGAGAAGTGCATGTGCTTTAATAGAAAAAAGTACATCATTGAAGTGGTTGGTGTAGTAAGATGCTTAAAACGTACTTGTGAGTATACAAAGATACTTCATTGTATAATTGTTATACTGAGTCGTTAATCTGGTCATCTTCTTTTTTACAAAAGTGCACCTTGCCGTCCACTTTTAGCTGTTTGTCCACTAGAGGAATTTGCCAACTGGCGTAAATAAACCAAGTGCCGTTTTCCAGATTAGGGTAAATATTTGTTATACGTATATTTAGTTTTTTGTTGTTCTAAGTTTAGTTTTGTCTATTTATTTTTAGATTCGGCACCCAGTTATAATTTATATAAAACCCAGTATTAATTTATATAACACCCGGTATAAAGCTGAATATAATGACCCAGTCATAATGTATATAATAATAATAATGTTAAATTAATTTAAAATGAAACTTCAAAGCATACAACTGCTTGATTAACGGCCAACCACCAAAAGCTCCAAGTCGCAGCTGTGCTGGACACATCAGCTGTCTGGGCAACGCAAACATATGAGCTGTTGCTAGCTGCAGACGCTCATTGAGCACAGGAGAATTGCTTCCCAGCAGGTGCTGTTTCTACTGCAAAACACCTGCGTCCGGCAGCCTTGCGATCTCCGTTGGTTATTTGCTCCGCACTTGTGGTGGCATCGAGGCCGAGTATCTGCGTCACCCAGGAGGAAGGCGAACGGCTGACTAACAGCTTATGTTTTTTTTTTTGTTTGTTTGTTTATTATTGTTAATTTACGTTATGTTGTTTAACTATGTATCTATAAGTGATAGTCCATCAATGTTGTAAGTGTAATATGATGTGGCGAGAAAGTTTAAGAAGGCATGTAAGGCAACACCTATAGGCAAAATATCTTTGTTAAATTGTATTTAGTTATAAAATTTAATGTTTTTGTATTGCCTGAAAAGCATGTAAAACCATACCTGCATACATTTGTATGTATGCATGTTTGTTTTGATCGACGCTACCGGTCATAGCAGTCAGCTTTCATGCAGGCGCAAAAGCTCGCAATTATTATTGTTCCCCACAGATACACCACAGACAGGCACCAACACAAGGAAAGATCTTTCTGCGTGGAGTCTCTAATGTATGTAAGTCTGTTTCACTCTAACTAATTAATAATCTATGAGCTAGAGCTAAAGCTTCCCTTTTGCTGGTGGTCCATCTGACCATAGCGCTGCAACAGCTGTCTGCAGTCCCAGCGGTCAATGACCTTGCGAGACTGGCAATAGCAAAACATTTCATTGAGTGACAGCCATCAGCTGATCCTCATTTTTACTTGCATCTAGTGTTTGCCTATATTCGGTGTGATGGTCTAACATTGCATTTCTAAATGAACCCAAAACTAGTTCATTTTAGCTAATTTTATTTCTTCTCTTAACTTATTCAACATTTAAATGCAAAAATAATTATTTATATTATATTTATGCTAGATCATATTTTATATTTATAAGTGAATTATTTTTAGTTTTTCTTTATTTATTCTTTTTTTTCTTTTTGCCTTATTTTAATAATTTCCGCCTCATACACACTTACCATGTTAGTCCGTTAATCTATTTATTCATTTATTTCTCTTGTCATATTTTTGTCATCACATAATGTATTTAATATTCAAATTATTTTTGTCGTATGTTAATAAATTAAGTATGTCCGCTTAATTGTTCACTTTTATTTGGAACCATGCCTAACCAAGCAGGAGTAGGTTAGCCGAACCACTGTCTTTTAGGGATCCTGCCAACTTTTTAGTTTTTGGCAATGAATGCAGGATCATGGTAGGGTGGGCGTCTGCACACAATAACAGCTGTGTTGCATGAGAGAGTGGCTCCGTCTTCTTTGTTAACCTACCTTCCTCTCCTTCCCTTTCTCTTCTCTTTCACTATTGTTTAATGTAACCTTCCCACTACACTCCTTCTTCTCTGTCTTCCCATATGTACGCGAATTTTAAATGTATTATTGTTATAAGTGGTGCGTCCTATTAGTTGGCCCTTTCCTTGAACCCCATGCTATCTGAGCAAAGCCCGGAGAAGCCAGCGCGTACGCCACACTAGTAAACCTTCCACCAGCACCAGACGAATACCTCCTTAGTGATTCGTTACAGATATAATTATAATTTAATAATATATTTTGGCGCCCAATCGTGTGGCCTGTTTTTGTATAGAATCTAAACATGGCCTTTAAAAATATTATATATGCTCTAGAATCAATAACATCTAGTGATTCAAGTCTTTTGTTGTCCTTATACATATTTGTGTACTAGGTTAGTCTCTTTGTGTCTATTTTATTAGCGAGAAAGTAATACCTCGTAAAATCAAGACAAAAGAACTTAACCAAGACGGTAGTGGTTGACGTTTTGGAAAATAATAGCTTCAAAATGGCTTTTATACTCAAACGGTCAAACTGTCTACTGTCATTTATATGCTGTCGTATTTCTTTAGGTGTAGAGCTTACTTTGAAAAAGTTCGTGGACCAGATCTGCCTCTTGCGGTAAGCAAAACACCTAATGAAAACGATGGAAATAAATTAGTACTACAAAATTAATTCTGCAATGGACAACTAAATTCATTGACTGGGGTTGCATAGTCCCGTGGTGGCGCAAGTCAGCTTAATGTGTTTAGTATTGTTTATTGTCCGTCTTCATCAATCATAAAAGTTTACAATGTAATATTACTAATTAGGCGATCTATTATCGACCGAGTATGGTTTGCATGCGCTATTACGCTATACTTGGTTTTGAAATAATTGCTCTTAAAGTTGGTATTATTAGAAGAAGCTTTATGAATGCTTATATTTTCCTCAATTTCTTTTCATTTCAATTAGTGTTTGAAACGGATCGTGGCTCAGAGCTGCTTTCTCGTCATACTAATTGAAGGTGTGCTTATCTAGCAACTAGTCCATCCTTTTCCGTTTATTCCTATTCTTTTCTTCTTTTCGATATCTGCTTTTTGATTCTGTGTTGATCACTACACACGAGCATGGTCGTTATCTTCTGCGTGGATACGATTGTAAGTGGTAGTGATGCAACCAAAATCTATCGGTGGTTGTACATTGTTTCTGAATATTCGCTTGGAACAAGTAAGTAACTTGTCGCTATATTTGGAACTATGTTTTTCGAATTCCCTATTTTCATTGTTTTCAATATATACTTCTTTTTGTGTTAATCACTATACACGAACATGGTCGTTATCTTATGCGTGGATACGAGTGTAAGTGGTAAAGATGCAACCAAAATCGATCTGTATTTGGAACAATATTTCGAATTTCCTATTTTATATTTCAATATCTATTTTTTCTGTGTTAATCACTACACATGAGCATGGTCGTTATCTTCTGCACGGATACGAGTGTAAGTGGTAGCGATGCAACAAACCCTATCTGTATTTGAATATTGTTTCTAGATATTCGCTTGGAACGAGTAAGTGGTTTCGAACTACTTAACTTGCCGCTATATCTGGAGCAACTTTTCAGATTCCCTATTTTCGTAGTTTTCCATAGCTGCTTGCTCGTCATACTAATTGAAGGTATGCTTATCTAGCAACTAGTTCTATCTATTCAGGTGGGTTAATTAGAAAATCTGGAGGCTAACTTACACTCTGTGAAGTTTTGCATGGTTTCCAAATATCTTATGAATCGTGTTTGATTATCAGTTTTGTTTAAATTTGCATTTGTATTATTATTTATTTATCTATTTAATTGTTCAGTTATTTTTGTGTGTTAATTAGTATTTGGTATTTGTTTATTTATTTATTTATTTCATTTTTTCTCTTATTTACTTTAATCTTTATTTATTTATATATTATTTTTTCCCCATTATTATTATTTATTTATACAGTTGTTTGTAGAAAAATTTTTCCCTTCATTAGCAGAAATTCTGAAGATTAGGTCTTACATATCATGCCAGGTCCCATAATTCAAGGTGAAACCATTTGTTGTGTTTGCACTCAGGAGGTCGAACATCCTGCTCAATTGTTAGCTACAAGGTGCAATCATTATTTTCACCACGCCTGCTTTAATACTCGCACTGACAATAGGAATTTGTGCCCAGTGTGTCGAACTGTATTAATAAGATCTTCTATGAATCTTGCTGAAGAGTTGGAAGCAGCCAGTTCAAGTGCAAATATGAGAACTAGAGGGGCAAGCGAAAGCCGCGGCGACGGTCGCATCGGCAAATTGCAATGTAGAAAATTCTACTGATATTGGTAGAAGATCTAGCTCGCAGCCAAGGCAGCCGACGCTAAGTCCACAAGCTCCGCAACCGGTTGTAATTCAGAGTCCAATAGCTCAGCCAGCAGCAAGTGCTGTTGGCCAAGAAATACAACAGACAATTGCGGCTGCGATATCAGCAGCATTAGTGCAGCAGACGCAGTTACTATCGCAGGTGATGGAAAATGGTTTTCAGAGATTAGTTCAGCAACAGCTAGCTGTCAATTCTGAACCAATTCAATCTATTCCAAGACCTTCTCAACCAAGTCCACAGTATCAAATCTTGAAGAGTTGTTTGGATTACCAAATCGGCTAGATACGAATCCGTTGGTAAATCCGAGAGCGCCGCAAGTTGGTGTCAACTCTTCGCCACAGGGTTCACAACTTAGTAATAGTTTGCGACCCGACAGAATTAGCCAGATTATTGCTAATTGGAAGCTGCGTTACTCTGGTCATTCGTCTATGTCGATAGAAGATTTTCTTTATCGCGTAGAAGCATTGACTCGGCAAACCCTTGACGGAGACTTTGAGTTGCTAGCCAAATATGCGAGTAACTTGTTTGAGGGTAGAGGGAGTGAATTTTTCTGGAGGTACCACAAAAGTGTGACAGAAGTTCGTTGGGCAGACTTATGCAAGGCATTGAAAAATCAGTTTACAGATGGCAGAACTGATTTGGAGATTCGAACAGCTATTTCGCAACGAAAGCAGAAATCCAACGAATCGTTCGATCAGTTCTACGAAGCCATTGTGGCATTAGTAGATCGTTTGAACAGCCCAATGAGTGAGCAGTCCATACTGGAGGTCTTGCGAGCCAATTTGCTCTCGGATATTCAGCACGAATTATTGTATGTGCCAATATTCAGCGTTGAGCAGTTGCGTCACACTGTTCGTACGCGAGAAAGGTTTTAAAACCATTTCAATGCCATCATCAATTCCCAGAGGTTTACCGAGGCGGCATGTAAGTGAAGTCACGGTGCAAGCCACAATGGATGAAGAGGATGATGTTGAAGAGCCAGAGAATCTGGAGGTGGATGCTCTAACACTTTCATGTTGGAATTGTGGGAAGAGTGGTCATCGATACCAAGATTGTGTTGCCGTACGTAAAGTATTCTGTTACGGTTGTGGTAAGCGTGACATTTATCGACCCAGTTGCACGAATTGTGCAATTCCAACCAAACCTGTAGGTGCGTGCACCGTTAACAAGTGCACGCAAACAAGTCTCAAGGGTACCAACCCCGAGTAAATGAAGATAATAGTTTATCCAACATAGTTTCTGAAATTCAAATAAACCCGGCCAGATCTGTTAGTTCGAATGTAGAGAAGGTTTGTAGTTCAGGTATTCGCGATAAGCAGCGGAAGGGAACTATATAATAAGTAATAATGAGGAAAAACGAGCTGTATTAGCGTCAGTAGTAGACATCACTAGTGATCCTCGTCCTTATGCTCAAGTCAAGATGCTAGGCAAAACGTTAACTGGGTTAATGGACACTGGCGCTAGTATTAACTGCATTGGTGGGAAGTTAGCTGAGGAAATACTAGCAAACAACACCGAATATACGCAACTATCGTCATCGGTGAAAACTGCTGATGGAAATAGGCAGCGAATTTGTGGCAAATTGAGTGTTCCTGTCCAATTTAAGGGCAAGATACAAGCACAACGATTTTATATCGTACCGACTTTGTCGCAATGTGTATATTTGGGTATTAAGTTTTGGAGAGATTTCAAGCTATTGCCAATATGTTTGATGCATCCGGCTGACACTGACAGCATTGCCTCAATTACCTTTGACAATTCGCAGCAACTCGAGTTGACATCGGAGCAACAAACAGAACTGGTAAATTTCATGCGAAGGACCTTAAGCAATAATCGCTTATCTTCGCATCATTGCAATTAAGCTACCTCCAAGCGGGTATCCCACTTTGTCGTTACAACGACTAAGTGTGATTTTGCCAGGGGATGTATAATAGGCCGCTTGTCGTAGTTAAAATTGACTAAGCCTAAAAGTATGCAACATTTTTTTTCTCTTTTTCTGCACTCATACATAATTATACCTATTATTTATTATATTATTTATTTATATGTTTATTGTCCTAGTTAATTTGTATTATTTAATTTGTTTAGTTGTATAAAATAATTTGTAGTCTGGGAAAATGGTACTCAATGTGTTGTCATGTTTTGTGCTGAGAAGCGGAGCTTTATTTACAAATGAGACTGAAAGCTCCAAAAATGGCGCCATCTATTGGTGGACCACGATACATGCAAGCATGAATTGCTAGATCAGCTGATCGTGTTAAGTCGAGACGAAAATAGACAAGCGATTACCTTTTGAGTAGGATTAATTGTCAAATTTCCGAAAAAAGGTTTTTGTTGTTGGTTTTGGCTGGAAGAAAATGGTTAGCAGGTTATGTGCAGAACCTAAGTAAAAAAAAAAATTGTGGAGAAGTGCATGTGCTTTAATAGAAAAAAGTACATCAGTGAAGTGGTTGGTGTAGTAAGATGCTTAAAACGTACTTGTGAGTATACAAAGATACTTCATTGTATAATTGTTATACTGAGTCGTTAATCTGGTCATCTTCTTTTTTTACAAAAGTGCACCTTGCCGTCCACTTTTAGCTGTTTGTCCACTAGAGGAATTTGACAACTGGCGTAAATAAACCAAGTGCCGTTTTCCAGATTAGGGTAAATATTTGTTATACGTATATTTAGTTTTTTGTTGTTCTAAGTTTAGTTTTGTCTATTTATTTTAGATTCGGCACCCAGTTATAATTTATATAAAACCCAGTATTAATTTATATAACACCCGGTATAAAGCTGAATATAATGACCCAGTCATAATGTATATAATAACCCAGTGTGTAAATTATAATAACCCAGTGGTAGAATGTTAAATTAATTTAAAATGAAACTTCAAAACACACAACTGCTTGATTAACGGCCAACCACCAAAAGCTCCAAGTCGCAGCCGTGCTGGACACATCAGCTGTCTGGGCAACGCAAACATATGAGCTGTTGCTAGCTGCAGACGCTCATTGAGCACAGGAGAATTGCTTCCCAGCAGGTGCTGTTTCTACTGCAAAACACCTGCGTCCGGCAGCCTTGCGATCTCCGTTGGCTATTTGCTCCGCACTTGTGGTGGCATCGAGGCCGAGTATCTGCGTCACCCAGGAGGAAGGCGAACGGCTGACTAACAGCTTATGTTTTTTTGTTTGTTTGTTTATTATTGTTAATTTACGTTATGTTGTTTAACTATGCATCTATAAGTGATAGTCCATCAATGTTGTAAGTGTAATATGATGTGGCGAGAAAGTTGAACCAACAACTTTTCTGGGTCCTTCATAATACAAGTACCACTGTACTATTGTATAAAATAGAAATGGTAATCATTTAAGAAGGCATGTAAGGCAACACCTATAGGCAAAATATCATTGTTAAATTGTATTTAGTTATAAAATTTAATGTTTTTGTATTGCCTGAAAAGCATGTAAAACCATACCTGCATACATTTGTATGTATGCATGTTTGTTTTGATCGACGCTACCGGTCATAGCAGTCAGCTTTCATGCAGGCGCAAAAGCTCGCAATTATTATTATTCCCCACAGATACACCACAGACAGGCACCAACACAAGGAAAGATCTTTCTGCGTGGGAGTCTCTAATGTATGTAAGTCTGTTTCACTCTAACTAATTAATAATCTATGAGCTAGAGCTAAAGCTTCCCTTTGCTGGTGGTCCATCTGACCATAGCGCTGCTACAGCTGTCTGCAGTCCCAGCGGTCAATGACCTTGCGAGACTGGCAATAGCAAAACATTTCATTGAGTGACAGCCATCAGCTGATCCTCATTTTTACTTGCATCTAGTGTTTGCCTATATTCGGTGTGATGGTCTAACATTGCATTTCTAAATGAACCCAAAACTAGTTCATTTTAGCTAATTTTATTTCTTCTCTTAACTTATTCAACATTTAAATGCAAAAATAATTATTTATATTATATTTATGCTAGATCATATTTTATATTAATAAGTGAATTATTTTTAGTTTTTCTTTATTTATTCTTTTTTTTCTTTTTGCCTTATTTTAATAATTTCCGCCTCATACACACTTACCATGTTAGTCCGTTAATCTATTTATTCATTTATTTCTCTTGTCATATTTTTGTCATCACATAATGTATTTAATATTCAAATTATTTTTGTCGTATGTTAATAAATTAAGTATGTCCGCTTAATTGTTCACTTTTATTTGGAACCATGCCTAACCAAGCAGGAGTAGGTTAGCCGAACCACTGTCTTTTAGGGATCCTGCCAACTTTTAGTTTTTGGCAATGAATGCAGGATCATGGTAGGGTGGGCGTCTGCACACAATAACAGCTGTGTTGCATGAGAGAGTGGCTCCGTCTTCTTTGTTAACCTACCTTCCTCTCCTTCCCTTTCTCTTCTCTTTCACTATTGTTTAATGTAACCTTCCCACTACACTCCTTCTTCTCTGTCTTCCCATATGTACGCGAATTTTAAATGTATTATTGTTATAAGTGGTGCGACTTATTAGTTGGCCCTTTCCTTGAACCCCATGCTATCTGAGCAAAGCCCGGAGAAGCCAGCGCGTACGCCACACTAGTAAACCTTCCACCAGCACCAGACGAATACCTCCTTAGTGATTCGTTACATCTTATTTCACAAATATTCTCTGCCATTATCTATGTAAAGATTCACAACTTTTAAGTTGAAATGAGCTTCACTTTTTGCGATGAAATCTTTGAAGAAATGAATTACCTAAGATTTATAAGTCATTAAATAAGTAATGTGTATATTGATCGACAAAGATAAGATAATAGTTTCTTCCATCAATACTAGAAGGAGTTATCGGACCACAAACATAAGAATGAATTATAAATAAAGGCCTTTTAATATATTCCTTATTCTTAACATTCTCAAATGGAAGTCTAGCTTGCTTGCCATTTATACAAGCTTCGCATAATTCATTATTTAACTAAATATCTTTTAAAAGTTCAAACAAACATATTATTTCGCACAATTTCTAAAAACTTTCCCTTACTAATATGCCCTAATCTTTCATGCCACAAACTATAGTTTTGATTTATATTAGAGTTAGTTGTATAAACTTTATGGTTAATTTTCAAATTAACAATCGATACATTGCTTTTACAAATATCTTCCAAAACTCCTTATCCATTCATGGAGATTTTACTCCCTTTGAATTGAATTCAACAGTCAAGCCTGCAGCTTGCATCTCCGATACGGATAGTAAATTTGCATCTCCGATACGGATAGTAAATTGTGTAGAACATCTTTGCAGAACAGAACATTTTCCAGTGTAACATTATTTAGATTGCTGCGGAGTTGAACTGTTCCTATTCCAAAGGCATATATATATGCAATCTCCATCGGCGTATCCAGTATTGAATAGGTTGAAAACCAATTTTTATTGTTTATCATATGGTCTGAAGCTCCGAGGCCAGTATGAAGGATATATCAGCGTCACCTGCATAATTTTTGCCCTGCCTTAACATAAACGCAAATGATCTACCTGCTTCGGCGCTAGCAGCTTGGGCTTGTTTTTCCTTGTCTTTATTTTCAAGGCTCCTTTTGAAACTAAAACAATATTTCTTAAAGTGACCCTTTTACCGCAATGGTGGTTTTACAAAAGAAAGAGTCACATGTTCGGCAGATAAAGTTTCTATAGCTGTGACTGTTCTCGTGGGGGCGCTGAAAAGTTCCAGAAATGTCTTTGCTTCCCGAAATAAAAACACTCGCGTTTTTTCACTATATATATGTTGTATATTTTCAAGACTTAGCGGGATTTTGGACGCACAGAGTTGGGGGTAATTATACCGATCTAAGTGAGACGTGGTTTTAACTGACAATAGAGAAAATGCCGACTGCATTTCGTCGATCTATTACGCTGAGCCGCGCTCAGCGGTGGTGAGTTGTGGGAGAGAGAAGCTGAGAGCACTGGAGCTTGAGTGCATTCTTACGCATTGAGCGCATTGCTAGTGAGCGAAAAAGCTTTGAGTGCTTTTCGGTCGGCGGAACGGAGGTGTGCCCCTCACCTACAATGCGCTCGCATCAACATTCTCCCCTTGCAATATTGGGATTGCAAAAATATAAAACTTGGGAGGATACCCGGCAGAACAATATCAGGATAGATAGAGTGGGTGTGTCTTGGAGCGCAACGGCGCAGTGCAGACTCCTTCAGCGCCCATGCGAGTGATGGAGAGGTCCGAGGCCCCTGGCATCGACTCGCTGTTGCGGCTTACGGGACAACACGGAACCAATTCGCGGTTCGAAAGCCGCTGTCTCCATGTGTAGCCTGACCGCCGCGGTGGGGAGTATGCTCACCCTTTGCACTGGCCGGGTGCGTGGGTAAGTGGGCCTGTGGATGCCGGCCTGGGAAACGTTGACATGGGACGTCCTTGGTGGTTCTTCTCTGGAGGGTGGTCGCGTCGGCTCCTGGGCTGGTGCCATCAGAGCAGAGGAAGACTTCGTCTCCGTCCGGGATCGTTCGACGGACCGTCGAGCTGAAAGAGGTTCGGAGGGTCCTGTCATAGGATCGATCATAGAGGTTCGTTCGACGGAGAGTCGAGCCGAAGGGTCGAAACGGATTTTGAGTGGGGGCCTAATGAAGGCTTGAGCTTAGAGGTGGGCTCGGACAGTCGAGCCGAAGAGGTCGAAATAGACTTCAATTGGGGCCTAAGAAAGGATCGAGCTTAGAGGAACACTCGACGGACAGTCGAGCCGAAGAGGTTTTCGAGTGGGGTCCCGTCACAGGACCAATCCTAGGGTTCGTTCGACGGACAGTCGAGCCGAAAAACTGAAATAGATATGGAGGGGGTCCTGTCACAGGACCAATCGTAGGAGTTCGATCGACGGACAGTCGAGTCGAAAAGGACGAGATGGACTTAGAAATGGATTCCGACACTGGGCCGGTCAGGATCCAACCGAAAATGGTCTCTTGACCGAGGAGGGTCCCACAAACGTTCGGACGAGAGCCGCCGAGAAGAACGGATGGGAGGATATCCGCGCCTAAAAGCATGTCTATCTGCGATCTCTCATAGAACTTGGGGTCGTCCAGCGGGATGCTTGGCAGATTGTCGAGAATGGTTTGTGAGACAGCGCATGAGGGCAGTTTTCCTGCTAATTGCAGAAGGACGAATGCCGATGCCTTAATCTGCAGATCTGGTCGCAACGGGGAGCCAATTAGGAATTGGCAATGCTTTCGGGGCTGGGCCGCTACAACTGAGTCAGCCCAGAGACGTGGGCTTGAACGGATGTGTACGGCATCCTCAAGCGCTTGAACAATCGTTCAGAATGAAGGTGGCCTCTGATCCAGAATCGATCAGAGCCCGAGCTGTGTGCCGAACGCCGTGATGGTAGATGTGTACAACAGCTGTACTCAGTAGAACACCTTGTGTGTTAACTGCCAGGAAAGATTGCACATTAGCTGACTGGGAAGGAGTGGACTGTATACTAGGAGAGGGATTAGTGACTGTCGGCGTCGGGTTGACTCGATGCAAGAGTGTATGATGACGACCCTTGCACGCAAAACAGTTGTGCGCACTTGTGCACTTGGCCAGGACATGGCTTCGTGCGAAACAATTTAAGCACAGCGTCTGCTGCTTGATATGGTTGACCCTTTCATTGACACCCATCTGAAGAAAACGAGGCACAATCGAATCGGATGGTTCTCCCGGAACAGAAATTGCAGGTCTGCGTCTTAATGGTCACAAAAGAATTGACCTGCTTGGCGACGGGGCCTCCTTGCGTGAGGCCCGTGGAACCGTCGGAGCGCTCGTGCTGGCTGACACTTCCGCTATCGCTTCTAGGGTGCGATACCGCTCTAGAAGGAAAGCGTTCATGTCAGCCCACGTTGGAATGTCGCTCTTATTTTGTATGGACTGTTCCCAAAGAGAAAGGGTCAATTTGGGGAGCCTCGAAGAACACAGGAAAACCAGGATGCAATCCCAATTCTCCGTGTTGATCCCTGAGTGCTCTAAGGCCATCAAGCACCCTTGGATGGTGCTCTGCAACTCCTGAATGGCTGCACCCGACTCTTGCCCAATGGCGGGCAAATTGAAAAGGATCCTCAGCTGACTGTTCACGAGCAACCGTTTGTTCTCGAAACGCTCAGTCAAGCTGGACCACGCCGACTGAAACCCTTCATTGGTCAAAGGAGACTTTGACACAATGGCATGGGCTTCCCGCTGGTCTTGGAGTTGAGATGAAAAGTTTTCAACTTCCGACAGTCTTGATTTCGGATGTAAATAGCCGTGAATAAGTCTCGGAAGGTGGGCCAGCGAGTGTAATCGCCTCCGAAAACTTCGGTGACGCACGGAGGTAAGCGACACCCTGCGGACATGAACTGCACGGCTTGCGGTTGTACGGGTGTACGGGGAGTGAGTGCCTGGGAGGCATCAGCTATTTGCTCACTTAACTGAGCGGACCACTGCTCATAGAGAAGATAGCAGTAATCATATTTTGCCTGAATAGTAGGCAACTCGTCTGTCGTCATTTCATCCGACATGACGCAGGAGCAAGTTTCGTACTCCTTCTCGACCTTGTCCCACAAGGCACGCATCTGGTCCCTCCGGACCTGGCACGTGTACAGGGATGGGCTGTCAGTAGAAGGCTTGTTAAGTCGTGCCGCAAAGTGACTGACACGGTCAGTCGCGGCGATGAACTTATTCAATGCCGAATCTACTACATTGAGTGCCATTTTACTTTGCGAACGAGTAGCAATTGGCAGCCGAGGAATAGGGATGGAAGCAACCTTGGTCTTAGGAACAGACGGAGGTTTCGTGATGAGGATCAGAGGCTTGGTACCGGAAGTGGGCGAAACACTAGCTGACCGTGCGGGGATCTCCTTTTGGTGTGAACCGGCTATGTGCTGGATGCACGAAGAGCCGACTCCTTCTTGGATCTGGCCAAAGGTGGGTTAATCGAAATTCTAGCAGCGCTAGTAGAAGGCACGGACAATTTAGCTTTAGTGTTATCGGGTTTGCCCGTTGACATGCTACGCACGGAAGACAGGAA
The DNA here is from genome assembly GCF_023558535.2 of Drosophila nasuta. Lineage (NCBI taxonomy): Eukaryota > Metazoa > Arthropoda > Insecta > Diptera > Drosophilidae > Drosophila > Drosophila nasuta. Next base: position 89,348 of record NW_026869442.1, read on the forward strand.
GCAGCTGGTTTGAAACCCAGAAAAATATACCAAAAAATACCAAATGGAACTTGGTTTTTTTATATCAGGAAATGGCCCAGAAGGTGGAAACGAAACGAAAGGAACGTAGCAACTAGTAAAAAAATATACCAAAAATACTAGAAAAATACCACAGGTAGTGCTGAGGTATTTCGTACCCAAATGGGTACGGACTGTGGACACAGGCAATGAACGCAAAGGGGCGGGGAATTTCCCGCGACAATCAAGAAAATGATTGTCGAAAACAAGAACAAAAAGCACGGAAAACTACCACAAAACACAATATGCTGGAAAAACACAAAAGTGGTTAAAAATGCGCTGGATGGAAAAACAATAAATAAATTGTCACAAAAAAAACAAAAAATTATTTATATGTCTTTAATGGATATGTGGTGGAAGTAAAGGTGTGTTTATATGTATGTGTGTATATGTGTGTGTATGTCTATGTGTGTGGGACACTGGCTGGAGTACGCCTATACACCGACACTTGAGCTGGGAGTTGCTCTCAAAATACACACATTAAATATATCACTTGGCAAAAAATTCAAAAAGGGTAGGGTATGTCGAGTGCGACTACCGCTGCCCTGCCAATCTGTTACTTCACTCGCAGAAGTACTTATACACGCGGTTAAGCATGCACATCAGTATGTACGTATGTATGTATGTATGCTTGCACTGCGCTGCCAACGTCTAAGCAAGCGAAGTGCACGTATGTTTGTATGTAACAGAAAAGAGAGCGAGAGCAAGTGCGGACAACAGCGAATGCACAAGAGTACGTGTGTGTGTGTTGAGAGAGCGCGAGAGCAAGCGCGGCTGCAAGCTGGTGCGCTTGCGGACAAAAGAGAGTGCACCGAAATATGTGTATGTATGTATGTCGGCAATTACCGCGACATACAAACGTACAAGAAATAACGGACAAGAATTAAGCAAAACGAAATGCTGGTACACAGCTTGATTTAAATTAATTAATTCGTATGCTTATATATGTATGGAGTATACAATATATAATATTCGCACTTTAAGAAATGTTTCTCTGGATAATTTACACTTGTCACTGCACTTGCACTTGCAAAAAAAAGGAAACAAGTAAAGAAAGCTACAGTCGAGTGCACTCGACTGTGAGATACCCGCTACCCATTTTGAATAAAAGAAATATATTTTGCGATAATTTTCTCAAAATATACCGAATATACTGCAAAATACTAAAAATATACCAAATAGTATATTTGGTATATTGATATAGTACCGCATTCAAAATATACCATAGACGGCACAATATACCAGATTGTCATCTAAAGCAACAACCCTAGTAAGTAGACGTGTTTTGCCCATACAAAAGTATTTCTTTAATAACTTCGACAATTTTCATCTGATCGCAACCAAATTTTCAGGAATCATAACTACTATAGTTATTATTATATATACCAAAATTCGCAACTCTAACTTTAAAATTACGCTTGTTATTCGATTTTTGATTTTCGGGGGCGGAAGTGGGCGTGGCAAAAATTTGAAACAAACTTGATCTGCGTGCAAACATAACAAATGCTGTCGAAAAAATTATAGCTCTATCTCTTATAGTCTCTGAGATCTAGGTGTTCATACGGACGGACGGACAGACACACAGACACATAGATGGACAGACGGACAGACGGACAGACGGACATGGCTAGATCGTCTCGGCTGTTAACGCTGATCAAGAATATATATACTTTATAGGGTCGGAGATGCCTCCTTCTACCTGTTACATACATTTCCTGCCGGCACAAAGTTATAATACCCTTCTACCCTATGGGTAGCGGGTATAAAACACACATGCATACATACGTACGCGATTGGCGAAAAACAGATATAATTATTTATTATATATGTATGTATATAGGCAAAAAACCATGGAAAAGGTCGTCCGAAGAAAAAAGAAGGCAATTTGGCAAAAGCTATTGGAAAACTTTTGCGCAATATGGCGGAACTGGAGGGCGGACGACCGTGGAAGAAGGAATACGAAAGAAGCAAAAATTGTGGTACTTATCTGCGGATGTATGCTGGAGTACCGATGAAATGATTATCCGGCTCGAAGGACCAAATGTTTGCGTAGGGGCGCTGAAAAGTTCCAAGAGTTTTTCCTTTTCGAAATAAAAACACTCGCGGCCTTTCTTATAATATATATAGATTTATTCTGAAACTTAGCGGGTTGTTGTACACGCACAATTGGGGGGTAATTAGACCGTATAACTAGAATCGTTGGTTTGAACTCTCGCATCAACAGGGTCAGAGATGTCTCGTTCTACTTGTTACATACATTTCCTGCAGGCACAAAGTTATAATACCCTTCTACCTTATGGGTAGCGGATGTAAAAAATGAACAGTGGTTGTCTACTTATACAACTGAAACTGTGCCGTTCATAGCATCTCAAACAGACCCAGAATTTGTGGAGGGACTTAAGCGAAGAATTGATAATCCACCACATCAGGATGATGCTGAGATAGACACCTCTGCCATGCAGAGAATAACCCTGGCTCCAGGCGAAGGCCAACGACCTTTACACATGATTCTCGATGCTTACTCGGAAGAGTTAGCATTCCCTCCAATTTATGCTGGGATAAAAACCTTGTCCACTTAGCTTTTCCGCAATTGTAAAATCTGAGCTTAGGATAGGTTGTCGAATTAACAAATTATTATTGAATTATAAAAAGTTAGAGCTGATCCAAACTTTTAGTAATATTGCTATTTGCTTAAGGAAACAAAACGGCTCACGCGCCATTACAGGCTCTAACGCTCTCAACGAAGAGCATATAGTGTGGGGTCCTGTCACGGTCGTCATGTGGTGAGAAACTGTACCACAATTATCTTATTGGCCCGTGTCGAGAAAATTTAATAATTATAACACTGCCAGTGTGCACTGGCACGTCTGTGCCTTTTGGTTTTCTCTGATAATGCTTTATTAAAAAATCTAAGCATGATCTTAGTCTAAGTACATAATAAGAAAGCACACGGCGAAGCTGTCGATACCGGCAGCGAAGCGGCTGCATTGCTATGTATTACATTTTATATTATGTATTCTAAGAATATGCGACAAAGCATATTAGAGAGAGAGAGAGAGAGAGTCTAATGTGCACATATGCATGCACTCGAGTCGGAATGTAAAGGGACAAAGTATTGCTATTTTACTGTAACGAAGTGTCGCTGCTTAACTTTCACATTTGGTACAGTGTTCCCTTGAGATATAGGTATACTATGTAAAGCAACAAAGTAATGCTGTTTAGCTGTTTTGCATTTCAGCAAAGAAGTGTTGCCGCTTTACTGTTTATGTTTGGTACAGTGTTCTCTCAATATATGCACATACTACAATAGATAGTATTATTCCTGAAGGGTGTTCGTACGTCTCCTGCTCACTGGGAAGCAGAAAAAAGTAATGGCGATGATTCGATAATTCGGTCTTTGGTCGTTTGATTAGTTCAGATCCTGTAACTTGTGCTAGGTATTTTGATTATCGGTGTCGTCAGGTTTTAACAATTATGAAGAGGGAGGTGGCGTTTTCGCAAACCATCCAGTCCTCAAGTATTATTGGCGTGTTGAATTCCAACGGCGAGGTTCGCCTCATAATCATGGCATGTTTTGGCTGAAGGATGCCCCTTCTTTGGACTTTGAAAATGAATTGTCTATAGCGTCAGTCATTTCATTTATTGACCAATTCATTACCACAGATGTAACTGATACTGAGTTAGCTCAGTATATTGACATTCTTGTATGCGTGAAGTGAGGGTAACTCTATTTGTCGCTTCGGTATTCCATAATTTCCCATGCCACAAACAGATAAAGTTCAATCTCTCCTAAATTTCCCTTTGATTCTGACACTTTAAGTCAATTAATCATATTCGAGAATTTCTTATCTCACCAACAATTGAACCTCAGCTACGAGGACTCTAAGTATGCATTGAGATCTGTCTTGAAAAAGCCACAAATATTTCTGAAGATATCATTAGTAGCCATTAAAGTTAACGATTCAATAAACATATTCTCTCTCAATACAAAGGGCCAATATGGATATTTAGTTCATATTGGATCCCTATGCCTGTTGCCGTTATATAATTAATTATATAAACAAATCCCAAAGAGGAATCTCCAAAATAATGCGTGAAGCAGTGAACGAGATTCACAGAGGCATCTTCAGCATTAGACAAAAGCTGCAAGATATTGCCCACAAGTTTATAGATATTCTCGAAGGCCTAAGTTTAGCCGATTTTGCTGCAAATTATAATTTTCCGAAATCCTGTCGGTCAGCACGTCAAGATGCAGATGACGGTGGTGATGGAGAAAACAAGGTCCTATCAAATTCCATTCACGCTCTTCGTGATGGTAGTGGCTTCATTAGGGAACGGACCAAACCAGCAATTATTAGGTTTAGGAAGTTCAATCTAAATGCAGACAGAGAGAACTATTTTATGGAACTTTTAATGTTATATTTTCCGCGGAGGGATGAACAGGTAGATTTGCTTAGGGTTAATTGTGAAAGCGTGTATTTTAGAGGATTTAGAAGACGTGCTTAAAAGGGCCATAGAAGCTGAGGGAAATTTTGAAGAACGGATCAGGCAGATAGTTTAGTTAATCAGTTTAGGGCTTTCGCGATCCCTGAAATAAATTCTCAAGTAAATGTCTTGAACTTAAATGCCGTTATTGTTCCAGAAGATTCGGTCAATCTCATCCGACTCTTTAAGCTCCCTCAAATTATATATATATACTTAGCAAGCATAGTTAAGTCTTTGAATCTTAAGCAAAACTTATTTCACGCATGTACTGCATAATGCTAAAGAAATGAAAATAATCGGTGCCAAAATGTTATCTCCTTAGATGATATTCTTAAGCAAATTTTGCTAACAGGGAAACCTCATTTGGAAGAATTTCAATAATTGTTTGTCCTACGTCCCGTAGGAGATCGATGGATTTGGAGTGCAATATTTGGGTGTACTTTGTGGGATATGTTTAAGTTTTTGAGCTCGCAGAGATTATGCGACAACGAGACGATCAAGAATTTGTGCTAGCGCTTAATAACATGGCATGAAAAATGACAATAAATGATATAAATTTACTTAGAGCTATAGTTTCGGTCTTAGACCAATTTCCTAATGATGCCATTTATTTGTTTTGCGTAATGAGGATTCAAATATTTTTAACACTGCTAAGTTAATAACGATACCTTCGGAGCAGTTCATTTCCACTAACTATAAAAGTCATACCAACGTGGTGATCCACACAAATCCTGGTATGCAAAGGGAAAATTTATGGAAACCGTTGTGGTATTAGTCTTGATTGCCATTCGACTTCTAGTGGATCTAGTCTAAGGAAAGGCATTCTTATATTCGTCAAAAACGAAGTTTTTGAGAATGTTAGTCTCTGCTCAAGCGAACGATATTATTCTGACCCCAAAAATTTAGCTTCCGCAGTATTCGAGTATGCAGTGTTTTGTCGGGAGCAGCAGACAGCGCATGTTAATGCAATGCTGTGACAGCGTCTGCCAGCAGTGCTGCATCTGCTGGCAGCGCCGTATGCTTCTGTTAGCGATCGCTTGCTGTTCGATCGGCTAATTGCTTTACTCTTGTTAGACTCTTGAATTGTAATTCGTTGTTATCGTGTCGGTGGCGAAGCTTGGTACTACGCAAGTCACAGCCAAACATTCTAAGGTGGTTACATATACGTACATATGTACCATCTCAATAAACAATTCAATTGTAACTCTGTTGTATATCGTGTCGGTGGCGAAGCTTGAAAGTGTTCAAGTCACAGCCAAAACATACATAAGTGGTTACATATATGTACATATGTACCACAGCAATAAACATTTAATTTGAATTCGCGTGTTTTATTTATAAACAATATTCTTGCGAATAAAAGTTACTAAAAAGCTTAGTAGCTCAACATTTGAGGCCCCGGCGAGATACATATTCTCGCTTAGTGTTGTGAATGCAATTGATTTTGCATAAATAATTGTTGAAAATAACTAAACATAAATAAAAGTAAACAATAACAATTGTTGAAACATTGAAAGTGCAAGTGCTGGAGAGTGCAAAGTGCTAGAGTTGGAATTGATTTAAATATGTACATATGCATATATATTTAACAAGCGGTGCATTTCTATTCTTGCATTCTCCGTTGTTTGCGCATGTTCGCCGTTGCTCTGCGTCTTGCGCACCCTCTCCGCACTCCGTCGCTTGTCTATGCTCTCCGCTACTCCGCTGTCGCAGCTGCGTGCATTGACCTTCAGTCTTGCTGCTCTCTTATGCTCTCGGTTTGTGTGATCTAAATCAGCTAATCAACTGATTAACTTTGAACAGCTGCTGTGCGTAAGCAACTCGCGCGCGTTTGTGATCGCGGCTTTGACGCGTTTTCCGTGGTGCGCTTCACTTTAAGCTGCTGCTGTGCTTAACCAACTAGCGCGCGGCTGTGATCGCGAGTTTGACGCGTTTTGTCTTGCTTTGAACTGCTGCTGTGCTTAAGCAAACCGCGCGCATTTGTAATCGCGGTTTGACGCGTTTTTCTGCTGCGCTGCACAGTAAGTTTGCCATACAAAGTGAGCAATTGCCAGTTAGCCAAAGTGCGGTTAACTGCTAACAATGGAAAACTCGATAAACGAGCAAGCGACTACTGTCGAAAATCGCGCGCGGTTTTTCAAGCGGAAGGTTCTATCGCTCTATGATAGCCTTGTGAGACTCGATGCGTCGCTTTCTGAAGTTAAGCTAGCTACATTTAATTCATCTGAATTAGCAGTACGGTTGGAGCTATTAGAACGTGCTCAAGCTTCATTTGACTTAGCTCAGAATGCGCTAGAGGAGATCGACTATAATGAGATCGGTAGTGAAACGTGGGACAATTTCGATGAGCGTTTTCTTGAAGTGAAATCGCGTGTTCGGACGCATTTTGACAGTCGTGAGCGTCAATTGATTCGGTCGCCCACATTGCGGCGTGATGAGACTATCGAACCTTCGGCTAATGGCCCGGTGCCCGCGCTAATAGACGTCGTCTACCCGAGCTCAAACTTCCCACGTTCGGTTGAGATTATAAGGAGGTGCGTCCAAACACAATACCCGACTTGAAGGTGGATGCCACATTCCGCAAGGTGCCGAGGCATGCGTTAACCTTTGAGCTGTGGAAGATCGACGAGGATCGCCTAGAAGCCGTTGCTCGAGCACAATATGGAACATTCTACGACAACTGTGCGTACATCATTTATGCATCGAGTTTAGTGGGACACTGTGCGAATCACGAGACCATCACACGCGAGCAAAAGCCGAATGTGCCGTTGGAGCGTTACATACATTATTGGCTGGGCAGCAATGTCAGCGAACAGAATCGCTCGAATGTTGTGCACAATATTCAGCAGCTAAACTCGTATCTAGGCAATGTGGCGTCCATTTATCGCGAGACGCAGAATCACGAAAGCGCACGCTTTCTACTACTTCAAGAAGGGCTACGATGTTCTCTCTGGCGCCTTGAACAACTCGGTTCAAAAGGTGCGCCTCTTTCAGATGTACGGTCGCAAGTGGCTGCGTGCTATTGAGCTGGCTGAGATTAAGTGGTCACACTACAATTCGGATTACATCATGGTGCTGCAGATGGAGGCCATCACCTTTGTGTGGATTGGACGCTCGAGTGCCTCGATTGAGCGTCGAAGTGCGCTCGCTTGGGTGCAGCGACAACGTGGCAAGGATTCTCGCACTATTTGCATCGTTGGCGATGGCTACGAGCAGTCGATGAGTGCGGAGCACAAGCAGGCATGGAATATGGTGTTGCCACTCCAGCAACGTCGTGTCTTTCAATCCAATCAGCAGCTGGACAGCAACAGCTATGACTCCAAGACGAATGACGATATCAATGGCAGCAGCAACAAGTTTCGCATTTACAAGTGCAATCAACGTGGGCGATTGCATCTCGATCAACTGCACATGGGCATGCCCAGCAAGGATGATCTAAGCGATGCGCATGGCGTCTATCTGCTCGACAACTATGGTCAAAGCATTTGGCTGTGGGTTGGCGCCCTGCCACTCAAGCGGATGCTCTCATGGGCGTGCATTTGTGAAGAAAGAAGTATGCAAACAGCACGCTCGTGGTGCGTGTGCTCGAGGGACAGAAACCCGTGGAGTTTAAGCGTTTGTTTGGCAACTGGCTGACGGTGTGGCAGGATAGTACACGAGGCCACAAGCCTGTTTCCACCAAGTTTGGCAAATTGGCAGCGGACACACAGTTGGTGGACGATGGACGTGGCGAGCGTGTTTTGTATCGCATCTTTGGCGATCAACTGGTCGAGCTGCCGGCCACCAAAGTGACGTTCTTCACCACCAACGCCTCCTATGTGCTCAAGTACACCGTCGTTGTGGCCGCTGATCTGGCCAGTGTGGGCGTCAAGAGCATCATCTACCAGTGGAACGGTTCGGAGGCATCTGCGGAGACAATTGCCAAGGCAGATAGCTTTGCCATGACTAGTTTCGAGTCGATGCAAGGTGCGGAGGCGATGTTTGTGCAGCTCTACGAGTTCGATGAGACGCCACATTTCTTGCAGCTCTTCGAGGGCAAACTGATCATAATGCGAGGTCAACGCAGCGAGCTGCTGCACTCCAATAACAATCACAATTGGGACTTCAAGACCAATATTATGCTGGAGACCTTTTTGCTGAAGATCTATGGCGATGCCAGCTACAACCCAAGGCTGTCGAAGAGCATCCATTGTCAGCGATCAGCTCCAAGGATTGCTATGCCATCAAGACGAATCATGTGTGGGTCTGGTGTGGACAGAGCAGCACTGGCGATGCTCGGGAGATGGCCAAATCGGTGGGCGCACTACTGGGCGAAAGTTCGCTGATGCTGGAGGGCAAGGAGAGCAAAGAATTCTGGCAATCGGTGTCAATGTACTTCATTCAGACTTTCGTCATCAATGGGCAATCGTGTGGCAGCACCCGGAGAGCCATAAACAAACTCTGTCTACTGCCCCTGAAGGATGATGTTGAAAGATAGGTTTTCAACGGCGGGAGTATGTCGGGAGCAGCAGACAGCGCATGTTAATGCAATGCTGTGACAGCGTCTGCCAGCAGCGCTGCATCTGCTGGCAGCACCGTATGCTCTCTGTTAGCGATCGCTTGCTGTTCGATCGGCTAATTGCTTTACTCTTGTTAGACTCTTGAATTGTAATTCGTTGTTATCGTGTCGGTGGCGAAGCTTGGTACTACGCAAGTCACAGCCAAACATTCTAAGGTGGTTACATATAGGTACCTATGTACCATCTCAATAAACAATTCAATTGTTACTCTGTTGTATATCGTGTCGGTGGCGAAGCTTGAAAATGTTCAAGTCACAGCCAAAACATACATAAGTGGTTACATATATGTACATATGTACCACAGCAATAAACATTTAATTTGAATTCGCGTGTTTTATTTATAAACAATATTCTTGCGAATAAAAGTTACTAAAAAGCTTAGTAGCTCAACAGTTTAAGTTTTAGAATTCCTCATTCTATGTATATAGAATACTAACATATCCTTCGCATAGGTTCGAAACTGAATTTGTATGTATTTGTATGTATTTTTGTTGTATTTTTGGACTGCTATTCTAGTTACAGTGCTGGGAGATTTTAATTTGTGTTTTCGAGTTTTTGGCAGCTAATAGTTTTAGGTCCTTGTTAGATTTGAACACGTCCACAATATTAATTGGACTTGCTCAAATATTACGGATACAAGGGCCACAGTACGAACATATGAGGCAATTTATAACTATCATATTGGTACTTTAGTTAGCAGTGATGATAAATTAAATGTATAATAAGTATAATTATAGAATTAAATAGACTTTAATTTACGCCAGCAATTTGGGGCACATTTTCCTGACTATTTTTTATTATGGGTAGCGGGATCTCACCGTCGAGCTCACTCGATTGTGGCTTTCTTGCTTGTTTTATAATGTCTTTTTTTCCTCTAATGCCGACGGCATTTTGTAGATCTAGCGCCGAGCCCCTGCAAGGCTCGGCTCTGCGATGGAGAGTTGTGGGGAGAGAGTAGCTGAGCGCATTGGATCTTGATTTTGTATTCACGCGCATTGCGGGTGAGCGAAAATCATCGAGTGCTTTTGGTCGGCGGAATGGATAGTGTGCCACTCACCTACAATGCGCTCGCATCAACATTTTCCCCTTGCAATATAGGGATTGCAAAGAATATCAGACTTGGGAGGATAGCACTCTTGACCAATCAGAATCAGTCCAATTTGAAGAAAGAATTGGGCATTAAGTCCTTAGATTGGCCAGGAAACAGCCCAGACCTTAGTCCAATCGAGAATGTTGGGGCCTATATGGGAGCCAAAATAAGAAAGCGAAAGCCCAAAACTATGGAGGAGCTAAAACAAATTATAGAAAAAGTATGGATACACGATATAACGAAGGAATATTTGATTCCATTTACGATTCTATGCCCAATAGGGTAAAATCTGTAATTAAGGCCAAAGGAGGCATTTCTAAGTATTAAGCTAAATTTAAAAAATATGTCTAATGTTAAATTGCCTATATTTAATTTTTTATAGTTAGTAAGGTGTTCAATTGGAAAAAATAGTTTTTGTTGAATTTTTCAATATTATTACTTTTATGATTTTTTCATTAAGTTTGCCATAATAGTGAAAAGTCGTTAAAACTAGGGTGAAACCAAAAACAAAATTTTTTAATATTAAAAGCAAATTTAAAATAAAAATTGGTATGCACTTTTATTAACATACCATCAATTATCTTGTTAAAAAAATTGGGCGAATCCGAAAACATATAATGAAACCACAGGCCCTGAAAGTTAAAAATTCGTAACCCATAAAAGTGCGGCTTTTTTGTGGCGCTGACTGTATGTCGGCAATTACCGCGACATACAAACGTACAAGAAATAACGGACAAGAATTAAGCAAAACGAAATGCTGGTACACAACTTGATTTAAATTAATTAATTCGTATGCTTATATATGTATGGAGTATACAATATATAATCTTCGCACTTTAAGAAATGTTTCCATCCAATTTTTTCAAAAATTTCTTTAGCAGTCGAATTATTGTCAGCAAAGGAAAGAAAGGAGTCGCTTAAAAATTCTATCATTACGCTTTTAGCTGATCTTTCTGCCTTTGTCCAGCTTTCCTCTACTTTTTGTGGCTTTTGATTCTCAACTACATATAATGTATCATTTTCAGCTAAAAGTGCCTTGATACGAAATTTCCATACGGAATATTTTTCACCACGGAAGGGTGAAAAATTCTTGAACTTATTCTCCTTGTTCATTTTTAAATTTGTATTGTATTAATGTCAAACAAATACTGTGCAAGTGCCTTCATGTACACACATAACATACACACGTGTAGGTAAAGCCAGTATGGTGAAATAAGAAGATCCACGCGGTTTCAAATATACATACACTCACAAATACAAATTTTCGTTAAAAGGAACGAAATATTTTATACAAACTTGTGCTTTATTACAAAAATTTAATTGCTTCTTTATAATTGTTGATGTGAGCGCATTGAAGGTGAGTGGCACACCTCCGCTCTGCTGACCGAAAAGCACTCAAAGCTTTTCGATCACCAGCAATGCGCTCACCCGTAAGAAAGAACTCAAGCTCCAATGCTCTCAACATCTCTCTCTCCCACAACTCTTCACCGCTGAGCGCGGCTCGGCACTAGATCGGTGAAATGCCGTCTACATTTTACTAGGTCAGCACCAAACCAGGTCTCTTAAGCCACGGTCTAATCACCCCCAACTCTGTGCGAATATTTCTAACAACCCGAAAGTTTACATATTTTAATTATTAGATATTAAAAAATTCGAGTGTTTTTATTTACGGGAACAACGGAAGCTACCACCTACTTATCTGCGCCACTCCAAAACATTGGTACTTCGAGCCGGATATAATCTTCGTTACTCCAGCATACTCCGCAGATAAGTACTACACAAGTTTTTTTCTTTCCTATCACTTCTTCCACGGTCGTCCGCCCTTTGATTTCCGCCATATTATGGAAAAGATTCCAATATCTTTTGCCAAGTTGCTTTCTTTTGCTTCGGTCGACCTTTTCTATGCTTTTTATCCTATATATATAATAAATTAAGACGCGTCCCAGTCCCTCGGCTGCCAATTGTAACTCGTTCGAAAAGAAAAATGGCACTCAATGTAGTAGACTCAGCGTTGAGTTCATCGCCGCGACTGATCGCATCAGTCACTTTGCGGCGCGAGTCAACAAGCCTTCTACTGACAGCCCATCCCGGTACACGTGCCAGGTACGAAGGGACCAGATACGTGCCTTGTGGGAAAAATCGAGAAGGAGTACGAGGCTTGCTCCTGCATCATGTCGGATGAGATAACGACAGAAGAGTTGCCTACTATTCAGGCAAAGTACGATTACTGCTATCTTCTCTACGAGCAGTGTTCAGCTCAGTTAAGTGAACAGATAGCTGATACATCCCAGGCGCTCACTCTCCATACACCCGTACAACCCCAAGCCGTGCAGTTCATGCCCACAGGGTGTCGTTTACCTCCGTGCGACACCGAAGTTTTCGGAGGCGATTACACTCGCTGGCCCACCTTCCGGGACTTATTCACGGCTATCTATATCAGAAACCCGAGACTGTCGGAAGTTGAGAAACTTTTCCATCTCAACTCCAAGACCAGCGGAGAAGCCCATGCCATTGTGTCAAAGTCTCCTTTGACCAATGACCAATGTTGCTCGTAAGCAGTCAGCTGAGGATCCTATTCAGTTTGCCCGCCATTGGGCAAGAGTCGGGTGCAGCCATTCAGGAGTTGCAGAGCACCATTTACAGAATAAAATGTAACTAAAATAGAACCACTATCACATATTGAAATAAAAGAAATGATTATGTATAACAATAGAGAAACCATAATTATAAATATTCAATAATTATGATTGTACTAATATTAATCCTCATTGTTATACACAACTTAGTAAATAAGAAAATTAAAACACTATTCAACACAATAACACAAAAATTTGTAAGAACACATGACACAAACATAAGTGCTAATGCTGAAACCGATAATATTGAAATTCCAGTCCCACTTATGTACCCTGAACTAAACGCTTGAGGTCAAGCTAACCTCTATAGGTTGGGGAGTAATACATCCACCACCAGAATAATTTCTCGTAGTTATTCCCCTATCTTCCAAATTCTTTCCCACAAGTCATATCATAAACATAAACACTTGTCGCGACGGGACCACCTGTCACAAACAAAAGATCCGATTACATTGGCGATCGTGCCACTTTCAAAAGTCCAAAGTCCAATTAAAGTTTTCCATTGCAACTTGAGGACTCAGCATTAATGCACTAACACAAACACCAAACATCACACGTATGTTAGCTTTAAGTCGCAATAAGAAGTTTCATGTTAAAGCTCAGCATATTGTGAGTTCAGTTTTAAAGAAACTTTCCTCGCCTAAGACGCGTAGCCCCCGCGAGCTTATAAGTAACAATAAAGTAGTCTACTAAGTAAACAAAAATAAATCCTTGTGTTTTTATTTTTTTTACTGTTCGTGAACCGCGAACATACAATTATATATATATTTATAAATTGTCCCAGCCAATTGATTGAAAGGAAAATTTCTTCTTCTTCTAATGTGTCTTCGATAATATTGAGCTTACACAGAGTTGATCTCAACTATTCGATCAATGTCTGTAATTTATTTGTGTGAATGGTAATTTACTGTCAAGGGCTGCTAACTCGACTGAGTGACATGTAATATGCGATTAATCGATATTAGTCAGCTGGATATGTTTACATATCGTTAAATAGCTAGAATTTGCAAATGCAAAAGTAAAATTCAAATTGCACCCTGACACACCGCACGAAGCTAAAAATATCTCCATTATGATATTCGATGATGTGGCATGTGAAATGCAGGATAATATCCGAAACTAATTTTGTATGGGAAGACATAAGAATATTGAATCATTCTATTTATGTTAAGCATACACCGAAACATTTAATACGTGACATTGCTAATTTTATTATAATGTTTAAAGAAGATGATTTGAACATGCGTCATATATATCGAGATCACGTAAACAGTGACATGGACTATGAATCATTTATGGAAATTTCACGCTTGTGATGATTGATGAGCTGGGTGGAACTTCAAAAGGGATTAGAATATATAACAGCTTTGATATAATATTATATACATACCATACCCATATGAGGAGTTACTATTCAATTATATCTAACTTAAAATATAATAGTAAATATAAAACTCAAATTTAAATTCAAATAGGAATTACATTTCAATTTTCATTGAATTTACGTTATATTATTGAACAATTTATGAGGCAATGAAAAATTATATACGAGAAAAGAAACAACAGCAACAAAGGCGGCGGCGAGTGCAATAGCACTATCGGCGGCGTCAGAAGCAGCAACGAAAATCGGCAGTGGCCTCCAGTGGCAATCGCACTGTCAACACAACATCCAATAAGAGATGCGACGACGAGTGGCGGCAAAGATCTCAGTGCCGACGAGTGGTGCAGGCTCGGCAACACATCGCAACGAATCGTAGCAACGAGTCTGCGTCAGAAACGCGCAGCCTCAGCAGTGCATGGCGCAACTTCCACAATGATAACGAGAAGTGGCAACGATCAGCTTTTATGCTGATCCACTCTCTCAAAAGGATGGAGTCTATCCGAACCGCCTTAGCAACGCATGGCGTAGCTTCTACAGCCTCCTGCTGTCTTTGTCGTCACTAAACTGGTGACTCAATTGCAAATATCTAGGCGTTTCGTGGCAACTTCTTTTGCAAAGTTGTTGCCACGCCTTTTGGCGCTGGGCTTCTGCAGTTGCAGATCATTTGGTGTGTGGTGTACAGTGGTCGTCGCCACGTGATTACACACACAATATCCTACACCAGGAAAAGGCACTAATGAAAATTAAAAATTTGGTTTTCTCACTACGTTCCTTGTTAAACCAACGAGAAGGCCAAAGAAAATCAGAAAAATACACTTTATTCATTCTATTCAGAAGCTAAGCGATTGTATAATAAAGAATGATTCTAAAAAGGCAACTCAACCAAGAAGGTTTATTCTTATTTGAAAACTCAAGCTTTTATTTCATCATTAATTCACCAACATTGGGACTCAAATACCATAACTGGGGCAGCCGCATTTCGAACAATCTCCCGGAGGATGAGCACACCAATATTGTTTCTAATGTAAGATAGTTGTTAACATAATGTGTGTAAAAAAAAAGAAAGAAAGAAAAGAAAACAAACTATGAGCAAAAGAAAAATGTATACATAACGTAATAATGAATTAAAGATGTTGGACAGTGAGAACGGGAATATCAAAGTTGCAATAAAACAGTGAACTCTAAACAAAAAGAAGTGAAACAAAAGTTGTATATGTAAGTTAATTATTTATTTAAAAATAATAACAAAAAAATATATTTTATTACGATTCCGATTGACTAAAGACTAATTCTAAAGCTAGCCCTATATAAAGCTGCGAGTTTCAGCAGCGGCGTTGACAGCGCTGCTGTGGTTGGTGAGTTGGGTGCAATGCTTCATGTTCCTGGAATTGCTTGCACCGGCATGTGACGGATGTATTGGGCAACTTGGCTTGGATCTTCTTGAATGTTTGCAGGTGCACTCGGCGCGTGCAGAAAGTTGGTCAGACGCTGAGTCTGCATTTTGGACTTGTGGGATTTGTTGTTTGAGTTTCAAAATGTTTTGTGTGTTAACTCTTCCCCTCTAATTCGTGCTTGTCCTCAAACAAATTGTATTTCTCAAAAGTATGGGATGTTGTTGAATTGAGGCAGTGGATTTTTCTGTAAATCTTCTTGCTTGCGGAGTGGTGGCTTCAATGTTTCTGATGGAGCTGGTGTTGGTCCAAGTTGAAGGGTAATGGTGTTCTTCTTCCGACTGCAACCGTAAAGTCCTAACGCTGTTATCAGGATGACACCGAAGAGCGTTAACATTGTAATGCTGTTGACCATGGAATGCGTCTGTATGTATTGGAGATTGTTGGTGTTATTGAGATGAAGCGCCTCCAGTGACTCTAGGGATAGAATCCTTAAACGTTCAGTTTCTTCGGCTGTTATTTGTGAGATTGGCACTTTTGGTTGCATAATGACTGGCTCCATATTGTTGAATAGCCGCTCTTTGATTTGCATGGAATCGTTGGATTAGGTGGATTAGAAATGACCCTTCTAGAGGATTTCCGGTTCCATTCCAGACCAAATTGCCGTTGAAGTTATTGAGGAGAATTAAACCATTGTCGATTTCCTCTATCTCTGGGATGTGATCTGCGTTGCTGAAACTGCACAGTGCTCTCTCTCCTTAACTAATTTCGGAATACAATGTGTTTGGCTTACATCAATAACATCTCTTTTGTCGCAAACTTTTATGTTTAAGTAGGTTTTACAATTTTTTGTATGCCGTATACTATATCATTATACAAAAATAGTTGACTTATTTCTAAGTGTACAATTGCGATATTTTTTACTATTGGTTTTAATAAAATATCTTGATATTCAATTTCTTCTAGGTTAGAATTTTGACAATATACAAAAGTGTAGTTTTATTATGAAGCATTGATATATCGGAGAATTCCATTATCTCTTCGATTGACAATGGTGGCATATTGCCTTTTCTAAATATTTCTCCAATTTCTGTTAGTTCATTTTCGTTTAGTAAAAGAGTATTTGCTATATTTAATTTGGCCCACTGAGTGGCATATGATGTTTACTATTTCATCTTTTAATAATCGCATTTCATTATGAAGGCTAATGTCAACCTCGTTACTAAGAAAACTACTTTTTGTATTTAATTAGTTAGGGAGTTCGATAAGGACGTAAGTTTGTTAATTCTTTTGATCCAGTTGTGTATTAACCATGACCTGTTGATTATTATTACTGATGAGATTATTGATATTTTCCTTTAACATGACGAGATCGTCATGATCTGGGTTGCCTGCTATTTACTTCCAACCTGTACCTAACCAATTTAGTGATCTAGATTTTCGTTTATTTGGGGAATCTGTTATTGTTTTGAGTGCGTTAGTGGTAGCGATTAACTCATGATGTATAGTTGAATATAGCGGACTACGCTTTAGGCCCTCTTCAGTGTGACTGTTAAGTAGGTCTAGTGCTTCCTGGATTTGATTAAGGTCTATTACATGTACTAATTTTGTTGAGGATATCTGCAACTTTCCCAGTCCCCTATGAACGGTCACTGTCTGAGCGTTCGTCTAGTTTGTAATATCCATCGTAGCTTCCGTTATTGTCCATAGTAATACCCTGCGAATATTATGATTTGATGTTACTTTTATGTACGATTCTTGCAGATTCTGTTAAAATGTTTGTATTTTTATCATCTTTAACTAATTCTTTCTTAAATCTTGGGGAAAGTTTTGAACCTAAACGAGTGTTTACTTTACATATATTTCTTGTCCTGGCTCATAAGTTATTATTTCGTTTCTGCTTTTGTTGTGAGTAGTTGGAATATCAAGTTTTCTCACAAATCTAATCCTCATGCAAGGAAGTGTTAATTAGGGTCACCTGTCATTAATGTCAATTTAGGGTAATAAAATGCAATTTAATTAGGGTCACCTGTGGAAATATCAAGTGTGAGGTAATAAAGATGAATTTAATTAGGGTCACCTGTGGAAGTGTGGGATTTGTGTGACGAATCGTACGCGACCCGAGACGGGGCGATAAAAGGATCGGGATCGGGATCGGGGTCGGGGGCGTTTCGTCACACAAATCCGTTATCGATCCTTCGGAGTCGGGGTCGGGGTCGGGGTCGGGGTCGAGGCCGCTTGTCCCGAGACGCCCTCGGGGTCGGGGTCGCACTCGGGCTCGCACTCGGGGTCGCAGTCGAAAACGATTCGTAGATCGAGGACGAAAACGTGTGACGAACACGTGCTACGATACGCTCTTATCATTAACGAACGTAGCGTACATTGTCAATCAGGGCGCAGCGCTGTACCCAAAACGATCGAGCACGTGAACGTTCAGCTCGAAAACGTAGTCGGAGTCGGGGTCGAGGTCGCGTGTCCCGAGACGGACGGTGAGGGGATCGGGGTCGGGGTCGCAGTCGAAATACGATTCGTAGATCGTACTCGAAAACGTGAGACGAAGACGTCCTACGAAAACGTGAAATGGTCTTTAACGAACGTAGCGTACGATCGCGCGAACACCCACCTCGAAAACGTAGGTCGTGGGGCAATGCATCATACTAGATCGAAACTTTACGAAACGAAAGGACGGAAACGTGGCGCAACGTGTCCCGAGACGGGACGGTGAGGGGATCGAGGACGTTATGAAACGAAAGGAGGGAAACGTGACGCAGCGCCACATCCATCGAATACGTGAACGTCTAACACGAATCAACGTTACAAAACGTGATGAAATATGCTCGGAAGCCCAACGCTACCTGAAAAACGATCGAAGGCGCCATGCACGTGACGCATCGCTACCTGTAAAACGATCGTAGGCGCCAACGTTACGAAACGTGATGAAATATGTTCGGAATCTCAACGCTACCTGTAAAACGAACGAAGGCGTGACGCCCACTTGTATCGTCAATTCGAATGTATTCGAAATCAGAGCGGAGGAAGGATCACGTGATGAACCTAAAAAGGATGGGAACATGATGGAATTCAGACGGGGCTTCTGCAGTTGCAGATCATTTGGTGTGTGGTGTACAGTGGTCGTCGCCACGTGATTACACACACAATATCCTACACCAGGAAAAAGGCACTAATGAAAATTAAGAAATTTGGTTTTCTCACTACGTTCCTTGTTAAACCAACGAGAAGGCCAAAGAAAATCAGAAAAATACACGTTATTCATTCTATTCAGAAGCTAAGCGATTGTATAATAAAGAATGATTCTAAAAAGGCAACTCAACCAAGAAGGTTTATTCTTATTTGAAAACTCAAGCTTTTATTTCATCATTAATTCACCAACATTGGGACTCAAATACCATAACTGGGGCAGCCGCATTTCGAACAATCTCCCGGAGGATGAGCACACCAATATTGTTTCTAATGTAAGATAGTTGTTAACATAATGTGTGTAAAAAAAGAAAGAAAGAAAAGAAAAGAAACTATGAGCAAAAAAGAAAAATGTATACATAACGTAATAATGAATTAAAGATGTTGGACAGTGAGAACGGGAATATCAAAATTGCAATAAAACAGTGAACTCTAAACAAAAAGAAGTGAAACAAAAGTTGTATTTGTAAGTTAATTATTTATTTAAAAATAATAACAAAAAATATATTTTATTACGATTCCGATTGGACTAAAGACTAATTCTAAAGCTAGCCCTATATAAAGTTGCGAGTTTCAGCAGCGGCGTTGACAGCGCTGCTGTGGTTGGTGAGTTGGGTGCAATGCTTCATGTTCCTGGAATTGCTTGCACCGGCATGTGGCGGATGTATTGGGCAACTTGGCTTGGGTCTTCTTGGAATGTTTGCAGGTGCACTCGGCGCGTGCAGAAAGTTGGTCAGACGCTGAGTCTGCATTTTGGACTTTGAGTTTCAAAATGTTTTGTGTGTTAACTCTTCCCCTCTAATTCGTGCTTGTCCTCAAACAAATTGTATTTCTCAAAAGTATGGGATGTTGTTGAATTGAGGCAGTGGATTTTTCTGTAAATCTTCTTGCTTGCGGAGTGGTGGCTTCAATGTATCTGATGGAGCTGGTGTTGGTCCAAGTTGAAGGGTAATGGTGTTCTTCTTCCGACTGCAACCGTAAAGTCCTAACGCTGTTATCAGGATGACACCGAAGAGCGTTAACATTGTAATGCTGTTGACCATGGAATGCGTCTGTATGTATTGGAGATTGTTGGTGTAATTGAGATGAAGCGCCTCCAGTGACTCTAGGGATAGAATCCTTAAACGTTCAGTTTCTTCGGCTGTTATTTGTGAGATTGGCACTTTTGGTTGCATAATGACTGGCTCCATATTGTTGAATAGCCGCTCTTTGATTTGCATGGAATCGTTGGATTAGGTGGATTAGAAATGACCCTTCTAGAGGATTTCCGGTTCCATTCCAGACCAAATTGCCGTTGAAGTTATTGAGGAGAATTAAACCATTGTCGATTTCCTCTATCTCTGGATGTGATCTGCGTTGCTGAAACTGCACAGTGCTCTCTCCCTTAACTAATTTCGGAATACAATGTGTTTGGCTTACATCAATAACATTCTTTTGTCGCAAACTTTTATGTTTAAGTAGGTTTTACAATTTTTTGTATGCCGTATACTATATCATTATACAAAAATAGTTGACTTATTTCTAAGTGTACAATTGCGATATTTTTACTATTGGTTTTAATAAAATATCTTGATATTCAATTTCTTCTAGGTTAGGAATTTTGACAATATACAAAAGTGTAGTTTTATTATGAACCATTGATATATCGGAGAATTCCATTATCTCTTCGATTGACAATGGTGGCATATTGCCTTTTCTAAATATTTCTCCAATTTCTGTTAGTTCATTTTCGTTTAGTAAAAGAGTATTTGCTATATTTAATTTGGCCCACTGAGTGGCATATGATGTTTACTATTTCATCTTTTAATAATCGGATTTCATTATGAAGGCTAATGGCAACCTCGTTACTAAGAAAACTACTTTTTGTATTTAATTAGTTAGGGAGTTCGATAAGGACGTAAGTTTGTTAATTCTTTGATCCAGTTGTGTATTAACCATGACCTGTTGATTATTATTACTGATGAGATTATTGATATTTTCCTTTAACATGACGAGATCGTCATGATCTGTGTTGCCTGCTATTTACTTCCAACCTGTACCTAACCAATTTAGTGATCTAGATTTTCGTTTATTTGGGGAATCTGTTATTGTTTTAAGTGCGTTAGTGGTAGCGATTAACTCATGATGTATAGTTGAATATAGCGGACTACGCTTTAGGCCCTCTTCAGTGTGACTGTTAAGTAGGTCTAGTGCTTCCTGGATTTGATTAAGGTCTATTACATGTACTAATTTTGTTGAGGATATCTGCAACTTTCCCAGTCCCCTATGAACGGTCACTGTCTGAGCGTTCGTGTAGTTTGTAATGTCCATCGTAGCTTCCGTTATTGTCCATAGTAATACCCTGCGAATATTATGATTTGATGTTACTTTTATGTACGATTCTTCCAGATTCTGTTAAAATGTTTGTATTTTTATCTTCTTTAACTAATTCTTTCTTAAATCTTGGGCAAAGTTTTGAACCTAAACGAGTGTTTACTTTTACATATATTTCTTGTCCTGGCTCATAAGTTATTATTTCGTTTCTGCTTTTGTTGTGAGTAGTTGGAATATCAAGTTTTCTCACAAATCTAATCCTCATGCAAGGAAGTGTTAATTAGGGTCACCTGTCATTAATGTCAATTTAGGGGTAATAAAAATGCAATTTAATTAGGGTCAGCTGTGGAAATATCAAGTGTGAGGTAATAAAGATGCAATTTAATTAGGGTCACCTGTGGAAGTGTGGGATTTGTGTGACGAATCGTACGCGACCCGAGACGGGCGATAAAAGGATCGGGATCGGGATCGGTACGATAAGACGATAAGACGTCCTACGAAAACGTGAAATGGTCTTTAACGAACGTAGCGCACGATCGCGCGAACACCCACCTCGAAAACGTAGGTCGTGGGGCAATGCATCATACTAGATCGAAACTTTACGAAAGGAAAGGACGGAAACGTGGCGCAGCGCCACATCCATCGAATACGTGAACGTCTAACACGAATCAACGTTACAAAACGTGATGAAATATGCTCGGAAGCCCAACGCTACCTGAAAACGATCGAAGGCGCCATGCACGTGACGCATCGCTACCTGTAAAACGATCGTAGGCGCCAACGTTACGAAACGTGATGAAATATGTTCGGAATCTCAACGCTACCTGTAAAACGAATGAAGGCGTGACGCCCACTTGTCTCGTCAATTCGAATGTATTCGAAATCGGAGCGGAGGAAGGATCACGTGATGAACGTAAAAAGGATGGGAACATGATGGAATTAAGACGAGAGTACAACACCATTTCCAAGATACTTGAAGCTAAAATAGAAAATCTAAAAGAAAAGCCGAATATTATAACCAAGATGCAATGAGGGCAGCACACCATGAATACCCATCGATATTCGCCCAATATTCAATTTTCCTCGGCTCCGCGATTCTCCAAAGTTAACAATATTTAAAATTGTTAAGTGAATAATTGTGCAGTGCAAATTGTTTAAACCTTTAATATTAACAATGACAATATTAACAATAACAATATTAACAATAACAATAACAAAACAAATTATAATTGTGCAGTGAAAATTGTTAATAACTTTCTAAATCAAGTTTGTTTAAACAAATTGTAAAATTCAAAAATTATTGTTAAACAACATTATAAAAATCAATTTTACAATACACAATAAAATACTTTAAAAACAATAATACAAATAAAATAAACTTTATTATATTCAACCAACAAAATACAAAAGAAACAAACAAAAACATCAACATCAACATGAATCCCGAGAACATCAACAACTTCAACAACACCACCAACACCATAATTGGGGAGTATTGCTATTCCTGCCAGCATTACCTACCTGCAGGTGGATGGAAGAATCAAGCAGATTGTGAATGGATACAAGGGACGTATTCTCCAATACATGTTTGAGAACGAGGGAGCGGATGTTAGGATGCCTATTGAATTGCTAAATGAGGCTGGATTAGCACTGATCCCTCACTTGGAATGCGTGATGACTACCCACCTATCATCCAAATGCAATTTTGAGTTGTTTGCTGAGTACATGCTAATAAAAGAGCATGATATTCAACAAGAAATAAAATCGTTCCAGAGCACAATTGGTCTGGTTACGACTGGATCCAACTTCCTTCGCTTCTTTGAATCGCATAAAAATGTGATAGACGCAAAAAATGAGTGAGTTTCAGGAAAAGGACAGCGGATGCACCTTGATACGAATCATTAGGCTGGAGCTTAATGTTTACAAATGTGATCCGACAAAAGGCTCTAATCATTTTGAGCTTCCGCTTAAATTAAAAATAGAAGGGCAGTTGTTAATGTACATAACAAAGATGCCTTCTGTTTTAAGTGGGCAATTATATCAGCCCTCAAACCAATAAATAGGTCATACCATTGCAATAGTTATGGTATTGAGATCACGTCCAATAATTGAGGTGAATAACGTAAAGATTGACTTCAATGGATTAACATTCCCGATGGAAATTCGATAAATAAAAGAAACCATCACATAAGTTTAAATGTTTTCGGGTATAATGAGGAATCTGACAAAATAATTGGACCGCTTTACTGCGATGGAGTGGAAATGAGAATCCACATTAACTTATTATTCGTCGACGGACCAACGGCGGTTATTCATGGACACTATGTGTGGATTAAAAATATTTCATCGTAAGTACATTCAATAAATTTGAAAATATCACAATCACCTTACAATTTCAATTTTCACACACAGTCTACTTGCCAAACAACTGGGTAAACAGCGTGTTAAGCGTGGGTCTGTAATCAATGCTTACAATACTCAATGAGTAAGGAGAGGGCGGCCCAACCTTCATTGAGATGCAGTCCGTGATGGGATGAGATGGTTACCGAGGGACCAAGGAAGGATCAGAAGATTACCTTTAAAACCATCACCGTCAGTTGGAGGTTCCGTTCGTCGTGTATGCAGACTTTGAATGCATATTGGAACCAGTAACATTAGATGTAAGTGCAAACTCCAAAATTATTAATAAGCATGTGCCAGTAGCATTTGTGTGTATTTGACTCTGGCGTAGATAAGTTTGTTTCGAAGACAGGAGGTGATGTCGCTCGCACTTTCATCAAAAATTTAACGTCAGACTTGTCCGATTTGTATGAGAACCACATGAAAATAGTGATTCCAATGCACATGAGTCATAATGAGTTAGAAAATTTTAGGAAAGCGACCATTTCTCACATATGTAAGGGTATTTTAAATAATGATAGAGTGAAAGATCACTGTCATTTTACAGGTAGATATAGAGGTGCAGCCCATAATTCTTGTAACCTTAAATACAAGACGGGTGATTTTATTTCCGTATTCTTTCACAATTTCTCCAAATATGATTCTCATTTGTTTGATAAAGATTTTGGAGAAATTGAGGGGAAATAAAAGTTATTCCTTTGAATAAGGAATTATATATTTCAATTTCTAAATATCTCCCTCTAAGGAAAAATACGCTAGAAATCAGGTTTTTGGATACTATCAGATTCATGCCCTCTAGTCTAGACACACTCGCGGGGAATTTGAGTGAGGAGAATTTCAATGTGCTGAAATCACAGTTTAAAAACAAGTCAAATTTTGAACTACTTCGCAGGAAAGGTGTTTTCCCTACGAATATTTAGATTCTGTTGAAAAACTAGACGAAACTTCTCTCCCACCAAGGTCCAAGTTCTATAGTAATTTAACAGAGTCAGAATGTTCAGAAGAGGATTACGCTCATGCCTTCCAAGTATGGTGTCATTTTAATTGTCGTTCATTGAAGGAATACTTAGAATTGTATTCAAAAACTGATGTTTTATTGTTAACAGACGTTTTCCAAAATTTTAGGGCAATTTGTTCTTCAATTTACAATCTTGACCCCGCCCATTATTACACTACACCAGGATTGTCGTGGGATGGTATGCTAAAACCACAGAAATCGAACTCGAGTTACTCACTGACATTGATATGATTACATATTTTAAGAGTGGAATTCGGGGTGGGTTGGTGCAATTAAGTCATCGGCATACAAAAGCAAACCACAAATACTTAAAAGATTTCGATCCTACTAAAGAATCGGAATTTTAATGTATGTGGATGCAAACAATTTGTATGGTTGGGCTATGTCTAAACCACTACCATGCGGTGAGTTCAAATGGTTAGACACGAATCAGGTTAAGAGTTTTAATCTAGAAAATATTCATGAAAATAGTGAGTATGGGTATATTCTAGAGGTTGATCTAGATTACCCTTACTCAATCCATGATGAACATAATGATCTACCATTCTGTCCGGATAACAAGCTACCATCAAGCACTTGTAAAACTCCAAAGTTAATAGCCGATCTCGCTGAAAAGAAGAATTATATCATATACTATAAGACTTTAAAACAGTGTATAAGACATGGCTTGGAATTAAAAAATTCACTCCATCCTTCAATTTAGGCAGAAGCCTGGCTCAAGAAATATATTGATATAAACACTGAGCATAGGACCAGAGCCAAAAATAATTTTGAAAAGATTTTTTCGAATTATTGAACAATGCTGTTTATGGAAAAACCATGGAAAACAGTGAAAAAGGGTGGATGTACGAATAATAACGGAGTGGGAGTATCCAATTGAAAATAGGAAGTCAGGGCGACCCAAATTATGTGCCAGGGATTTAATATCAAAATCTAATTTTCATAGTGCATCAAGCTTCAGTGAAACTATGTATGCAATTCAAATGAAGAGGTTACCCAACATTTGTGATTATTATTATATGGCCATGACAACCCTTTATCGGGTCTCAGCCTGAAGCGCAATGTGCCTCCACGCGTCTCTGTCCTGAGCGCGCCTTCGCCAGTTGGTAACACCAAGTGTGGACAGGTTTTCCATCACCTGGTCTTGCCAACGCATTCGGGGTCGTCCTCTCCTTCGTGTCCCAACAATCACCGCATCAAACACCTTACGAGCCGGAGCGTCTTCATCCATACGGGCAACGTGGCCCAGCCAGCGAAGTCTTTGAGATTTCACTCGATTGGCCACGTCAACATCACCGTACAGCTCATACAGCTCGTGGTTATATCTGATGCGATTAACATCGTCCACGCAGATTGGACCAAAGATTTTACGAAGAATTTTCCTCTCGAACACTCCAAGAGCAGCTGCATCTGACTGCGTCACTGTCCAGCACTCCGCACCATATAGGAGTACTGGAAGAATGAGCGTCTTGTAGAGTGTGGTTTTTGTGCGTCGAGAGAGAGCTCTACTATTGAACTGCCTACTGAGCCCAAAGTAACACCTGTTGGCAAGTGTTATTCTCCGCTTAATCTCCAGACTGACATCATTTGTGCTTGTTATAGCAGTGCCTAGGTAAATAAACTCCTTGACGGACCCAAAGCTATAGTTTTCTGCAGTCAGCTGAGAATCAAGACGCCGCGATTCTCTGCTAGAGCACACCATAAACTTTGTTTTCTCCATATTCACCGCTAGTCTTGCTTTTGCTGATTCCTTTTCAATAGCCCCGAAGGCTCCTGTGACATCACGCTTGGTGCGGCCAATGATATCAATATCATCAGCGTAACCAAGGAGCTGGACACATCTGTTGGTTAATATCGTGCCCGTCCGATGTACACCAGCCTTTCTTATTATACTCTCCATTAGAATATTGAAGAGTATACAAGACAGCGAGTCCCCTTGTCTGAGGCCACACTTGGTAGTAAAGGTTTCGGATTGGCAACATCCTACCTTGACAGAGCTGATGGTGTTGCTCAATGTCATTCTGCAAAGTCTAGTCAGCTTTGCTGGTATACCAAGCTCAGACATGGCGGCATATAGGCGATCTCGCCGGGGGCTATCAAATGCGGCTTTGTAGTCGACGAAGAGATGGTACGTGTCGATCTGGTTTTCGTAAGACTTCTCCAGGATTTGGCGCAAGGTGAAAATCTGGTCAACAGTGGACTTGCCAGGCCTGAACCCGCACTGATAAGGTCCAATCAGTGCTTCAGCATGGGGTTTCAGTCTTTCACACAATACGCTCGTTAGGACCTTGTATGCAACTGGAAGAAGACTAATTCCGCGGTACTTGGTGCGCACCGCGGCATCACCCTTCTTCAGGATGGGACAGATCATGCTGAGGTTCCAATCTTCGGGCATGCTCTCCGTGAGCCATATCTTACTGATTAGTTGGTGCATGCTTCCCACCAACATATCACCAGCTGCCTTAAACAATTCTGCCGGCAGGCCGTCAGCACCTGCAGACTTGTTGTTTTTAAGCCGTTGGATTGCATCCTTGACTTCGATATGACTTGGGATTGGCACTTCAATATCAGTGCCATAGATTGGGGTTCGTGGATCATAGTCTTCAGAGTCTGTGCTTGAGCCAGATAACAGACTCGAGAAGTGATCCCTCCATAACCTCAGCACGACCTCTGCTTCTGTGACAAGATTTCCATCATCGTCCCTGCACGCCACTGCACCAGTCTTAAATCCTTGGGTCAGACGCTTGACCCTCTGGTAGAAGTTACGTGCTTCATTTCTGCATCTGCTGCTCTCTATGCTCTCACACTCTCGCCTTTCCTGCTCTTTCTTCTTGCGTCTGAAAAGGCGTTTTTCGTCTCTTCTTCTCGACCTGTAGACATCCACAATAGCTCGTGTCGCCCCAGCCTGCAGTGTTCTTCTTTAGGCGGCGTCCTTTGCAGCTGTTGCGTCATGACACTCCTGATCGTACAATGGATTCCTTGTTAGAGGACGCTGGAGTCCAAGCACTTCCTCTGCCGAAGCTCGCAGGGAGTGAGATATGAGCGCCCACATATCGCTTATGTCTTCAGATATTGACGGTGCTCGGCTTAATAGCCCCGAGACGTGAGTGGAGAATGCATTCTTCGCCTGTTGTGATTGCAGCTTTCCGATGTCCAGCCTTCTTAACGCACTTCGACGTGCAATCTTCGCCACACATAGCCGTGTGCGAATCTTAGCTGCAACAAGATAATGGTCGGAGTCGATGTTGGGACCCCGACAGGATCGCACGTCGAGTATATTAGATGCGTGCCTTGCATCGATCACGACATGATCGATCTGATTTCTGGTCAGTCGATCGGGAGAGAGCCAGGATGCCTTATGGATGTCCAAATGACGGAATCCAGTACTACGAACTACCATATCATGCGCAGCTGCAAAGCCTATTAATCTGAGACCATTGCTTGAGGTGGTCTCATGTAGACTAAATCGCCCGACGGTGGCACCAAAGATGTCTTCTCGTCCTACCTTGGCATTAAAATCCCCGAGGAGAATTTTAATGTCATGGGAAGGACAGCGGCCATAAGCTCGGACGAGCTCCGCATAGAAAGCGTCCTTGGTGGCATCGTTCTTTTCCTCCGTTGGGACATGTGCGCATATCAGGCTGATGTTAAAGAATTTGGCAGTAATTCGGATCGTTGCAATTCTCTCGTTTGTTGGCCGAAAGTGAGAGACCCGGCGCCGCAGCCTGGCACCTACAACGAAACCACAGCCAAATTCATGCCGTTCTGGATGGCAGCTGTAGTATATGTCACAGTTCTTCTTCTTTATGCAGCCTTGTCCTATCCATCGCATCTCCTGGATAGCAGTGATGTCAGTCCTACATTTATTGAGGGTATCTGCTAGTTGTTGAGCAGCACCAGGTCTGTACAATGTTCGTACGTTCCAGGTGCATACTCTCAAATCATTGTCCTTTTTACGCTTGCTATGGTCGTCAACGTTAGATCGGTTCCTTTCCGAGGCTTCTCTTGCTTCCTTCACTGAAAACAAAACCTAGTTTGTAGAGTTAGGACTCTCGTCGCGCGATTTTAGTTTGCCACTCAACGGCTGTCGAGTGACAATCCAGGGAGAACCACGTGGAGGTAGTGCGTCGGCTTGAAGAGAGCAGTGACAGGAATCATGCTGGCATTCACCAAGTTGAATGCAATCAGACACTTTGACCTGTATGCTTTCCCCATTCTCCCCACAACATTTGTGATAAACCAATTTATTTAGGATTTGTAGTGCTGGAGATGTCAAAATACTAAATGTATGACTTCCATTATGACTACATGAAACCTAAGTTTGGGAAAGCACTCAAATTAAATTATATGGATACGGATTCATTTATTTACAGCATAAAACAAATGATTTTTATGCAGATATTCAGGATGATGTGGAGTTAAAGTTTGCCACGTCCGAATTCCAGATGAGTTGGCCGAGATGTATAAGTTTCAGAAATGTAATAAGAAACGATTGGGTTTCTTTAAGGATGAAATTTATGGTAAACCAATGACTGAGTTTGTTGGTCTACGCCCAAAAATGTATGCGTACACATATGAAAATTTCGATAACTCTGGTGAAATATGCATAAAAAAAATAAGGGGTTAAAGGCATGTTGCTTGAGGGACATTTCATTTTCAAACTATTCAAGTACTTTGTTTACAGGAAAGCAAGAACGTGGAGATGTTTAGGTCTAGAGGGCATGAAATCAGTATAGTCGAAATAACAAAAACTACATTAGATAGCAAGGATAACAAGCGAATAATAGAAAAAGATAGGATTTCAACTATAGCAAGAGCACATTATTTAGTAATTCCCTTTGAAATTGAGAGTTACATATAAATTCTAGAAGCGGAGTCAAGAGTTTGGCGCATCCAAATATTTGCGCTAGAGAACTCACACAGTTATCAAACTAGTGTGAACAAAATAAATAATCTTAAAAGAAAGTTGGATAATAATGAAAGTGCGATCAACAATTAGTATTACATTTCATGTTAATGGATAGGTTGAAAAAAGAAAACTAGATGTTTAGAATAATAAAACAATACTTTATTGAAAATTAAAATGTATAAATAAAAAAAAGAAATGTTTAAAATTAAGTGTACATATTAGTAAATTAAGAAAAATAAAAAAATTTTAAATAACTTGAAGTAAAATAAAAAGAAAAAATACAAAACACAAAAATTGTTTTCAATCTTATGTTATATTATTACAAAATTTCATTCTTATGAATCCAGCTGTCTTCGGTTTTGGGGAAACCCAACCAGCGCACGAGAGCTCTATTGCCTTTCTTTTTTACACTTTTTCAACCAGATAAGTGTTAGGAAAACTTGTTTTTTCAGTTCCTCTTTGTAGAAACCACCTTGAATTGGATTCCCATTGAAGTCTTGTAGTAAGTATGTTGTTGGGTAACTATTTTGTACTTTGCTTATTTTAAAAATTTCAGTTGTCCAATTAGAGTATAGCCTTTTACAAATACGTGTTTGTACTTGCTGATGCGTACATAATCACCCATTTTCAATTTGCTACCCGTAAACATTTTAATGTTGTTGTAGACAGTTTTCAAAATATGTTTCTCATTATTAGTGTTTACATTAATGGGTGGCATTTGTATAGTTTTATGATATCTATTGTTGTAAACGGAAATTGGTGTTTTGATTATATCAATACACTTGTATGTCCCATTGAAACTGCATTCACGCCACATTAGGTCTTTTAATGACCTATTAAATCGTTCAACAATTGACGCCTTTAGACTACTAAATGTTGAATAGTGGTTGATTCCATATCGTTTCACTAATATCTTAAATTGAGTGTTAAAGAACTCTTTACCATCGTCTGTTTGAAGATTTTTGGGGAATCCTCTCCCTGATTGAAATATTTTCTCCATGGCCTCAGCAACGTCTTTTGCATTTTTAGACTTTATTGCTTCCCCATCCAAATTT
Organism: Drosophila nasuta; assembly: GCF_023558535.2. NCBI lineage: Eukaryota > Metazoa > Arthropoda > Insecta > Diptera > Drosophilidae > Drosophila > Drosophila nasuta. The sequence continues at coordinate 119,840 of NW_026869442.1, forward strand.
TGACTATGTGTCTATCACTGTTAGCATGTAGCGATACCCATTGTTTGAGTGTGCATACTTCCCCATTTCAACCAAGTCAGCTTGCTATAATTCGTTTATTCCTTTTGTTATGACTCTACGTCTAAGAAAATGCTTACTTGAAGGAGCATGTATTTCATTAATTATTCCCCGTCTAGACATATTTATTACTTCCTTGTATATTGTAACTTCCATCATTATCAATGTAGAGTCTTGGTATTTTCTCACGTCGTTTTAAATGAATAGAGATCTGCTTATCATTTACATAACGTCCAAACTTGTCAACAGACATGATCATCATGTAAGCTCATTTCAATATTATCAATCAATTATATACGAATTTAGTGTATAATTTGAGCCTCTCTCAATTTTCAATTATTGAGGTAATTTCATTTGGATCGTCCCAATATACATAATTGGGTTTATTCGTCGCGAGTGACATGAATCCAGTCCCAGAAACAATTGATTTTGAGATTTTAGGTGTAGACTCAGCAGTGCGTGATTTTGTTAAGAGTGGTTTAATAATTTTTGTATATTTCTTTGCTTTTGTTCCTCAGTTTTGTCCATCATCCAATTCAATTTTTTGTGAGTCACATTAATATGTGAATTCCCATTAATTGTCCACTTGCCATTTTGTATGGACCATATGTCTTATCAAAAGATCTTCCCGTGCCAGTTCACTGTGTAACAAACGGATTATACATAGCCTATGATAACGTACTCTGCTTACGGGGGCCGACTGTTGCTCCGGGCAAATGGGGTGGGTTTTGTTATCTATAGGAGCTGAGGTTACATTATTAAAAGAGGTAAGCAGACTTTATCGATATCTTAAACGGCAAAAATCTGAATTGGCATACGAGCAAGCCTAAAAGTCGAAGATCACAGATGTTGTGGATCCTCTTCTATACCCCTCCGTCCTGTAAAGCCCATTATGGTCTTTACCCTTTTTATTGTTTAATTTATGACACACACAACTATACTCAGGTGCCCGAAAGGCTTACTTTAATTCATTTTCAATAACTTCATAACGTTAAGACTTTATAATCGGACTCATTTTCAAGGGCGGTCAATACCCTGCAATTCTTCTTAATATTTACGGTAATACAAATCTATATATATAATACTTTAATGGTAAATATGGCATGTGTTAAACCCTATACTGTTGACACTATTATATTTCAATTATCGGCCAAGCCGTACTTACATACTTTTACTTTTGTATAGATGTACACAACTCACTGATGATCAGGCCTGATGATGAATGATGTGTGTGTGTTTTATGTTGTTGATGAGATGATGTACATATGTTTGCTGTGTGAACTTCCAAAAGAGAATTAGAATAATGTTAACAGTATTGAATATCGACTACATACCATACCATGTACTTATAAAACTATGTATATTACAAAAAATAAGAAAGCTACGTTAATTGATTCATTTTAATTTAACATTGATGCAAATATCGATACTTTTAAATTGTACAAACTAATCAGCGGCAAACAGGTGATGGCTATTAGCCGCGGAAGGTCATCATGGACGGCGACAATACTTGGGATGCTCCTATGGGGCATCACTGTTTAGAACATAGAAGCAACTATGCTCTATCCCTCCTCTGAACGGCTCATGGGTCCCTGTTAGCCCATGCTAACAATTTTGGCGCGGCCCTATGGGGCAGCACCGGTAGGAGACGTGTCGATCCTCTGCTCGACTGCTTTTGCCTTTTGAATTAGTCCAAGTTAGCCGGTGCTAACAATTTTAGTGCGGCCCAATGGGGCAGCACCGGTATGATTCGAGGCGATCCTCTGCTATGGCACTAATTCGCTTGCTGAGTTTTATTCCAGTTAGCCGATGCTAACAATTTTAGTGCGGCCCAATGGGGCAGCACCGGTAGGAACAGTGGCAATCTTCTTTTTAGCTTTTTAGCTTATGTATGTGCCCACTGTAACTCCAGCAGCAGTTTTGCGCGCCGATAATGCGCAGGTGAAAATACTATATGGCGGTGGCCAAACTGTTTAAACGCTTTTTAAACGTTTATAGACCCACGCCGCGCTAACTTGCAAATGCCTAAAAATATTTCTTATTAGAAATATGTATGTGCCTATGTAGCCTACGTACCTTATAATTATCCAAACAAATACTCTGGTGGCTAGATCCATGCAGATGAAGAAATATTTTAACTTTAATACAATTCAGCGCTGGATTGCTGAATTTTATATATAAATTTTATACATCAATTTTTCCAAATGGTCCACGCGCCTTGGTACCAGAAACGGAAAAGGAAAATTTCTTCTTCTAATGTGTCTTCGATAATATTGAGCTTACACAGAGTTGATCTCAACTATTCGATCAATCCCTGTAATTTATTTGTGTGAATGCTAATTTACTGTCAAGGGCTGCTAACTCGACTAAGTGACATGTAATATGCGATTAATCGATATTAGTCAGCTGGATATGTTTACATATCGTGAAATAGCCAGAATTTGCAAATGCAAATTATAAATTTAAATTGCACCCTCACACCACAGGTTTGAAGGCAGTGGCAAACTGTCGCTCAAAGCTGAAAAAGGGTGATGTTTACCAAATATCTTTTGCGTGAAAAGTGCCTAACTCCTTCCCATCCAAATCTTCAAAAGATACAACGAGTTGCCGATCTTGCTTTTGATTCTGGCTTTTACTCCTACGGGCGCCAATTTGGCGTTGAAATTATTAGCCAAGTTGCTGAGCTTGAAGTTTCTTTTGACTACTTCTTGGCCTATTTGAAAGGAACGCACTTTACTACGCAAATCATACGTATTCTGATTGGTGTTATACGATTTTTCTAGGTTTTTCTTAATGTTTGCACGAATTTTTGTAAATTCATCTAATCGTTCTAATCTTGCAGCACCTTCATTTATCAATTCTAAGTTTGCTAGCAGTTTATAATCCTGCGCATGGCAAATCATTTGCTGTCCAAATACTGCTAAATAAGGAGACATGGCGATAGATTGATGAAGATGGGAGCGCAAAGCACAATTGATACGATCAGATATTGATCCCAATCACGTTGATCTGATCGTAAATATGATCGCAATGCAGCATTGATACTTCTATTGACTCGCTCGGCAGCATTAGCTTGTGGCGAATACGCTGCAGTGAATGTGTGATGATTATCTGCGATGTGAATCTTTTAACCGCTTTTTAAAATGTAAATTTTGAAAAGTGGTCTAAAATGATGAAAATGCCAATATTTCCTCGCTTCGACCTTGGAAAGGGTCAATAAAATCAAATATAACCTTTGAAAAGGTCTCTCAGTAACGATCTGCTGACCCATTGGTGGCTTGAGAACGTGAGTTGGATATTTGCAGGTCCTGCAAGTATCACATTTCCCAATGTACTCGCGTACATCTGTAACCATACGAGGCCAGAAGAATTTCTGTCTAATCCGATCTAAACATTTTGAAACGCCACAATGTGAAGCAGATGGTTGATTGTGTGCAGCTTCTATCACACTGGTGCGTAGTTCGAGAGGAACGACTAATTTCCAATTAGATTCATCATGGTCCGGGTGACCATTAGAAAAGTCGATACGATGATACAGGAAACCGTTTTCTATTCTATAATCAGGTGAATTTAATGCAATATATTTTGCTTTCATGGCTTGGTAGTCTGAGGACTGAAAAGCATCCGCATTTAAATTAATTTCAGGGACGATTTCAACTTCAACGGCATTTATATCTGCGTCTTCAAAAGAACGGGACAGGGCGTCTGCCACGACGTTTTGTGAACCTTTTCTATGTTCTATAGTGAAGTTAAACCCTTGCAATTTAATAGCCCATCGCGCTAATCTACCACTCAAATCTTTTTGATTCATGAGCCACCGTAAACTCGCGTGATCGGTAACTACTTTGAACTGATGTCCTTCTATATACATTCGAAACCGTTGTATGGCTAGAACGACAGCTAAGCATTCTAATTCGGTCACTGAATAATTTCTCTGAGCTTTATTGAGCTTCTTCGACATAAAAGATATTGGCCGTTCAACACCTTCTTCATCGCACTGAGCTAATACCGCACCTATGCCGTCAATGGACGCATCGCATTGCACGATAAAAGGTTTTTCATAATCAGCATGAACCAACAACGGTGCTGTGCAAAGTTTACTTTTTATAAGCTCAAATGCTTCTTGTGCGCTTGTATTCCAATTTAGGCTTTTGCCACGCAATAAGTCAGTTAGAGGATGAACAACCGCAGAGTATTGTGGAACGAAGCGTTGATACCAACCGGTCATGCCAAGAAATCTTCTGAGTTGTCTCTGTGTTTTGGGGACCGGGAAGTCATGTACAGCTCGAACTTTATTAGGATTAGCCTGTAAAGTACCTTCACCTACTATATATCCTAGATATTCCACTCTAACCAAACCAAATTGGCTCTTTTCGATATTAATTGTGAGACCTGCTTCTCGCAGTCGCTCCGAAACCAGCGCTAAATGCTCTAAATGCTCTTCGAAATTAGAAGACATTACCAGTAAATCATCGAGATATACCATAACTTGAGATTTCAACTGGTATGTAATTACTTGGTCCATTAATCGACACATGGTCTGAGGTGCGTTGCACAATCCAAATGGCATTCGTTTGAATTGATATAATGGACGATTAGTAATTGAAAATGCAGTTTTAAGTCGAGATTGGGGTTCCAATGCGATCTGCCAAAATGCATCCTTAAGATCTATCTTGGAGATACATCGCACTTGGGGGAGTCTACTTAAGATACCCTCTAGATTGGGCATTGGATAAGCATCTTTTATAGTTGCTTCATTTAATTTCCGGGAATCCAAGCAAAATCTTATTTTGTTTGGTTTGACTAATAGTACAATTGGAGATGACCATTCGGATGCTGGAGCTTCTTCAATTACACCCAGTTCTAACATTCGGTCTATCTCTGAAACTAACAGTTTTTCTCTGGCAGGTGACAAAGGGTACTTCCTTTGCTTAATAGGTTTTGAATTGCCGGTATCTATTTTATGCTCTAACAAATTAGTAAGGCCAAGTCCATCCCTTGTTGAAGCAGGAAATTGCTCAATAACAGTTTGCAATTGTGCACTCTGGCTGAGAGTTAGGGGCAACTGATTATTTTCAGCTTCGATAGCTCCTATTTCTTCCATCATAGGAGTTTGGACGATTGTAATACCTAATTTTGTCCATGAATCGATTCCGATAATGACATCAATCTTAATATCAGGTACTATAACGAAATCAATTTCAAATGGGGAATGGTTGTAGATCAGTCGGGCGATAATTCGTCAAATTATATGTTGTCTTTGACCATCGGCTGTTCGAACATTGCCAGTCGTCTTACGATATTTTAACTTTTCATTGATAATACGATTAGCAAGACTTCCGCCAATAATACTTTTATTTGCTCCACTATCCAGTAACGCAAACCACGGCTTGCCAAGGAGGTCAATTCTAATAAATGGTCGATTATCTTGTTTGATATAAGTAATGGTCGATACTGTGCAATATTTTAATTCACGCTTCGACTTCCAGTATTCTTGGAGGCGTTTGGAAGATCTAGATTTACGATCTTTAATCGAAGGTGACAAGTGTGTTGGGTTAGCAGTGTTTGTCGTTAGTGGATCCGTGGCTTTGAGCGGATATTCGTTACCTAATTGGGACGAACATCCTGTGGTGCATTTTCCGTATGCGGATTGCAGTGACCACACTTCGGCTTATAGGTATTTAAAGCACCACAACCGTAGCAAAACACTCTACGAGGCTTTAAACAGTCTTGGTATCTATGACCCAACCCATCACAGTTCCAACATTTTATCTTGTCTGATATTTTTACCGCATACACACTGTTGGACTCTGTACTTTCTCCTTCCAGAATGGAATCAGAATCTTCATGCGTAATAACATTTACTGCACGTCTAGGGAAACCAGATGTGGTCATCGGTTTAAGCCTGTTACTGGTAAAGAAGTTTTCATGCTTATGACATTCTCGACGCAAACTTGCCAATGTAACTGTGTCAACGTGCAACAGCTCGTGATACAGCTCAGGCTTTAAATTGTTTCTCACTTCTGCCACTATTTCCTCATCCGATAAAGGATTACGTAAACCATCTGCGAGGGATACCATCGCATCGACGAAATCATCAAAGCATTCATTACGGCCTTGTTTACGCCTACGCATCGCATCTTTGATATCTCGATCGGTGCGTTGATCTCGATATCTCTCTCGTAGACGAGTACACAAAATGAACCAGTTCATCTCGTGTTCCATTCGGTGACAACGCCAAAAGAAGTTTAAGGCTGTCCCCGTGAACAAAATATGACCGTATTTATAGAGAAGATCAAAATCACCATTCAAGCACTGCTCGGTTAAGCAACTTACTCTATAAATGAAATCTTCAATAGAAATGACTGTTCCAGAGCCACTGAACTTGATATGCCAGTTGGATATCACATTCGAAGTTTTATCTGAGCGTTCGTCAGTAGAATTACGACGAATTGGTGAGTTATCATTTCGGATTGTAAATTGTCGATTTCTTCTATTGTTGCCAGGAATATGGGAGGCATTGGTACGTCCCACTCTAGTTGAGGTTCTTCCGGACGTTCTTGTTGAACTCCGGAAATGGTTAAGTTTCGTATGGCTGCACGGATCTCGTCCGTTAAACCTGTTGCCATGTTAACTCGATATGTCTCTAATGAACTAGATATTAATTGTTGAACACGTTCTTCCGATATGCCGTTTGATTCAGGCGGAACTGGTATAGCTGGATCTACTCGAGCCGCTGCTGATGTGTTCGCTCTTTGATTCACTCCAGTATTTATTCTTGGGTTTGACCTTGTATTTGGCCGATTTCTGGGCACTGCACCCGTGTTGATACTTGGATTGTTAGTTCTAGCATTTCTGGAGGATGGCTCATTGGGTTCTATTGGAACACTTGCTATATCATCTAACTGACTGCGCGAGCATGCACGTCGACAGACTGGACATGTTTCATTTTCACTCAGCCATGTTGTCAAACATTGTCGATGAAATTTGTGCTTACATAAGGTTTCAGCAAATTCAGTTAGACTACTAGTGTCATTACAAATACTACAGCTCGACTGCGGATCGCGTGGTGGATTTCCCATCAAGTTGTCGAGGCTACGTCGAACTGCCATATTTGACGCAACAAAAAAAAACTTCACTCCAAAAAAAATTAACTTAACTAAACAAACAGAGTTGAATCTGCGAAATATTCAAGATACTCAATAGCTAAAATAGCCAAAAAAAATAACTCAAAAGAAAAGAAAAGTCGAACCAATGCAAACGCAGATTCGCGGAATACAAAAATAATTATTACCAACCGGTAATTGCGGGAAAAATAAACCAAAAGAAAGATAATAAGATACGATACTCAATACGATAAACTCGGTAATCAATATAAATCATAAAATTTTGGGTCTTATCCTTTGTACAATTGGTGTGTCAAATTATAAATAGGATGTCGTATTCTGCCAATAAAAGATATCAATTTTGTTTTTCCTTTTGTGGAAAACTGCCAGGATTCGATGTTTTCTTAAGAGAGGAACTGACGAAACACTCCATTCAGAACAATCTCGATCTTAAGTGAAACAATACTGTTGTAATCAGATAATAGTTCCTGGTATAGTTCCGCTACTTAGTCAGGCTATAAATCCGAGGTGAACTTAAATCTTTTTTACTTCAGGGGTCTAATTCGCATGTTTGATTGTGGTCAGGATCCAAATATTCAGAACTCCTGCATATTCCAGGCAATCAAACAATTGAACGTTAAAGTTTTAGGGTACTATTGCAGTGCAGGTCAAACTGCTAACACGCCTCAGATGGAAATCCTTGTACTTTATTTTATTTTCATATCTAGCATGTCGAGCTTGCTTGGCCTCACGTTCGGGCGCCATTTAATTATGTAACAAACGCCTCTCGAGTTTGTTTGGCTCCACGTTCGGGCGCCATTTAATTATGTAACAAACCGATTATACACAGCCTATGATAACGTACTCTGCTTACGGGGCCGACTGTTGCTCAGGGCAAATGGGGTGGGTTTTGTTATCTATAAGAGCTGAGGTTACATTATTAAAAGAGGTAAGCAGAGTTTATCGATATCTTAAACGGCAAAAATCTGAATTGGCATACGAGCAAGCCTAAAAGTCGAAGTTCACAGATGTTGTGGATCCTCTTCTATACCCTCCCGTCCTGTAAAGCCCATTATGGTCTTTACCCTTTTATTGTTTAATTTATGACTCACACAACTATACTCAGGTGCCCGAAAGGCTTACTTTAATTCATTTTCAATAACTTCATAACGTTAAGACTTTATAATCGGACTCATTTTCAAGGGCGGTCAATACCCTGCAATTCTTCTTAATATTTACGGTAATACAAATCTATATATATAATACTTTAATGGTAAATATGGCATGTGTTAAACCCTATACTGTTGACACTATTATATTTCAATTATCGGCCAAGCCGTACTTACATACTTTTACTTTTGTATAGATGTACACAACTCACTGATGATCAGGCCTGATGATGAATGATGTGTGTGTGTTTTATGTTGTTGATGAGATGATGTACATATGTTTGCTGTGTGAACTTCCAAAAAGAGAATTAGAGTAATGTTAACAGTATTGAATATCGACTACATACCATACCATGTACTTATAAAACTATGTATATTACAAAAATAAGAAAGCTACCTTAATTGATTCATTTTAATTTAACATTGATGCAAATATCGATACTTTTAAATTGTACAAACTAATCAGCGGCAAACAGGTGATGGCTATTAGCCGCGGAAGGTCATCATGGACGGCGACAATACTTGGGATGCTCCTATGGGGCATCACTGTTTAGAACATAGAAGCAACTATGCTCTATCCCTCCTCTGAACGGCTCATGGGTCCCTGTTAGCCCATGCTAACAATTTTGGCGCGGCCCTATGGGGCAGCACCGGTAGGAGACGTGTCGATCCTCTGCTCGACTGCTTTTGCCTTTTGAATTAGTCCAAGTTAGCCGGTGCTAACAATTTTAGTGCGGCCCAATGGGGCAGCACCGGTATGATTCGAGGCGATCCTCTGCTATGGCACTAATTCGCTTGCTGAGTTTTATTCCAGTTAGCCGATGCTAACAATTTTAGTGCGGCCCAATGGGGCAGCACCGGTAGGAACAGTGGCAATCTTCTTTTAGCTTTTAGCTTATGTATGTGCCCACTGTAACTCCAGCAGCAGTTTTGCGCGCCGATAATGCGCAGGTGAAAATACTATATGGCGGTGGCCAAACTGTTTAAACGCTTTTAAACGTTTATAGACCCACGCCGCGCTAACTTGCAAATGCCTAAAATATTTCTTATTAGAAATATGTATGTGCCTATGTAGCCTACGTACCTTATAATTATCCAAACAAATACTCTGGTGGCTAGATCCACGCAGATGAAGAAATATTTTAACTTTAATACAATTCAGCGCTGGATTGCTGAATTTTATATATAAATTTTATACATCAATTGACGGCGCGCCTTGGTACCAGAAACGGAAAAGGAAAATTTCTTCTTCGTCTAATGTGTCTTCGATAATATTGAGCTTACACAGAGTTGATCTCAACTATTCGATCAATCCCTGTAATTTATTTGTGTGAATGCTAATTTACGGTCAAGGGCTGCTAACTCGACTAAGTGACATGTAATATGCGATTAATCGATATTAGTCAGCTGGATATGTTTACATATCGTGAAATGGCCAGAATTTGCAAATGCAAATTATAAATTTAAATTGCACCCTCACAACTGATATTCAAATTTTTGATTTCTCTTCATGTTGGGTTGATTGACTCGTTATCGAAAGTGATGAATGTATAGATGTTTCATTTGGTAACACGTTCGATAAATGAGACGGCTCTTGACTCGTTAACGGAAATGATGAATGGGGTGAGTCTTGAACCGGTAATGGAAGCGAAGTGTGTAGAGCATTTCGGCTTTTAATTAATTGATATAAAACTTTTGATTCATTTTCTTTCTTTCAAATTTATCTCATTCAACTGTTAGTGGATTAGTGATTATTTCAGTCTTGTGGTCATTAGTGTACTGTGATCTATTTTACGAAACATAATCATATATAACCTGTAGTGGTGAGCATTGTCCGTTAATTTGCAATTTGAATTTAAATTGTATGGCGGTGTTAATATTTGCGACGCGACTGTTGTGCAAGCTAACAGCTGCTCGCGATAACATCTGCATTCGATGATTGATGCACTTACCAAGAGATGATAGTATATTATTAATTATTAATCGAATATTTGCAGTGAGTTGGCAGGATCACTTTTGCCATTCACAAAAATATCGTATTATATAATATCGTTATCGAACTTAGATTAATCAAGCAATATCGATATCCACGCTTAATCTAGGCTAGACCATCTCTTTTAATTGAAAAGCTAAGGAGACAAGTTGTGCGGCAGAAAAATAATAAAAATAAATCTGACGGCATTCGTCACAATATTATATATAATTAAATGTTCGCGGTGCACGAACAGTAAAATAAATAAAACACAAGGATTTATTTTTGTTTACTTAGTAGACTACTTTATTGTTATTTATAAGCTCGCGGGCTACGCGTCTTAGGCGAGGAAAGTGTCTTTAAAACTAAACTCACAATATGCTGAGCTTTAACATGAAAGTTCTTATTACGACTTAAAGCTAACATACGTGTGATATTTTGTGTTTGTGTTAGTGCATTAATGCTGAGTCCTCAAGTTGCAAATGGAAAATTTTAATGGACTTTGATTTTTGGAAGTGGCACGATCGCCAATGTAATAGGATCTTTTGTTTGTGACAGTTGGTGCCGTCGCGACAAGTGTTTATGTTTATGATATGACTTGTGGGAAAGAATTTGGAAGATAGGGGAATAATTATGAGTGTTTGTCACGTATGAGAAATTATTCTGGAGATATATTACTATATATATTTTATTGGTGTTGTTCGGGAGTGCGCACTTTTCAAAGTGCATTGTTTTGATTTTCTTTGGCCTTCTCGTTGGTTTTACAAGGTACGTAGCGAGAAAACCCAATTTCATAATTTTTATTAGTACCTTTTTCCTGGTGTAGGATATTGTGTGTGTACCACCAACTGATCTGCAACTGCAGAGGCCCCTTGCCAAAAAGGCGTGGCAACAACTTTGCAAAGGAGTTGCCACCAAACGCCTAGATATTTGCACTTGAGTCACCAGTTTAGTGACGCCAAAGACAGCAGGAGGCTGTAGAAGCGACGCCATGCGTTGCTAAAGCGGTTCCAGAAGGAACACAAGCTTCGGATAAACCTTTTGAGAGAGAACGGATCAGCATAGTAGAGCTGATCATGGCCACTCTCGTTATTAGTGTGGAAGTTGCGCCATGCGCTGCTGAGGCTGCGCGTTTCTGACGCAGACTCATTGCTACGACTCGCTGCTATGTGTTGCCGAGCCTGCACCACTCGTCGGCATTGAGATCTTTGCCGCCACTCGTCGTCGCATCTCTTATTGATGTTGTGTTGACAGTGCGATTGCCACTGGAGGCCACTGCCGTTTTTCGTTGCTGCTTCTAACGCCGTCAATAGTGCTATTGCACTCGCCGCCGCCTTTGTTGCTGTTGTTTCTTTTCTCGAATATAATTTTTCTTTGCCATATAAAATGTTCAACAATATAACGTAAATTCAATTCAAAATCATATTGAAATGTAATTCATATTTAAATTTAAATTTTATATTTAGTATTATATTTTAACCCTCTAACACGTAAGCGTGCGTGAAGGCACGTATTACTTTTTGTCCTTAACTAATGAACTAACAGCTTTTCAATCAATTAAATAATTTTTGACGGTTGATAAAAGCACAAAATTATGAGTCTCAGCTTTGAAAGCTCTCCGTGACGTATATTTCGGTATGCACAAGCCATATGTTTTTCGCGCGTAAAATTTGGTCTGCCTTATGTTGTGTTTTGCTGTGCAAATAAATTTGAATATATAAAACCAATCCAGCTCATAATTTTTTCTTGAAAGGTAAGTTAATTTACGGTTAAAATTAAGTTGCAGATTTGCAAAAATATTAAAGGCATCCGTTGTGACATCGAAATAGCGATACGTACCTTGAAGCACGTTTGGGGATCCAAGACAACTTTTGTTGCCAGCTGATATTTCACAATAGATTGCAATTTATGTGTTTGTTTCTATTGATGGAGTGATTTTACTTATTAGAAATAGAAATATTACAGGAAATGGATAACCGAGTTCGGTATAAGCTGTCCGACTTGACAGATGAGCAGTTGCTCAAGATTTTGAGTCAGCTCCGTCGGATGAAGAAGTGTTAAGCTCAAGTGACGACGAGGACGGCGACATTGATATAGTGGAGGCTCTTAATACTGCATTAGAAGATGTTGAGACTATGTCATTTATTGAGAGTAATGTTGAAAATGTCCAGAACAATGCACAGAAAGCTGTGACTTCCCAGAAAACTGCAAAAGGCCGCGATCACCTTTACCAATTAGTGAAGATTCGGCGTGCGCATCGCCGCCAACTTCTGGTGGGTTCAATGGAGCTGGTAAGCCAAATTTAATTGCTATGTGTTATTTTAGTGAATAATTAGTTTTATTTAAACAGGTATTGAATCAATAACAAAAGATTCGAGTAAGATTCTGTAGCGAGAGAAATCAATGCAGTTGCATATTAACAATGTAGCATTTCGAGCGATTTTTCGTTGCCAGCAGAAATAAAGGAGCTCAAAACACCACTAGAGCTCTTTTGCTATTTCTTTAATGCGGAAATTATGAATATGATCGTCGGCGAAACCATGTGCGCAGCTTTAACGGATGATATCAACAATAAGTTCAAAGTTAACACTGATGAGATGCACCACTACATAGGTATTTTGATGTACATGTCTATTTATCGCTACCCAAATCTGAAGAGCTACTGGGGACAAAATGCGCTCGGACCTATACAAACCTGCATGACCCGAAGCAGATTCGAGGCAATCAAAAGTACTTCTCGCTACGTGATGAGCGCGAACGGATCAAAAGGGTGAACTAGGCTACGATCCTTTGTTCCGTACGCGAAAACTTGTAGACTGTCTCAACAAACGGTTTGACTTGGTGCCAAAGTATGCCCGTCTTTGTGTTGACGAGCAAATGTGCAGCACAAAAATGATTCATTTGGATACGCATACCGCTTTGAGATTTACAGCGGTGCAGGTGATAATGTGGTCTTACCTGGTCACCCAGATCTTGGTGCTTCTGCCAACATTGTAGTGCGTTTAACACAAACCGTTGAGACATTTAAGAATCACATCATTTACTTCGATAATTTTATACATCCTTGCCTTTGATGGTTTATCTAAGAGCGAAGGGTATTTACAGCCTTGGCACGGTGCGAGGAAACCGTATTCCCAATTGCAAGCTACCAAACGATATTGCCATCAACAAATTGCCAAGGGGTTTTTCGACTGAGTACGTTGGGTCCTCATATGGTGTCGACATAACCAATGTACTCTGGAAAGACAGCAAACCTGTTCGCTTTTGTCCACCTATGTGGGTGTAAAGCAATTTCAAAGGACAAACCCTTGTGAAGGAACTGCAAAGGCTGCTCGTTTTGACAGAAAAGCTAAGCGACACATATCAATTGATTGTCCCCAAATTGTGCATGAGTGTAACGCTCACATGGGCGGCGTAGATTTCATGCACGGCCTAATGGGTCGCTACCATATCAGAGCAAAAACACGCGATGCTGCAACACGAGTTTTTATCACTTAATTGATATGGCAGCCACCAACGCCTATATTTTACACAGACGTATCCAAAACGAGAACGAAAGCAAAGAAAAATACTCGCACTCCCAGACTTTCGCGAAACCCTAGCCGCAGGGCGTGTGACATATAAAAACAAAACCTTACCGGGTCGTCCAATCAACACCAAAAGTGCATCTTCACCGCGCGACAAACCAGTCTCCATCCTCTCAGTCAGGACGAACAATAAATTCCCCATCCTTGCAGACAGAGCGGGCAAAGCAGTCTCGATGAGACATCGTCCTTATCAGCTCAAACATGGTCAAAAATCAAAACATCCAATATCGGACTTGCGGTTTGACCAGCTCAACCATTTCCCACATTGGTTGGATCGAAACAGTGGCAAAAGATTTTGCAAGCACTGTAAAACTTCACAAACGCAATGCATATGCACGAAATGCAATCTACATTTATGCTGCACAGCGAATAAAAACTGTTTTGTAGAATACCATAAGAAAAATAAAAACAAGTAAAGAAGCTACAGTCGAGTGCACTCGACTGTGAGATACCCGCTACCCATTTTGAATAAAAAGAAATATATTTTGCGATATTTTTCTCAAAATATACCAAATATACTGCAAAAATACTAATAGTATACCAAATAGTATATTTGGAATATTGATATAGTACCGCATTCAAAATATACCATAGACGGCACAATATACAAGATTGTCATTTAAAGCAACTAAGACCCCTAGTAAGTAGGCGTTTTTGCCCATACAAAAGTATTTCTTTAATAACTTCGACAATTTTTATCTGATCGCAACCAAATTTTCAGGAATCATAACTACTATAGTTATTATTGCATATACCAAAATTGGCAACTCTATCTTTAAAATTACGCTTGTTATTCGATTTTTTGATTTGCGGGGGCGGAAGTGGGCGTGGCAAAAATTTGAAACAAACTTGATCTGCGTGCAAACATAACAAATACTGTCGAAAAAAATTATAGCTCTATCTCTTATAGTCTCTGAGATCCAGTGTTTCATACGGACGGACGGACAGACACACAGACACACAGACGGACAGACGGACATGGCTATATCGTCTCGGCTGTTGACGCTGATCAAGAATATATATACTTTATAGGGTCGGAGATGCCTCCTTCTACCTGTTACATACATTTCCTGCCGGCACAAAGTTATAATACCCTTCTACCCTATGGGTAGCGGGTATAAAAACATCATTACTTGAAAAATTTTTTCACTCAAAGCCCCAAGCGAGCCTTCAGGCACGCTTACCTTTCCTCTCACCTTACAGGTAAACCAAAGATTCAACGTAATTTCTAAGCACATATTTGAGCTTAGAAGACTTCATTTACTTAAAAAATTATTTGAATACCTTTTTTCTATTACTTTGGAAAGTAGTCTTAGAGGGTTGAGTTAGATATAATCGAATAGTAAGTCCTCATATGGGTATGGTATGTATATAATATTATATCAAAGCTGTTATATATTCTAAACCCTTTTGAAGTTCACCCAGCTCATCAACTCATCAATCATCACAGGCCTGTCGATATCGATGCAGTATAAAACAAGTAAAGAAAGCTACAGTCGAGTGTACTCGACTGTGAGATACCCGCTACCCATTTTGAATAAAAGAAATATATTTTGCGGTATTTTCTCAAAATATACCAAATATACTACAAAATACTAAAAATATACCGAATGGTATATTTGGTATATCGACATAGTACCGTATTCAAAATATACCATAGACGGCACAATATACCAGATTGTCGGCCAAAGCA
The DNA here is from genome assembly GCF_023558535.2 of Drosophila nasuta. Lineage (NCBI taxonomy): Eukaryota > Metazoa > Arthropoda > Insecta > Diptera > Drosophilidae > Drosophila > Drosophila nasuta. The sequence goes on from NW_026869442.1 coordinate 135,424, forward strand.
ACTAAGACCCCTAGTAAGTAGGCGTTTTTGCCCATACAAAAGTATTTCTTTAATAACTTCCACAATTTTTATCTGATCGCAACCAAATTTTCAGAAATCATAAATACTATAGTTATTATTGTATATACCAAAATTCGGAACTCTAGCTTTAAAATTACGCTTGTTATTCGATTTTTGATTTGCGGGGCGGAAGTGGGCGTGGCAAAAATTTGAAATAAACTTGATCTGCGTGCAAACATAACAAATGCTGTCGAAAAAAATTATAGTTCTATCTCCTATAGTCTCTGAGATCCAGTGTTTCATACGGACAGACGGACAGACGGACAGACACACAGACGGACAGACGGACATGGCTAGATCGTCTCGGCTGTTGACGCTGATCAAGAATATATATACTTTATAGGGTCGGATATGCCTCCTTCTACCTGTTACATACATTTCCTGCCGGCACAAAGTTATAATACCCTTCTACCGAATTTTGGTATATACAATATTTACTATAGTAGTTATGATTCCTGAAAATTTGGTTCCGATCAGATAAAAATTGTCGAAGTTATTAAAGAAATACTTTTGTATGGGCAAAAACGCCTACTTACTAGGGTCTTAGTTGCTTTGGCTGACAATCTGGTATATTGTGCCGTCTATGGTATATTTTGAATGTGGTACTATGTCGATATACCAAATATACCAATTGGTATATTTTTAGTATTTTTGCAGTATATTCGGTATATTTTGAGAAAATACCGCAAAATATGTTTCTTTTATTCAAAATGGGTAGTGGTATCTCACAGTCGAGTACACTCGACTGTAGCTTTCTTACTTGTTATTCTTATTAGTATTATATTCATACCCATTGTTAGGAAATAATAGACAAAAGTAATATAGTAGGCTGATAATGCATAAAATGAAGTTATGTACATGCATTATAGTATTTTTGAAGTCTTTTAGTCTTAACCTCTTTGAATAATCATGAAGTCGAAATAAATTATAAAGTAATGGGCACCTGATATTACTTGTTGTTGCTTAATATGGGTAAAGGCATAGAGCCAGAAGCTTTTACAGGTTGGGAGGGTAAAGAAGAAGAACATAACCATCTTCGTTCTTTATATTTATATTCGCTCGCTCTCGCAGTCGCAGTCGGACGTGTTTTTTTCTTCCCTCTTAAACTTTGTGATTTTTCATTAATTTCATATTTATTTACAATTAATATAACATTAATTTTACTCTTTCACTTGTGTTTAACTACAGATCGTTAAATCGCTGTGTGCTTTCTTGTATTTAGTATTATTATCATTTTTCTGAAAATGTAACAACAAATTGTGTGGTCAAACTTTGCTTTGCTTTGTTAGCACAACAATTCTGTTTTCGTTGCCGCTGCACTTTGTTTTTGTATTTTTGTTTAATTTCGCGCTCTTCTTTTTCACTTGCTATTTTTGCGCTCAACGCTGTTACAATAGTTAACTCTCCCTTTTTGGTGTTGTTGTTGGCTATCATCTATCTTGCGTCTCGCTCGACCCGCGCTTTACTCTCAGTGCTTGTGCTTTGTGCTCTCAACGCTCTTTAGAATAGTAAGTCTCCCTCTCTTGGTGTTGTAGCTGCCTATCTATCTTGCGTCTCGCTCGACCTGTGCATACACTCTGTGTTTTGTGCTCTTCGTAATTAGTTTGTTAAAGAATTCGTTGCCAAAAGAAAAATCGGTCTCCGATTTCTCTTCCTAGTAGTGGCAAGAATTCTATTTCAAAGCCTTCCTCTATGTCTGTCAGTTCAAAAACTAACATCCTCTTTTACTTCTTGGCTATCAGAATGTAAGAGGTATTTGTAGTAAACTTACTGACTTATATTTAAATAGTGTATCTTTCCATTTCGATGTTATTGCCTTTACTGAAACTTGGTTAAAAATGACATCCTTGATACGGAAATCTTTTCTAGTAGATTTTCCGTATACAGACGTGACCGCAAGGTACGTCGCGGTGGAGGGGTTTTAATTGCAGTAGATGCTCAATTAAATTCAGAGTTGATTGATCACACTTCTGACATTGAGCTAGTGGCTGTTAGATTATCCTTTGGTAGTTTTAACATTTGTATTTCTTGCTCATATATCCCTCCTGCTTCAGATGATGCTTTATATTTAGCTCATTTTTCTATTATTAATAACATTTCTAATATGCTTTCTGATGCGTGATCACCTTATAGTCCTTGGTGATTTTAATATCGCTGGGGTGTCATGGCATTCCGCCAAGAATCTAAATGGACTTTGCCCCTCTGTATCCCATGTTTTTATTGATAGTCTTTTTGGGGTATCATTGTTTTAGATTAACGGTATTCCAAACAGGTCTCTAGACCTTATTTTTGTTTTGGACCCAGATTCATGTTCTCTATCGAGAATATCTCCTATATCTTCCCCTGAAGACCCTTACCATCCCACTTTAGAAATTATGTTGGAGCTCCCATTTATTGCGTCTGAGTCGAGTGTACGTTGTGGTGAGTTTTCTCGTTGTTTTCGGAAAACCGATTTTGAGAAACTTGCTCTGCTTATATCTCAAACTGACTGGTCCCAACTTTCGTTGTCTACAAACTTGGATATAGCGGTTGAATTTTTTATTCTACTTTAAACTCGCTATTTGATGCTTGTGTTCCATCAAGTATTCCACATTTGTTTGATAAACCCTTATGGTTTACCAAGAAATTATCGAATTTAAAAAATCGTAAGTCGAGACTTTACAAAAAATTCAAAGGAACTGGCTCTTCTTTTGATTTTCTGCGTTATTCTGTTGCACAAGCTGCTTTTCGCACTCATAACAATGGGTGTTATAATAATTATTTGAGTAGGTGCAGAATAAGATTTCAGCGTGATCCAAAGCGATTTTACGACTTCGTTAACTCGAAGCGTAGATCCGCGTCATCACCAGCATTTATGTCTTTGGAGAATATGACAGTATCTAATGGTCATGATGTTGCCGATTTATTTGCGGACTTTTTCCAAACGACATATTCTGTCCCAAGCTCTCAAAATTCCTTTTCTTATCCTTATCAGTTAAATTCATCTAAGTGTATTTTTGGTCCTTTAATTACTGAAAGCTCTATTTTAACGGAACTATTGGCTATAAAACCTGTTTTTGGCTGGTCCGGATGGAGTACCTAGTTGTGTGCTAAGGTATTGTGCTGGTAGTATCTGTAAACCGCTTTTAAATTGTTTGAATTATCCGTTAACTCATGTTCTTTTCTTAAAATCTGGAAAAATCATACATTATACCTATCCTAAAAAAGGGAGTATATCTAAAGTTCAAAATTATCGCGGTATATCTAAATTGTCTGCGATTCCGAAAGCATTTGAAAAATTATAACTTCTCAACTGCAACATCTGTGTAAATCTATAATTTCACCTTACCAACATGGGTTTGTGAAGTCTAGATCCACTTCTACTAACTTATTGGAGTTCTCTTCTATTGTAATTAAAGGATTCGAGAATAAAATGCAAACGGATGTTATTTACACCGATTTTAGTAAGGCTTTTGATTCTGTTAATCATCACCTCTTACTGTATAAGCTTAATGTTTTAGGGTTTCCTCATAGCCTAATTGAGTGGATATCCTCATACCTTTCCAACAGAATTCAAAATGTTTATTATAATGGTTTTGTATCTAAATGTGTCCAAGTCACTTCTGGTGTGCCCCAGGGCAGTCATTTAGGTCCTCTATTGTTCACTTTGTTTATAAATGATCTTCCTTCTGTTATTGAGCATTCCCGTGTACTTATGTACGCCGATGACGTTAAGCTTTGCCTGACATTTGTAACAAACCGATTATACACAGCCTATGATAACGTACTCTGCTTACGGGGGCCGGCTGTTGCTCAGGGCAAATGGGGTGGGTTTATTGTTATCTATAGGAGCTGAGGTTACATTATTAAAAGAGGTAAGCAGAGTTTATCGATATCTTAAACGGCAAAAATCTGAATTGGCATACGAGCAAGCCTAAAAGTCGAAGATCCTAGATGTCATGGATCCTTTTCTATACCCTCCGTCCTGTAAAGCCCATTATGGTCTTTACCCTTTTTATACCCGCTACCCATAGGGTAGAAGGGAAATGTATGTAACAGGTAGAAGGAGGCATCTCCGACCCTATAACGTATATATATTCTTGATCAGCGTCAACAGCCGAGTCGATCTAACCATGTCCGTCTGTCCGTCTGTGTGACTGTCCGTCCGTCCGTATGAAACACTGGATCTCAGAGACTATAAGAGATAGAGCTATAATTTTTTTTCGACAGCATTTGTTATGTTTGCACGCAGATCAAGTTTGTTTCAAATTTTTGCCACGCCCACTTCCGCCCCCTCAAATCAAAAAGTGGAATAAGAAGCGTAATTTTAAAGCTAGAGTTGCAAATTTTGGCATATATAATAATAACTATAGTAGTTATTGCGATCAGATAAAAATTGTCGAAGTTATTAAAAAATACTTTTGTATGGGCAAAGACGCCTACTTACAAGGGGTCTTAGTTGCTTTGGCTGACAATCTGGTATATTGTGCCGTCTATGGTATATTTTGAATGCGGTACTATATCGATATACCACATATACCATTTTGTATATTTTAAGTATGTTTGCAGTATATTTGGTATATTTTGAGAATAATACCGCAAAATATATTGGTTTTATTCAAAATGGGTAGTGGGTATCTCACAGTCGAGTACACTCGACTGTAGCTTTCTTACTTGTTATTGTTTAATTTATGACACACACAACTATACTCAGGTGCCCGAAAGGCTTACTTTAATTCATTTTCAATAACTTCATAACGTTAAGACTTTATAATCGGACTCATTTTCAAGGGCGGTCAATACCCTGCAATTCTTCTTAATATTTACGGTAATACAAATCTATATATATAATACTATAATGGTAAATATGGCATGTGTTAAACCCTATACTGTTGACATTATTATACTTCAATTATCGGCCAAGCCGTACTTACATACTTTTACTTTTGTATAGATGTACACAACTCACTGATGATCAGGCCTGATGATGAATGATGTGTGTGTGTTTTATGTTGTTGATGAGATGATGTACATATGTTTGCTGTGTGAACTTCCAAAAGAGAATTAGAATAATGTTAACAGTATTGAATATCGACTACATACCATACCATGTACTTATAAAACTATGTATATTACAAGAATAAGAAAGCTACGTTAATTGATTCATTTTAATTTAACATTCTTGCAAATATCGATACTTTTAAATTGTACAAACTAATTAGCGGCAAACAGGTTATGGCTATTAGCCGCGGAAGGTCATCATGGACGGCGACAATACTTGGGATGCTCCTATGGGGCATCACTGTTTAGAACGTAGAAGCAACTATGCTCTATCCCTCCTCTGAACAGCTCATGGGGTCTCTGTTAGCCCATGCTAACAATTTTGGCGCGGCCCTATGGGGCAGCACTGGTAGGAGACGCGTCGATCCTCTGCTCGACTGCTTTTGCCTTTTCGGATTAGTCCAAGTTAGCCGGTGCTAACAATTTTAGTGCGGCCCAATGGGGCAGCACCGGTATGATTCGAGGCGATCCTCTGCTATGGCACTAATTCGCTCGCTGAGTTGTATTCCAGTTAGCCGATGCTAACAATTTTAGTGCGGCCCAATGGGGCAGCACCGGTAGGAACAGTGGCAATCTTCTTTTAGCTTTTAGCTTATGTATGTGCCCACTGTAACTCCAGCAGCAGCTTTGCGCGCCAATAATGCGCAGGTGAAAATACTATGTGGCGGTGGCCAAACTGTTTAAACGCCTTCTAAACGTTTATAGACCTGCGCCGAGCTAACTTTCAAATGCCTAAAAATATTTCTTATTAGAAATATGTATGTGCCTATGTAACCTACGTACCTTATTATTGTCCAAATAATACTCTGGTGGCTATGTCCACGCAGATGGAGAAATCTTTTCCTTTAATACAATGTTCAGCTCTGGATTGCTGACTTTTATATATATATATATAGATTGTCCCAGCCAATTGATCCACGCGCCTTGGTATGGGAAACGGAAAAGGAAAATTTCTTCTTCTTCTAATATGTGTCTTCGATAATATTGAGCTTACACAGAGTTGATCTCAACTATTCGATCAATCCCTGTAATTTATTTGTGTGAATGCTAATTTACTGTCAAGGGCTGCTAACTCGACTAGCTGGATATGTTTACATATCGTGAAAAGGTCAGAATTTGCAAATGCAAATTTAAAATTTAAATTGCACCCTCACACATTTAATGATAGTCTTGCGAGCTCACTGTTACAATGTGACCTTAATCGTCTAGAATCTTGGTGCAAAGTAAATATGTTACATCTGAACTGCAATAAGTGTAAGTTTATGACCTTTTGTAGGGATCCTTCTCAGTTAAATAACTATATGTTATATGATACTCCTCTTGAGCGAATTGAAGGTGTGAATGACTTAGGGTTTTGCTTGATGCAAAACTAAAACTCGATAAACATATTCTGTCTGCTGTAAATAGGGCCATGGGTGTTCTGGGATATATAAAACGCTGGTCGAAAGAGTTCAATGATCCCTACATCACTAAGATTTTATACGTCTCTCTGGTTCGTCCTATCCTTGAGTACGGATCTCTTGTCTGGAATCCCCAGTATAGGGTTTATCAAGATAGGATTGAATCGGTGCAGAAACAATTCTTATTATTTGCTCTTCGTAGTTTAAATTGGAATCCTAATATTAGATTACCACCGTATCGCAGTAGACTTTTATTACTAAACCTTCCTTCTCTTTCTTACCGTAGAACTATGCAAGGTGCTGTTTTTATACAGAGACTAATTAATGGTGATATAGACTCTTTGGAGCTGTTAAGTCAAATTAGTTTTGCAGTTCCTGTCAGGATCACTAGGAATTTTCTCCCTCTTCTCATCTCACGTAGATCTAATAACTTTTATTTCCATAATCCCTTCCGTATTCTGTGTGTGAACTATAATAATCTCAATAACGTAGTTTGCTATAGTAAATATATTCCTTTGAAAAACCTTATTATTAGCTTATTTATCGAGTATTTAATTGTTATTTATCTTATTATACATTTATTCTAACATATTTTTAATCTAATTTAATTAGCTGTCCAGCGTCTTTTAATATTTATTGGCGGGTTTCGTTTAATGCATGCTGTTCACAAATTTTTTTTTTTGTTTTGTCCGCGCGTCAACAAGCCCGTGCTTGGTATCACTGGGCCACTTGATGGCACTGCCGTTAGTACGTCATATACTTCTTAACCGGTCTATCGGTTGATAGCCTATCCTGTCTGTTCCCGTCTTAACTCTGTCTACCTTCTTTTATCTGTGTGGCACGGTAGCTTACTAGGTGGCAAAAGACCCACCCCACTTTCCCTGAGCTTTAGTCGACAATGTAGGCAGAGTATGCTTCCAGTTTGCTGCCCACTTAACGGGTCGTCTCATAATAAGATGACGCCCTAGACGTGTTCGTTACAAACCAATAAACATTAGATACATTAGCATGTTTTGATGAAAAGAGCTGGTTTTACAGATCAGCTATCAGACTGTTAAATAGACCAGCTAGCTGTTCTTTTAAACAGACCTGGTTGTACAGATCAGCTACCTGGTTGTATCGATCAGCTAGCTGTTCGTTTAAAAGACCTGGTTCTACAGATCAGTTATCCGGTTCTGATAACGGACCTGTTTCTGTTAACAGACCTATTTTATTTTATTTTAAAATAATGAAATTAAATTTTCAATTACATTTATTCACGCAATGTAAAAGGTGAAAAGTGGCTGAAAAAGAGCTGAAATTCCCAATTTCCCATTCCCTAATGAAAATTTCGAATTTATATTTCAATAACATTTATTTGAAAAAATATCAGAAGTAATACAGCTGGAAAAGAAAGCTGAAAAAGAAAGCTGAAAATTCCCAAATTTACATTAACCATTTAAAAATTTTTAAATTTATTTTGTTAATAGAATTTATTGTTTTGATTATTTTTTATTCAATTACAATTTCAATTCGAATATGTCGGGTTGTTATTATTATTTTCCATATTTAATTTCGCATATTGTATACGGCGAATAAACTTGATCACGCCACAGCCAAGTTAAAAGTGTCCGCCAACCTTCTAGCATACCGAAAATACTGTCCAGAAAAGCTGCCGCGAACATACTTCTATCTCTGTCTCTCGCAGTGGCTCAAGCATACACCCACAACAATCACGCAACATCTCTCTCAAACCTCTAACCTCACGCAACATCTACCTCTCGTGTTCGCATCGAACTGTCCTGACCATCTGGCGAAAAGAAGGATCAAAGCGTACTAACAAACAACCGTTATAGTGTAGAGACAAGAAATGGTACACGTATTTGATTTAAGTCTTTTACACTGACTACCATAATTTAAGATCTGACACGGCCATTCTGACAATTACACGTCCTCGTGTACTGTAACCTTAATATTACAAATGACTTATAAATCCGTGATTATAGCTTGTGTTTTCTTTTACTCATCAATTTCAAATACCATTTATTTATTGGATATATTGCCTTACACTTGACATTTTCTCTTATTTCATAGTCTTTCTATATTTTACATTTTACGCAACATTATAAACAAATTTCAATTCTTATTCTCATTACATAATCAAATTCATGTTAACATTTAATTCATTACATTTGCTTCTCAACAATTCAAAATTCGACTCTAGTTATCGTCACTATGATTTCCTTTTGAGCGCCACACGCCATGTTCCAACTCAAATCTCAAAACCATATCTTTAACTCATACATCTCAATCAAATTTTGTCATATCAACCATGCATAAACTTTGCATCCGCCAGGTTATTTCCATTCGAATTCTCAAACACATCCGCCATTCACAAACATTTTCTTATCGAAGTCTATTGCAACTTCATTTCAACCATTCCATACTCTATATGGACATTTTGTTAATCACATAACATATCCTCTCACACGGATATATTATAACCATTTCAACAATTCTCAGGCGGGCACTCCAATTCACTTGGAAAATAACCATCTGGCATCTTTCTCAAATCTTCATGACAATATTTATAAGTTCTCTTATTATGTTATGAGTTCAAGATATATCAATCTCCTTCTAAAACTTCACTAACCAAAACGGTCCTTTAAACTTTGCATCCAATTTAGTTTGATGCCGTTCTTCGTTTTTCAGTAAAACCAAATCTCCAACTTTATGCCGTTCAACTGCTGCTTTATTTTTATCGAACCTTATTTTGTCGTAACTAGCTTGATTATTCATATTTTCAATTGCCCTATCTCTAGCATTAACTTTATCTACCTCCATCTCTGTATCATACGGTGGAATTAAACCCAAAGGACGAGCCTCCTTGCCGACAAGCAACTCTAGGGGACTTGCTTTGGTTGCACTACTAACTGTGCAATTCAAGACAAGTTGTACCTCACCTAAAGCATCTTGCCAAGATCGGTGACTTGATTCAACCGCTGACAGTAGATTCTTCAGTGTACTCCTCACACGTTCAGCTTGACCGTTTGCACGGCTTCCTCCTGTAGCTATAAGATGAAGCTTAATCTTCTGTGATGTAAAAATTTTGAAAATTTCCCACTAGTAAAACATCTACCCTGATCAGCTATTATACGCTGCGGTATTCCGAACAAAGAAATAGATGATTTCATTGCCTGAATACAACTGTCAGAATCTAATCTTAGAGTATGGAACAAATAAGCAAATTTTGTTAAAGCATCAATTTGTACTATCACATATTCCTTAAGATCATTCTTCCCACTTAATTTTCCAGTAATGTCGATATGCACCGTGTGCCATGGCACCCTCACTTTTGGAATTGGATGTAACTCGGCTTGTATCTTTCCAGATGAACCCTTAACAATTTTACATGTAATGCAGCTATCGACAAACTTTCTAACATATTTATTCATCTTAGCAAACCAATAATATTGATAAGTCTTGTCAAGAGTCTTTTTCCATCCCAAATGCATGATGGACTCGTGCACTTGATTTATTACTGACCATCGAAATGCATGGGGCACTACTGGCAAACAACGGGTTCTTCCATTTCTCTGAACTTTACGAAACAAAACATCTTTTCTCAACTCATAAGTCTGTGCAACATCGTCTGTCAACTCTTTAGAGTTAAGTTTGTTAATGATATCAGTGATTTCAGAATCCTGGCGCTGTTCAGCAGCAAGCCAGTCACTTGAGATTTCTGCCAAGTTTACACGCTTTTCAGGGACTAAAGACTTTTCAACTTTGGTTGCTTCCTGAATATGATTTCTCGATAAAAATCCACATGCGCCATGCGCTTTCCTTCTCTATATTCGATTTTGAAATCAAACGACTGCAAGTACGCCCACCAACGATGCACTCTTGGTGTTAGCTCAATCTTCGTCCGCGATGATTTAAGAGAATTACAATCAGTATACACTACAAACGTACGACCAACTAAATAATGACGGAACTGTTTAACGGATTCTACCACTGCCAAGGTTTCTAATTCGTATGAATGGTATCTAGACTCGGCAGGGGAAGTAGTTTTACTAAAATACTCTATTACATGAGGACTATCATTGATTCGATGCATTAACATTGCACCATAACCGTAAGAGCTAGCATCTGTGTGTAACTCTATTGGATGTTGTGGATCAAAAATAACAAGTACAGGCTCATTTATAAGGATAGCAATAATATTTTTTCTAATATCTTCCAACTCGCTATTCCAATTAAACACACTTTTACTCGAAGTTAAGGAATATATCGGTTTCATAATCTGTGAGAACAAAGGCACGAATTTTCGAAAAAAGACGCCAATCCTATAAACTGTCTTACGCTACGAACGGTTTGTGGTGGTGGCAAGGAATTTAACGCAAGAATTTTTCGCGGATTAGGCCTTAACTCTCCAGCTCGTACCTCATACCCCAAGTATTGTACAGTAGTTTTTAAGAATCTACATTTTGCTATGTTAAAAGAGAATCCCGCTGCAGTCAATACATCCAAAACAATCCTCAATCTTTGCATACCTAATTCTATTGTAGATGAAACCACCATTATATCGTCCATATAGACTATTACATAAGAATATGCAAGATTTCCCAATGCGTTTATAATAGCTCGCTGGAAAACAGACGGGGCGTTCTTGAGGCCAAATGGCATTGTCAGATACTCATAGTGCCCATCAGGTGTAACAAACGCGGTATATTCAACAGAATCGGGATGAATGGGTATCTAATGGTATCCACTAGCCATATCCAGACAAGTAAAATATTTGCACCCGCTACTCTAGCAATCTGATCGTTAATAAGTGGTAAGAGATATCTGTCCGAAACAGTATTGTTGTTCAGTTCACGATAGTCAACGCAAAGTCGATCGGATCCGTTCTTCTTTTAACCAAGAGTATAGGACTAGCATAGGAGAACAACTAGGTCGAATAATGTTATAGTTTAACAATTCCGTTATCCTTTCACGTACAATTTCTTTTCATTTGGACTCAAACGATATGGACGCCGCTGCACAGTTTTGTTTGGATCAATTAATCTAATAGTCATTTCACCCGTATTAACCTTTGTGCAAGAGATTCCATTAATAAATGCAGCTGAATAGTTTAATTAAGTTTTCCTTGTCATTACCAATCATTTCAGTATCAACATTAAGCAACAAGGCAGATGGCTCAGATACTTTGCAACGTTTACAGATTTAGACTTAACAAATTCAAATTTATCAGGTGTCAAGATGAGTTCGTATCCCTGACTAAGGATTTCCCTATCAATTACAATATCATTTATAAGATACTTATCTGCTATGACGTGAAACTGTATTTCTACAATATTTCCATTAATAATACATTTAGATAGTTTTTGTAGCTTACTGGAAATGCCAGCGTCGCCAATACCTCGTATTATGACAATATTATTAATAAGTTTGCCATTAAATTTACCGGCAACACTACTTCGAATAAGCGAGCATTCTGCTCCAGAGTCTCACCCTGATGTGTCAAAACTCCTATTGGCTCAGCCACAAAACATTGATTACATTTCTTCTCAGTAACTGCTGCATTGTTCGTGCACCGATTCGCAAGATGCTTAAGTTGTCCACACCGGTAACAGGTCACATTCTGCAAATCGCGATGCTGTTTATTCTCCGATCCAGACCGCTTTAATTTACACTCCGCCATTTTATGTCCTGGTTTCTTGCATAAGTGGCACACAATTTTGGCTCGCTTGCTGTCGCCGCTATTACCATCAGTACTTCCAGCACTACGCTTTTGGTCAAATGTTGTAACGTGCAACGAGAAGAAGCACAAGGCGACAGGGCTATCGGTATTTGCGGGGCACGCTTTAGAGTCCGGCTCTAGCTCGTCGGCTTTGGGGGTGGTGGTCTTGCTTATACCGATAGCCCTTTCTTCTCTGCTCATTATTATCAATTTAAGATCAGAAATTGAGCGGGCTGCGACGAAGAAGTGTTTGCTAGAACACTAGCCGGAAAGAGAAAGAAAAATCCAAAAATGTCTCGGAACAAAAAAAGAAAAACAAGGAGAGAAAGAGAGAGAAAGTGAGAGAGAACAAGAGAGAGCGGGAGAATTAAGGCAGGTCATCACAGCTGTTCAGTGAGTAATGTCCCTCCCAACCTATGATCACTGCCTCAGAGCGTGGCTCTGGTGATCCCTTCGACCCCTACGTCAGTGGAGTCAACGGCTTGTTTCGCCTAAATAAGGACAGAATTATTTCATGGTTTATAATATTTAATTAATGGGAGATATTAAACAATAAGGCATTACAAACTAAAATAGTACTAAATGACCAATAATAATAATATAAAAGGATATTTGCAATATTATTATAGTATCTTTTAAATATATAAATATATTTTAATTTCAGTACCAAATTTTAAACTTTAATTTAATATTGTAATTTATCTTCAAACATTTTTATAATATTCAATAGTTTGAACTTTTGTATGCTCTTCTATAAATTTATATTTCGTGTTTGTACAAAGTAAATTGAGGTGAAAGTATGAGGTGTGTTTTCGCAATAATAAAAAAAACTCACCAACAGAACTCCTGCGGCGTTGATCGATCTCCGGCGAAGTTGTGCTGGAACAGTGCTAAATTAAAAGAAATACAACTTTCACCAAAACACTTCATATTGTACCTGAAACTGGTACTAACTATTCAATATAATTTGCATACGTTTTCATTTTTTGTTGTTGTTTTAATTTTGTTATTTCTTAACTTGGCACTGATTTTCATAACTTATTCGTTTAATTTAATTTAATATAATAATTTCCGTTTAGGCATTTAGCCTTCGAAGCTTTTAGCTGTTTTGTTTTATATTTTAAATTTTGTTGTAACTTGTGCACAACACATTCAACAATTGTTTTTAAATTCTAAATTCTCATGGCTCTACAATTTCTTATTTCATTTCCACTATTTCATTTATATTTGTATATTCGTTTTGTTTAATTCTTGTAGCGCTTCACTTTTTTTTTTATTTGTTGTTTTACAATATTTTTCGCTTTTATTTTCAATTGAATGTGGCACAATACATGTTTTAATTTTTATTTTTTTATTATTTATTTTTCATCAACAAAACAGCTGCGCTAATTTCTTTTGATTTTAAATCATTTTATCTTTTAACTTTTTAACCTAACTTTTGACTTTAACTTTTAATTTTTTATTTTTTGTGCAATTTTGAAATTCTGCAATTGTAGTACCGCTTTAAAATTAATTTGAATTTTAAACTATTTTTGTAAACAAATGAACTTTTTAAATTTTAAATAATTTTCAACTTTTAACTTTTTATCGTATTCATGTTTGAATTTTAACTAAATTTAATTTTCAATATTTTTGTGCAATTTTTGCAATACTAAACTTTTAACATGTTTTAATATTAATTTGTGTTGAGCGGCGCTACACTGTTGAGTTTTAATCTTCCATATTATTATTCTATTTTTTGTTGTAAACAATGTAGCGCATCTTTTAACTTTTCAAATTTGGTTTTAATTTTTCATATCTGCACTTTTAACACACACACACTATTTTTTATATGCGAACTAGTCGCTGATGATCAGGAAGAGTATAGATGAGATGATAAAGTTGGTGATGATGAGATGAGCGAAGATGCGGATGCCAATATGTTGATGCGCAGGGGTGCTGCGCTGACGTCTCGAGCAGATGCCCTGACGCTACGCCGGCGCAATAAGGCGCTCTGCTCAGCAGAAAGAAGTCGACGGTGTCGCTCACTGGCCCTTCGCTGGCCGATAATTCGGCAGCAAAGATGGCGCTCAGTGCCGCTTCGCTGTCCGCTATTGCGGCGGCAAAGATGGCGCTAAGGGCGCTCCGCTGGCCGCTATGGCGGCGGCAAAGGTGGCGCTAAGGCGCTTAGCTGGCCGCTAGTGCACCGCAATGAGAGCACTCTGGTGCGCTTTACTGACCGCTAGGGCAGCGACAAAGATGGCGCTCAGTAGTGCTCCGCCGGCCGCTAGTGCAGGCATTGTCGCGCTCAAAAAAGCCAAACCAAAAGCCAAAAAATATCGAAAACGACCTGCGGAAACAACAACAATGAGTAAAGTACACATACCAGAATCTATCACTAACAATTCTTACCAAGTATAAAATGCACTAAGAGAATTCTAACCTCTTGTGTCTTGTGGTATAAATTTTCCACATCAACCAATATGCGTCTATGCACACTGCCGGTCACCAGAAAAGTGCTCTGACCGGAACCAGCCCCAGCTTAAGCTTGCTGAGCATGCGCGTGGTGACGCAAACGTCAAAGCTGAACTTTCCAGTGCAACTCGCTAAACGTCAAATGTGAGCTTTTCAGTGCAGCTGATGCACTTCTTAAAGCTCGGCTTTACAGCGCAGCTGATGCACTTAAAGCTGCGCCCTTAGTTGAAATTAAACTTCCATACTTTTAGGACGCATTTAAATTATATCTGCTTCAGGCGCCGTTACAATGTAAATGCTTTCAGTTCCATCTGGACGAGAACACCATACGCTACAAACGGTTGTCAAAATTGGCCATGTGCGCAAGTACGGTGGATACAGCTATTTCCTCGACGTTCATATTGCGCCATTTTGTGGTCAATGACGTCACCATACGGCTTGCGTACACTGCAGGGCATTCATTGTATGCTGGACGGCTGTTCAGCATATTCAGGAACATAGCTGCCGACGTTTCCTTAATCTCTGTGCAAGCCACGCTGAAGCACTGCCCTGCATGCAACTACTCAACATCATGATAAGTGCGCTGCCATTAATCTGCTGTTCGTCCATAATAATGCTAGCCGTTGCACACCACTGAGTCGCATCAGCTCCAGTTACATCTGGGTTAAATTTTGGCAAAACCACTTGATTTTGTGGACGCACAGAAGCTTGCATTGCTTTACACATTTCGACGAAACTACGATTTTGCAGTTCCATAATGGTATGCCACTGATGTTCAGAAAATGCAGGAGTTGGCACTGATCCCACTTCTGATGTCGGCTTGTTATTATTATTTTCCATATTTAATTTCGCAGATTGTATACGGCGAATAAACTTGATCACGCCACTGCCAAGTTAAAAGTGTCCGCCAACCGTCTAGCATACCGAAAATACTGTCCAGAAAAGCTGCAACGAACATACTTCTGTCTCTGTCTCTCGCAGTGGCTCAAGCATACACCCACAACAATCGTAGTGTGTATCTCTCTTTCAAACCTCTATCCTCACGCAACATCTCTCTCTCAATCCTCTAACCTCACGCATCATCTCCCTCTCGTGTTCGCATCGAACTGTCCTGACCATCTGGCGAATAGAAGGATCAAAGCGTACTAACAAACAACCGTTATAGTGTAGAGACAAGAAATGTCACTTGGACGCGTATTTGATTTAAGACTTTTACACTGACTACCAGTATTTAATTCTTTAATGTGCACATCATCAACTTCATCATAGCGTGCTGGGAGGTAAATAAAATTCTTTTCCAATGTTAATTTTATGGAATTAGTATTAAATTTACTAAGAACCCTAGACGCTCCATAGATTCTGAATTCCCGATTCCTTGGTAAAGCGTGGAAAGGGATCCTCTTCTTCTCCTTTATTCTATTCAAATAATTCGCTGTTGATTTAAACTCGATGTCATCGGCGAGGAATTGAATGTCCTCAGCAAGAGGAGTAATAAGAGGAAGATTAACTTCGGTGAAGTCAATCTCCTCTCCCTTGCTAGCCTCCTTTGATGGGTTCATCCTGATTATTTGATGTGTGTGTGTGTGTGTAGTACTGCTGGTGCTATTCAGTGCTGCTACTGCTCCTGCTGTTCAGTGTTGGTCGTGCGTGCTCCTGGCGGTGATGATACTGCTACTGCTGGTGTTGTTGAGTGCTGAGTGCTGATGACCGAATGATATTTTCCTTCGAGTGGCTGGCTGATTTTATACTTGTCACTTTCCCCTTCCACTGTTGTTTTGAAAGGTTTTCATTACCTAAGGACGTTTTCCTTTGATTGGTTGACATTCTACCTGTTGCTACCTGTAGGACTTCTCAAGTGCTAGAGAAGGACAACCATCCCACTGATAAGTGTCTCTCTACCCTTCAACCGACATACACCTCATTAAAAATTCTAAACACAAATGTCCACAGTTTACAGTCCCAAAATTTTGTAAACGTTCATAATTGTACTTAATTGTACTTTTCCTAAATATCTGACTACTTCTAATGGTGGCTGTAAATTCCCAAAACTATCAAAATAATAAGAATCTGATCCTCTCTTGTAATATGCTACCCAATGCGTTCCAACAACAATACGCTGAAAGTTCAAGATACCACTAAAAAGAAACAGTATTTTGTAATCGTGAACGAAGTATTAGAATGCTATTTGGATTTGGTGAACGTATTCTAAAACCGCACAATACTGAAGTTTATGTCTCAGATAACCCTGTGAATATTTTAAAAGTAAATACAATTCGATTGGAGTGCAACATTATCAGTGGCTCATATGTGGGTAATAGACCAAATCATGTGCTTCATGAATTTGGGATCAATGTTCCTCCGGATATAAAATGAGTATTACACCACGAAACTTGATTTATTTACCTATCAACACGCTCGAAGTACGGATAACTGATCAGGAGGGGAATTAATCAATTTTCGAGGGAAACTATATCAATTCGTCTTCATTTACGAGCAACAGAATGATTATTTATAATAAAGGTCGTCACATCACCTCACAACTCCCTTTACTAAATGTTAAGGTGAAGTGAAAACATCATCATCATTATCATCTCGAGGACCATCATATCCACGACCTGCGGTATCATTAAAAATAAACAGATTTTAAAATCACTTGGCTTTAATATTCAGTAAAATTACTACATGAAATTTTTTGTGCAAGATAAACCTCACAATGATGAGTGTTGCACTACTAAGCTTTTTTAGTAACTTTATTTGCATGTCTATTGTTAATAAATAAAACCGCGAATTTCAAATTAATTATTTATTAAATGGTACATATGTACGTATATCTAACCACCACTTTAGACAATTTGGCTGTGACTTGAGTAGGTACAAGCTTCGCCACCGACACGACTACAAACGTTTTACAATTAAAGAGACAAAAACAATAGCCGATCGAACTGCAAGCGATCGCTAACAGAGAGCATGCAGCGCTGCTGGCAGACGGTGTTACAGCATTGCATTAACATGCGCTGTCTGCTGCTCCCGACATACTCCCGCCGTTGAAAGCCTATCTTTCAACATCATCCTTCAGGGGCAGTAGACATAGTTTATTTATGGCTCTCCGGGTGCTGCCACACGACGTCTTTAACTCGGCAACTCGACACTCGCCGTCCTTGCCAGGGATAAGTGACATGACACGGGCTAGCGGCCACAGAAGAGGAGGCAATTTTCGTCCTTCATCAAGACCACGTCGTTGACTTGGAGACGACGATCAGGAGTGCGCCAATTGGATCTTTGCTGGAGAAGAGTCAGATACTCCTCCCGCCATCTATTCCAGAAGACCTGCTGCAGTTGAGTGACACGCTGCCAACCATCCAGCCGATTGTAGTCCAACGTAGTTAGGTCGGGCTCCAGAATCACGGTTGGAGGACCACCAAACAATAGATGAGCGGGAGTCAGCACATCCAAATCGTCAGGACTCTCTGAAATGGATAGCAATGGACGACTATTAATTATTGCCGCTATTTGGCAAACGAGCGTGCGAAGCTCATCGTAGTTGAGAATAGAGCGACCAACAGAGCGATACAGATGGTGCTTTGCGCTCTTGACTGCTGCTTCCCATAGTCCACCAAAATGTGGGGAACGAGGAGGAATAAACTTCCACTCGATGTTGTCCATCAGGCACACACGATGAACTGACTCCTTATGAAGATCGCTGAGGAGAAGTTTCTTGACATCATGAAGTTCATTTTGGCCCCGACAAAGTTAGTCGCATTATCGGACCAAATCTGATTAGGCCTCCCACGAAGTGACACGAATCTTTAGCGCTCCCAGAAAGGCGGCAGTTGTCAAATCCTTCACCAACTCCAGATGAATCGCCTTGCTAACAAAGCAGATGAATACGCTGATGTAGCATTTGATTGGGGGTCTGTTCCGAACTTCAGATTTATAGTAAAACGGCCCGCAGTAGTCCACTCCGCTTATTGCAAAGGCACGAGAATTCAGAAACCGTTCCTTCGGAAGGCTGGCCATAATTGCTTCGAGCACAGTGGGCTTGGCCCGGAAGGATTCGATGCAATTGCGAACAACCTTCGACACAGTTCCAACGTGAAGATTCTTTTTATGATGGTGAGCGATGAGTGCCAATGTAATGGGATGCCGTCGAGGTAATATAATAGGATGGCGAGCATCGAAGGGAAGAGTTGAATTGGCTAGACGACCGCCAACACGCAGAAGTCCAAATTGGTCGATGAACGGCAACAGAGAAGCGATTGAACTCGATTTCTTGACGAAGCCTTTCGAACGAATCTCCTTGACATCACTCCATAAATTTGACAACTGCACCAATCGCAGTAGCAGCCATGTGCCTTTGTTTACATCTACAACGTTGAGGCCTGGATGCTTTATACGATTAACAAATTTAAACACAAACGCATATACGCGCTGCATTGAGGCAAACGTGTTAAGGTACTTGCAACGAAGAGTGATATCATCATAAGGAGACGTGGCTATCATGACCTTGCTACGCATTTCCAGCGTTGACGACTCTAAACAGCGTTGTGAAGGCCATTCATCTCGATTTCCAACAAGAAACTCCGGTCCATGAAACCATATCTTGGACTCTGCTAAACATTCTGGAGTTGTACCTCTGGAGAGTACGTCGGCAGGGTTCAAAGCCGTGGGAACATGTTGCCACTTCATGTTGACGGTAAGATCCTGAATAGACGCTACGCGATTTGCCATAAAGACGTTGAACTTGTATGGATCATCCTTGATCCATGTGAGTACCACCGATGAATCACTCCAGCAAAAGAAGTCCCCATCAAGAAAACCCATGTTTCTAACTGCATGAAGCAGTTTGGCCAGAAGATAAGCACCGCATAATTGGTGCGAATCCGATTTAGAGCACAACAGCTGACTCTGAGAAGTGCGTCCACTGGACACTACATATACGCAAGCGCCGTAGGCCTCTTCGCTGGCATCACAAAATCCATGAACTTCGACACGGCACCCAGCAGCAAGAACAGCTCTCGCGAATGAAAGAATTAAAGCTGCTGCTGTGTATCGCTGCAAAGGCAAACTCTCATCCCATGTCAACTTATCCTTGCGGAGCTGCTGTAGAAATATTTTGGACTTTGTCATGACGGGTCCAAGAAGTCCTAGCGGATCATAAAATCGTGCAATTGTGGCTAAGACAGACCGCCTGCACAGCTTGGAATCAGCTTCTAAGAACGACAGCGAGAACAGCAGCCGATCCGATGAGGGATCCCACGCTAAGCCAAGAGTTTTCGTGATTTCGCTACCATCGCTGAACCTCATGTACGACTCTTTCTCGTCGTCAGCTATCTCCGACAATACTTCGGCATGACTGGAACACCATTTCCTGAGTTTGAAGTTTGCACGAGCTAGAATTGCGGCGGTTTCCTGCAGCTTGACCTTAACCTCAGCAACTGAATCGCCCCAGATATAAAATCGTCCACGTAGAACTCATTCTTCAAAGCAACAGATCCAACCGGAAACGAGTCTGCTTCATCATGCGCCAGCTGATGCATTGCACGAACCGACAAAAATGACGCTGCCTTCGTGCCATAAGTAACGGTGTCCAGCTTGAAAATCTGCAGCTCTTTATCAGGCGAATCGCGCCATAAGATGCATTGATAATAGCTATCTGGTGAAGCCATGCGCACACATCGATACATCTTGCATATATCCCTGTTAGTGCCACCAGATATGTACGGAAGCGAAGAAGTATATGCATCAATTTGTCCTGTATAACACGCCCAGCCATCATAACCTCATTTAACGAATATCCAGTGGATGTCGCTGCCGAACCATCGAACACAACACGAAGCTTTGTTGTCGTGCTATCGGCCTTTAGTACGCAGTGGTGTGGCAGAAAATACTTGCAACGCTCAATGGTCTCAGCCGGAACACGCGACATATGATTCAACTTCAAGTATTCTTCAATAAATGATGAGTATTGCATCCTAAGATCAGGATGCCGCTGCAATTTGCGCTCCAGATTGAGAAATCGACGATGAGCTTGAGTATATGATTCCCCTAACGAGTCAACACTAGACTTCATTGGCAATCTTGCGAAAATGCTCTTCGCAATCCTGCTGCTCCCTACTAAGCCTTGTGGCCTCATACTCGCAGCTCTCGACTTCCCAAAAACGGCGAACAAGCTCATTGAGGCTGGCATCTGCTTGATCGTTACTACTTTCAGAAACCGTTTTAATTATAGCTGTTGGGCTAAATGGGACGTCATCATGTGGATTTGCGAACCTGAATCCAGCAGAGCACGATAAGGAACCAACGACCCAGCACGACTCTTAAGCCAAACAACAACAGTACCCAAGAGCACAACATCAGAGCGAAGACATTGAGCAGCAAGAGAGGTGGACGCTTGAGGCTGCAAAGCGGCAGACGCATCAGCTGACGAGGCTCGTTGCGATGCCTCGAAATGTAGCAAAGAATGACGCCGCCCACCACAGTTACGGCAAGCGCCAGATGTGCAGGAGCGGGTTTGGTGTCCTTTCTTCAAACAGTTAAAGCAGAGAGCAAACTTCTACACAAGTCGGTTGTTGTTGAACCGATTATCCAATATATCCAGAGCCACACGATAATTGGGCCTCGATATCTCTAACGACCGAACTGCATCCAGCGCTGGACCAGTTAAACACGATAGCAGATGCTGAAACTTTTCAACATCATCTAAGCCGTTGTCCTTGTCAATGACAGACTCGAACATTGACCAAAAACTCGCGTACTCCGTATAACCTCCACCGAACGTGGGAAGTTTGAGCTGGGGTAGACGACGTCTATTAGCGCGGGCACCGAGGCCATTAGCCGAAGGATCGATGGTCTCATCACGCCGCAATGTGGACGACCGAATCAATTGGCGTTCACGACTGTCAAATTGCGCTCGATCACGCGATTTCACTTCAAGAAAACGCTCATCGAAATTGTCCCGCGTGTCACTACCGATCTCATTATAGTCGATCTCCTCTAGCGCATTCTGAGCTAAGTCAAATGAAGCTTGAGCACGCTCTAATAGCGCCAACCGTACTGCTAATTCAGATGAATTAAATGCAGCTTGCTTTGTAGTATGTGCATATATCGAGGGTACACTGTACCAATAGCTAAGCAGCAACACTTAGTCGTGTTGCATAAATAAACAAACTCAAGTGGACGCGAAATACGATCACCCACTTCTGCTGCACTCTAAGACAGCATTCAAGACATGACTGCATTCCCATGCTGACCACTTACAATATATATATGTATATGCCCATAAAACTCTCTCTCCATAACATAGTATATAAGATATATATATATGCAGCTGCTCTTCTACGCAGTGGCATTCTACCATTATGTACTTAGGCTAAGCCAACCGAATTATTTGAATAAAAGAACATTCACAGTTTGACAACAGATCAGCACTGACGTGCTGCAACTATTTCCCTTGACTACGAACTTAAAACATTTTTATCACATGTCGACCGTGACAAAGAGCTAAGGCTCTTCGGATAGTTTTTTTAAAACAAAACAACCCAAAAAATAATGGCGATATAATCAAAAGGCAAATAATGATATAAACGTTTATCAATTCAACAATTATCTGGCTGCAGTGAAATGATGAAAACACACAAATGAAACAAACAAAAGTCGGGCAGTCCATAAAAACGAAATAACGTAGTCGAGTCAAGTAAAAAAAAAAGTTAACAAAACTATGGTATGCACGTCCGCACACTATAGCAACGAAGGAGTAGCAGATGAGCTACAATAGCGAATGAACACCAGGCCGACGTTTCAACACCCTGCTCCTGTCGAGCAAAGGGACCTGCCAAGACTTAAAGAGGCAATAGAGGCAGATCCAGCCGCGGGACCAAAGCCCTGACCATAGAAGAATACAAGGCAAGGACAGCAGCGAGGAGCAGCCACCTAAGAAGAAGCGAGGTGGCCGCCGGGTAAAATTGCTCAGCTTAAGAAGACTGAACACCGAGATGCTAAAGACGGCAACCAACGGGAAAGACCGACAGCGCTACAAGGAGCGCCTTGCAGCCATCAACATTCAACTTCGCGGTGCGAAGTAAAGCGGCGAGCTACTTTTAAAAGCCATAGCCCCAACCGCCCCAATATTATTAATGTTGCCGATGCGATTTCCGCTGCAACAACAAAACAACAATTACTAACGTAATAGGGCCCATATTCACAACTAACACATTATACTCAGTCTTAAACTTAATATAAGTAGAAAACATCGTAAACTTGCTTATTTGCAATTTATGTAAACTGAGTATAATGAATTCATTCATTAATTAGGGAAACGGTATAGAGTTTTAATATGAACTAAACAAAGGAAGATAATAATTGTCAATTATTCAAGATATATCTATGTTTTTATCTAATCTAGATCTATCTATATCGTTAACTAAAATTTTGCTCACAATGGGGCACCAAGTCAAAATCGGACGGTAACACCGCAAATGTTGTAAATACAGTAGAAGTAGTGGATACAACTCCACACTTAGGCGGACTGTACGTGCTACTTTTGATTTTAGTAATAATATCAGCTTTTAACCTAGTACTGACGATTTATCTTCTTCATAAGAGGTCGTTGAGAAAGACTTACATGGGTCGAGCCAACGATTTAGACAAAATATAAAAAAATACTATCATACGTGACCATCAGGTACCTCCTAGTACAGACCATCATAGTACAGATCATACCACAGGGTACAGGTGCGATTACATCGCTAAAATGTACATACATGGAATGGCTAAACCTAGTAAAAGCTATAAACAATATTAGAAATGCTTTGATAAATCAATAAATGCATCAACAAAAGCGCTCCGATAAAAACTCAAACGCTTATTTATCACATAAAGGTATTGATAACGCAATACAACGCGCTACAAAATCTTATATTAAAGAACAGAGAAAAACTCACTGAAGAACATAAAGCTCAATGCTTAAAAGTTCTCAGTTCATTCGGTAAAGGACTACAAAATACTAGTGTTAGGCACAGTATTATAATAGAAGTACCAACCGAAATATCCAAAATAGCGGAATTTGACGAAAGCCAGCTAAAAGAACGGGACGAGTCACAACCCCAAGAGGATTGGGATATCGAAAGCGATATCGAGTCCATAGAAGAGAAAAGACAAATATAAACATGGCCAATACAGTGGAAGCTCAGAGAGCATACCTGAAACAGGTATCCGCCACAATACCTGAATTCGATGGTAAGAAACTCCATCTAAACAGGTTTGTGACAGCATTAAGGTTGACGGATCTAACTAAAGGAGATCAGGAAGCCTTAGCCGTAGAGGTCATCAAGACCAAAATTATTGGACCATTGACATATAAAGTCGAACATGCGACATCTATACAGGCAATAATTAACATATTGCAGGCAAACGTAAAAGGCGAATCGCCTGACGTTATAAAAGCCAAGTTGATGAATGCCCAACAAAAGGCAAAACCGCGTCCCAGTACGCTACCGACGTAGACAACATGCGTAAGCAGCTTGAAGCAGCTTACATAGACGGCGGATTAGACGCCGATAATGCCGACAAATTTGCGACAAAGGAGTCGATATCGGCAATGATCAAAAACTGTGCCAATGAGTCACTAAAATGATCTTAACAGCAGGTACATTCAGTACATTCAACGATGCAATGGAAAAATATATACATTGCAGTACAGAAATGACCGGCAATGCCAACACCGTCTTATTCTACAATGGGAATAATAGACGAGGTAATTATAATGCCAACTACCGCGGTAGAGGCAGAAATAATTACAACCAGAATGGTAACAACAATAATAACAGAGGTCGCGGAAGCGGCCGTGGCAATAACAGAGGCGGAGGTAACCGAAGGGGTAACCAAAGCCAAAATAATAATCAATATCAAAACGAAAATAACAACCGAAATGTGCGTAACGTACAATCGGAAAACAGCAAAACCCCTTAAGCAATCAGCAGTAAAGGTGTTTAAATTGAACCTAAATCTGAGTATTTTCATTAAAGCAAAAAACTACAAAACAAACACAGTTCTTACATTATTAATAGACACAGGTGCAGACATTTCATTTGCTAAAAGACAAAGCAAATGAATATAGCAACTTAAATTTCAGTAATATATCAAATATTACAGGTATTGGAGAAGGAACCATACAGTCTATAGGAGCAGTCGATCTTGACCTACGCATTCAGGATGTTCTAATACCACATGAATTTCATGTAGTACCTGAGAATTTTCCGGTACCATGCGATGGCATAATCGGTTTAGATTTCATTAAAAATACAATTGCATATTAGAATTTCAAAGCAATCAAGACTGGTTCATAATAAGACCCAATAACTTCCATAGACATATAAACATTCCAATTTTACACAACTTAGATTCCAACACATTATTATTGCCAGCTAGATGCGAAGTAATTAGACAAGTCAAATTACTCACTAGCGAAAAACGGTTGTAATACCAAATCAGGAGCTACAATCGGGCATAATAATAGCAAGCACAATTGTCGATAGCGAAAACGCATTGATTCGTATTATAAATACAAATACTAAAGACGCCATAATAGAAGGCGCAAAGATCAAATGCGAATCATTGGAAGACTATGACATTTGTACAACACCATTAGAAAATGATAATAGAACCAAAGAAATCTTTAAACAGTTGAGATTTCCTAAACAGTTTAATACAGTACTAACTAATTTATGCACCGAATTTAGCGATATATTTGGTTTAGAAACAGAACCAATATCAGCTAACAATTTTACAAACAAAAACTCAGATTAGGAGATAAAACACCGGTCTATATAAAAACTATCGTATGGCAGATAGTCAAAACCAGAAATCGCTAGACAAGTTAAAAATTAATAGATGATGGAATTGTTGAACCATCAATGTCCGAATATAATAGTCCATTACTTTTGGTTCCAAAGAAACCGCTTCCGAATTCAACGGAAAAAAGATGGCGATTAGCAGTAGACTATCGTCAAATAAATAAGAAACTATTGTCAGACAAATTTCCACTTCCAAGAATAGAAGATATTCTTGATCAATTAGGAAGAGCAAAATATTTTTCATGTCTCGACCTAATGTCTGGATTCCGCGCTTCACGCGACTACCATACGGATTGAAAGTAGCACCAAACTCTTTCCAACGTATGATGACACTTGCATTCTCTGGTCTTGAACCATCGCAAGCATTTCTATATATGGATGATTTAGTAGTAATAGGTTGTTCAGAAAACATATGCTCAAAAATTTAACAAATGTATTCGAGCTATGTAGGCAACATAATCTAAAACTACATCCTGGGAAATGTTCTTTCTTTATGAAAGAAGTCACATATTTGGGTCACAAATGTACCGATAAAGGTATACTCCCAGATGACACCAAATATGAAGTTATAGAAAAATATCCTATACCAACAGATGCTGACAGCGCTAGACGTTTCGTAGCCTTCTGTAACTATTACAGACGTTTCATTAAAAATTTTCTGATCACTCACGCCACTTAACGAGGCTTTGTAAAAGAATGTCCAATTCGAATGGACAGCAGAATGCAATAGTGCATTCGAATATTTAAAAAGGAATTAATGAAACCAACAATATTGCAGTATCCAGATTTCAGCAAAGGATTTTGCATAACAACCGATGCTAGTAAACACGCATGCGGAGCGGTACTTACACAAGACCACAACGGTCAACAACTTCCAGTGGCATACGCTTCAAGAATGTTCACTCAAGGTGAAAGTAATAAGTCCACTACAGAACAAGAATTAGCGGCCATTCATTGGGCCATAAATCATTTTCGACCATATATATATGGCAAGCATTTTATGGTAAAAGCGATCATAGACCATTGTCATACCTATTCTTTATGAAAAATCCGAGTTCCAAACTCACTCGCATGAGGCTGGTCTTAGAAGAGTATGACTTTACAGTAGAATATCTTAAGGAAAGAACCATATTGCGGACGCCTTGTCGCGCATAACAATAAAAGAATTGAAAACAATTAATAGAGAAATACTAAAAGTAACGACTAGATCAAAAGCTGCACAGGAAAATTCTTGCAAAGAAGACAAGAAGGTCAAAACAAAAAATAAAAATGAGCAAATTATAGAAAAGCCCAAAGTCTATGAAGTTGTCAACAATAATGACACAAAGATACATGTTCTAATCAAAATAGATAAACACAAGTGTTTATTAAAACGAGGAAAAATAATTGTTTCACGCTTTGATGTTAATGACTTGTATTCTAACGAAACATTTGATCTAAATCAATTCTTTCAAAGGCTTATTTCAAAAGCCGGAATGCATAAAATAACAAAAATGCGAATATCACCAAGTGAACAAATATTCGAATTTGAATCACTAAATGAATTTAAAACAAAGGGCAATCGAGTACTCGAAAAGTAGAACTAGCTATTCTACAAAAGGTGATAATCATAGAAAAAAACGACGAAGCTCAAATTAAAGAAATTTTGACAAAATTCCATGATGATCCTATAGAAGGAGGCCACACGGGTATTGCGCGAACCCTGTCAAAAATCAAAAGATTTTATTATTGGCCACAAATGACTAAGACAATATCAAAATACGTAAAGACTTGTTTGAAATGCCAACAAGCCAAAACAACAACACATACCAAAACACCATTAACATTGACACCAACGCCAGCAACAGCATTTGATACCGTTTTAATTGATACCATTGGTCCATTACCGAAATCGGAAGACGGAAATGAGTATGCAGTTACAATCATATGCGATCTAACTAAGTTTTTAGTCACTATTCCAACACCGAATAAAAGTGCTAAAACAGTTGCAAAGGCTATATTCGAATCATTTGTATTGAAGTACGGTCCAATGAAGACGTTCATTACGGATCAAGGTACAGAATACAAAAATTCACTTATAAACGAATTATGCAAATATATGCATATAGAAAATCTAACATCTTGCGCTCACCATCATCAAACTCTAGGAACAATAGAAAGAAGCCACCGAACATTTAATGAATATATACGTTCATATATATCAGTTGACAAAAGTGATTGGGACATTTGGTTACCATATTTCACTTATTGTTTCAATACAACACCCTCAATAGTTCATGACTATCGTCCATATGAACTAGTATTTGGCAGATTACCCAGACAATTTAAAGATTTCAGTAAAATAAACAAGATAGACCCAATATACAACATTGAAGACTATTCCAAAGAACTAAAATGCAGACTAGAAATGTCATACAATAGAGCTAGAAGAATGTTAGAAAAAGCAAAAGCAGATAGAAAATTAAGATACGATAAGAATTTAAATAATTTTGATTTAAAAATAGGAGATAAAGTATTGCTTAAAAACGAAACAGGTCATAAGTTAGATAATAGATACGAAGGTCCTTACGACGTATTAGATATAGGAGTAAATGACAACATAACTATTAAAATACCAAATAAGAAACAACAGGTAGTACATAAAGATAGGCTAAAAAGCAAATATAAAAAAAGGTCTGATCAGCCAAAAAAAATATATATATATATATATATATATATATAAAGACATAAATAAGTTTGAATTTTAATAATTTAAAAAATTGTATTCCCTTTTGTTCATTTAAAACTCAATATCAGAAATCATTTTAATTCATTAATATTATATTCACTAATATGTTACAATTATGATATAATTTATAGAAAATAACTTCACTTCTTAACGTTATTTTTCAAAAGGAGGGAGGTGTAGTATGTGCATATATCGAGGGTACACTGTACCAATAGCTAAGCAGCAACACTTAGTCGTATTGCATAAATAAACAAACTCAAGTGGTCGCGAAATACGATCACCCACTTCTGCTGCACTCTAAGACAGCATTCAAGACATGTCTGCATTCCCATGCTGACCACTTACAATATATATATGTATATGCCCATAAAACTCTCTCTCCATAACATAGTATATAAGATATATATATATGCAGCTGCTCTTCTACGCAGTGGCATTCTACCATTATGTACTTAGGCTAAGCCAACCGAATTATTTGAATAAAAGAACATTCACAGTTTGACAACAGATCAGCACTGACGTGCTGCAACTATTTCCCTTGACTACGAACTTAAAACATTTTTATCACAGCTTAACTTCAGAAAGCGACGCATCGAGTCTCACAAGGCTATCATAAAGCAATAAAACCTGCCGCTTGAAAAACCGCGCGCGATTTTCGACAGTAGTCGCTTGCTCGTTCATCGAGTTTTCCATTGTTAGGAGTTAACCGCACTTGTGCTAACTGGCAATAGCTCACTTTGTATATCAAATTTACTGTGCAGCGCAGCGAGAAAAATGCGTCAAACCGCGATTACAAACGCGCGCGGTTTGCTTAAGCACAGCAGCAGTTCAAAGCCAGAGAAAACGCGTCAAAATCGCGATCACAAACGCGCGCTAGTTGCTTAAGCACCGCAGTAGCTTAAAGTGAAGCGCACCACGGAAAACGCGTCAAAACCGCAATCACAAACGCGCGCGAGTTGCTTACGCACAGCAGCTGTTCAAAGTTAATCAGTTGATTAGCTGATTTACGTCACGACACGATTACAAACGTTTTACAATTAAAGAGACAAAAACAATAGCCGATCGAACAGCAAGCGATCGCTAACAGAGAGCATGCAGCGCCTGCTGGCAGATGCAGCGCTGCTGGCAGACGCTGTTACAGCATTGCATTAACATGCGTTGTCTGCTGCTCCCGACAATGAGAGTATCACGAAAAAGAATATCACACTTATTACCCATATCAGCAGAACTTCAAAACAAATGATGAAGTCGTATCACAATACAGAACCAAGATTTGTATGTGTTGCCGTCTGAAAGTTTCCTCCACTTTGAAGGAACACTTAGTAAAATTACTAACCAAAATACGGGCACAACTTCAACAAATGATGTTGCCGGCTTGCTTAAAAATAATTGCATGACCTATTTTTGGATGAAATAAGATATGAATTGAACGGTTGCGAACTGGATAGAACACGGTTTACTGGAATCACATCTACTCTGAAAAACTTTCTTTCTATTGGCCGACAGAGTCTCTACGTTATCGTAATGCCGGATGGAGTGGAGGAGAGAGTATATCTTCCGGAGGACATTTCAGCTTTTCAATACCACTAAAAATGCTAATGGGATTCGCTGAAGATCATAAAAAGTTATATTAAATTGTAAACATGAACTCATTCTCTTACTAGCTAAAATATGAATGATATATATATACATATATATACATATATATATATATATACATATATATACATATATATATATATATACCGGGAGCCTACTCCACTTTTATCACCACTAGACTTCAAGTCCAAGGCTCCTATTGTTGTTGTTGATCTTCATATCAAAACGAGTCGGTCAAATCAGGGCCAATTGATGTTAAAATTTCAACTGAACTAAGAGTACCAAGTGAGTTGAATACAATGGTGTTGTGTATGCGTTGCGTGATGTGTGCATTCCGTGATGTGTGCATAAGAACTAACTTTATTAAATATGTATGTATAAGTAATTGGTGATTACAAAGTTGCCAGATTATTATTAGTATAATAATGTACGATAGTATTATTGTTAGTGAGGAGTATATATAACACATCTCCTCCCTAAATTGAGAGCGATTGTTAGTTTTGATTTTCTAAAATCTTTTGGCTGGAATCGGTTAACTCCTTGGTGAACTCGTGTGCTTTGGCGGACTGGTATTCCCGATGAACGTCGCGCTGGTTGAACTTCCTTGGTCTGTTGGGTTACGGTTGCTGGTGTATCAGGGGCTTGTTTCTGAGCGGATGATGAGCTTAGCGGTTCATCTTGGTATTGAGATTCTGGACTTTTAGTAGGGATGTCAGGTACAAACCAGAAGTCGGTTGATTTGTCATCGTCGTTAACATTTGAGGATCTTGATTTGAGCTGATTATAATGGGGTTTAACATAGCCACTTTTGGTGCGAACTATGTACATCATTTTTCCCGACTGTACGATCAATTATTCCTTCAATCCACTTTTCTCCCCTTGAAAAGTTCCGAGTGAAGACCGGCTGATTAACTCTGTATTTGGTGTCTTCGTGTTTGTGTTGCACAGGCTTCTCAAATATTTGGCTCAATAATGTTCGAACTGGTCGACCGTGTATTAATTCCGCAGGAGTTTTTCCTTGGGCATTTGGTGTAAGCCTGTAGGATGAGAGGATATTTGATCACTGCTTCTCGAACTGTCAAACCATCCGATAAATTTTTCTTTACAGAAAATTTGAAAGTCTGTACAAAACGCTCTGCCAATCCGTTGGATGCGGGGTGAAATGGTGCTGTAGTAATGTGCTGTATTCCATTTTGTTTGCAAAATACTGCGAAGGCGTCAGCAGTAAATTGTGGTCCATTGTCACTCACTATTGTCTTTGGATATTCCTCAATTGCGAAGATTGAGGATAGTGCTGCAATCGTGTGGACGGTTGTAGTAGACGGCATTTGAACAGCAAATGGAAATTGTATTCAATGTGAATACGTTCCCAAGCTGTTGATGCTTCCGGCCAACTATGATATTCTCTCGGCGGTGCTGGATTGTTGCATTTGCAAATGGTGCAAGAATTGACAAGAGTTTTGATGTCTTGGTCAATGTGTGAGGGTGCAATTTAAATTTTAAATTTGCATTTGCAAATTCTGGCCATTTCATGATATGTAAACATATCGATTAATCGCATATTACATGTCACTTAGTCGAGTTAGCAGCCTTGACAGTAAATTACCATTCACACAAATAAATTACAGAGATTGATCGAATACTTGAGATCAACTCTGTGTAAGCTCAATATTATCGAAGACACATTAGAAGAAGAAGAAATTTTCCTTTTCCGTTTCTGGTACCAAGGCGCGTGGACCATTTGGAAAAATTGATGTACAAAATTTATATATAAAATTCAGCAATCCAGCGCTGAATTGTATTAAAGGGAAATATTTCTCCATCTGCGTGGATATACCCACCAGAGTATTTGTTTCGATCATTTTAAGGTACGTAGAGTACATAGGCATATACATATTTCTAATAAGAAATGTTTTAGGTCTTTGCAAGTTAGCGCGGCGTGGGTTTATAAACGTTTAGAAAGCGTTTAAACAGTTTGGCCACCGCCACATAGTATTTTCACCTGCGCAATATCGGCGCGCAAAGCTGCTGCTGCAGTTACAGTGGGCATATACATAAGCTGAAAAGCAAAGAAGATTGCCACTGTTCCTACCGGTGCTGCCCCATTGGGCCGCACTAAAATTGTTAGCATCGGCTAACTGGAATACAACTCAGCAAGCGAATTAGTGCCATAGCAGAGGATCGCCTCGAATCATACCGGTGCTGCCCCATTGGGCCGCACTAAAATTGTTAGCACCGGCTAACTTGGACTAATTCGAAAAGGCAAAAGCAGTCGAGCAGAGGATCGACGCGTCTCCTACCGGTGCTGCCCCATAGGGCCGCGCCAAAATTGTTAGCATCGGCTAACAGAGACCCCATGTGCTGTTCAGAGGAGGGATAGAGCATAGTTGGTGCTTCTATGTTCTAAACAGTGATACCCCATAGGAGCATCCCAAGTATTGTCGCCGTCCATGATGACCTTCCGCGGCTAATAGCCATAACCTGTTTGCCGCTGATTAGTTTGTACAATTTAAAAGTATCGATATTTGCAAGAATGTTAAATTAAAATGAATCAATTAACGTAGCTTTCTTATTCTTGTAATATACATAGTTTTATAAGTACATGGTATGGTATGTAGTCGATATTCAATACTGTTAACATTATTCTAATTCTCTTTTGGAAGTTCACACAGCAAACATATGTACATCATCTCATCAACAACATAAAACACACACACATCATTCATCATCAGGCCTGATCATCAGTGAATTGTGTACATCTATACAAAAGTAAAGTATGTAAGTACGGCTTGGCCGATAATTGAAGTATAATAATGTCAACAGTATAGGGTTTAACACATGCCATATTTACCATTATAGTATAATATATATAGATTTGTATTACCGTAAATATTAAGAAGAATTGCAGGGTATTGACCGCCCTTGAAAATGAGTCCAATTATACAGTCTTAACGTTATGAAGTTATTGAAAATGAATTAAAGTAAGCCTTTCGGGCACCTGAGTATAGTTGTGTGTGTCATAAATTAAATAATAAAAAGGGTAAAGACCATAATGGGCTTTACAGGACGGAGGGTATAGAAGAGGATCCACAACATCTGTGATCTTCGACTTTTAGGCTTGCTCGTATGCCAATTCAGATTTTTGCCGTTTAAGATATCGATAAACTCTGCTTACCTCTTTTAATAATGTAACCTCAGCTCCTATAGATAACAAAACCCACCCCATTTGCCCTGAGCAACAGTCGGCCCCCGTAAGCAGAGTACGTTATCATAGGCTGTGTATAATCGGTTTGTTACATAATTAAATAGCGCCTGAACGTGAGGCCAAGCAAGCTTGACATGCTAGATATGAAAATAAAATAAAGTACAAGGATTTCCATCCGAGGCATGTTAGCAGTTTGACCTGCACTGCAATAGTACCCTAAAACTTTAACGTTCAATTGTTTGATTGCCTGGAATATGCTGGAGTTCTGAATATTGGATCCTGACCACAATCAAACATGCGAATTAGACCCTGAAGTAATTAAGATGTAAGTTCACCTCGGATTGATAGTCTGACTAATTATCGGAACTATACCAGGGAACTATTATCTGATTACAACAGTATTGTTTCACTTAAGATCGAGATTGTTCTGAATGGAGTGTTTCGTCAGTTCCTCTCTTAAAAACATCGAATCCTGGCAGTTTTCCCCAAAAGGGAAAAACTAAATTGATATCTTTTATGGGCAGAATACGACATCCTATTTATAAGTTGACACACCAATTGTACAAAGGATAAGACCCAAAATTTTATGATTTATATTGATTACCGAGTTTATCGTATTGAGTATCGTATCTTATTATCTTTCTTTTGGTTTATTTTTCCCGCAATTACCGGTTGGTAATAATTATTTTTGTATTCCGCGAATCTGCGTTTGCATTGGTTCGATTTTTCTTTTCTTTTGAGCTTTTTAGGTTATTTTAGCTATTAAGTAGCTTGAACATTTTGCAGACTCAACTCTGTTGTTTAGTTAAGTTAATTTCTTTTGGAGTGAAGTTTTGTTGCGTCAAATATGGCAGTTCGACGTAGTCTCGATAACTTGATGGGAAATCCAGCACGCGATCCGCAGTCGAGCTGTAGTATTTGTAATGACACTAGCAGTCTAACTGAATTTGCTGAAACCTTATGTAAGCACAAATTTCATCGGCAATGTTTGACAACATGGCTGAGTGAAAATGAAACATGTCCAGTCTGTCGACGTGCATGCTCACGCAGTCACTTAGATGATATAGCGAGTGTTCCAATAGAACCCAATGAGCCAACCTCCAGAAATGCTAGAATTAACAATCCAAGTATCAACACGGGTGCAGTGACCAGAAATCGGCCAAATACAAGGTCAAACCCAAGAATAAATACTAGAGTGAATCAAAGAGCGAACACATCAGCAGCGGCTCGAGTAGATTCAGCTATACCAGTTCCGGCTGAATCAAACGGCATATCGGAAGAACGGGTTCAACAATTAATATCTAGTACATTGAGACATATCGTGTTAACATGGCAACAGTTTTAACGGACGAGATCCGTGCAGCCATACGAAACTTAACTATTTCTGAGTTCAACAAGAACGTCCGGAAGAACCTCAGCTAGAGTGGGACGTACCAATGCCTCCCATATTCCCTGGCAACAATAGAAGAAATCGACAATTTACAATCCGAAATGATAACTCACCAATTCGTCGTAATTCTACTGACGAACGCTCAGATAAAACTTCGAATGTGATATCCAACTGGCATATCAAGTTCAGTGGCTCTGGCACAGACATTTCTATTGAAGATTTCATTTATAGAGTAAGTTGCTTAACCGAACAGTGCTTGAATGGTGATTTTGATCTTCTCTATAAATACGGTCATATTTTGTTCACGGGGACAGCCTTAAACTTCTTTTGGCGTTGTCACCGAATGGAACACGAGATGAACTGGTTCATTTTGTGTACTCGTCTACGAGAGATATCGAGATCAACGCACCGATCGAGATATGCGATGCGTAGGCGTAAACAAGGCCATAATGAATGCTTTGATGATTTCCTCGATGCGATGGTATCCATCGCAGATGGTTTACGTAATCCTTTATCGGATGAGGAAATAGTGGCAGAAGTGAGAAACAATTTAAAGCCTGAGCTGTATCACGAGCTGTTGCACGTTGACACATCTACATTGGCAAGTTTGCGCCGAGAATGTCATAAGCGTGAAAACTTTTTACTTGTAACCGGCTTGATAATATTATTAAACTGGCTAATTGGAAATTGTGATCAGTTGAAGATTAAATGGACCTTGAGAACGCAATTTGAATTAAATAATTTTAGTGGGGGTCTATGTTAAAAATTATTAAGGATGTAAGTAGTTAATTTTATTTGAACTGACAGAACATTCTCAAAAGCGAAAAGAAACTTCAAGCTCAGTAACTGGGCCAATATTTTCAACGCCAAATTGGCTCTCGTAGGAATAAAGGTTAGAATCTAAAGTAAGATCGGCAACTCATTGTATCTTGTTGAGACTAATATCGATTAATCGCATATTACATGTCACTTAGTCGAGTTAGTTACAGAGATTGATCGAATACTTGAGATCAACTCTGTGTAAGCTCAATATTATCGAAGACACATTAGAAGAAGAAGAAATTTTCTTTTCCGTTTCTGGTACCAAGGCGCGTGGACCATTTGGAAAAATTGATGTACAAAATTTATATATAAAATTCAGCAATCCAGCGTGGATATACCCACCAGAGTATTTGTTTCGATCATTTTAAGGTACGTAGAGTACATAGGCATATACATATTTCTAATAAGAAATGTTTTAGGTCTTTGCAAGTTAGCGCGGCGTGGGTTTATAAACGTTTAGAAAGCGTTTAAACAGTTTGGCCACCGCCACATAGTATTTTCACCTGCGCAATATCGGCGCGCAAAGCTGCTGCTGCAGTTACAGTGGGCATATACATAAGCTGAAAAGCAAAGAAGATTGCCACTGTTCCTACCGGTGCTGCCCCATTGGGCCGCACTAAAATTGTTAGCATCGGCTAACTGGAATACAACTCAGCAAGCGAATTAGTGCCATAGCAGAGGATCGCCTCGAATCATACCGGTGCTGCCCCATTGGGCCGCACTAAAATTGTTAGCACCGGCTAACTTGGACTAATTCGAACAAGTAAAGAAAGCTACAGTCGAGTGTACTCGACTGTGAGATACCCGCTACCCATTTTGAATAAAATAAATATAATTTGCGGTATTTTCTCAAAATATACCGAACATACTGCAAAATACTAAAAATATACCAAATGGTATATTTGGTATATCGACATAGTACCGCATTCAAAATATACCATAGACGGCACAATATACCAGATTGTCAGCCAAAGCAACTAAGACCCTAGTAAGTAGTCGTTTTTGCCCATACAAAAATATTTCTTTTATAACTTCGACAATTTTATCTGATCGCAACCAAATTTTCAGAAATCATAACTACTATAGTAGTTATTATATATACCAAAATTCGGAACTCTAGCTTTAAAATTACGCTTGTTATTCGATTTTTTGTTTTGCGGGGGCGGAAGTGGGCGTGGCAAAAATTTGATCTGCGTGCAAACATAACAAATGTTGTCGAAAAAAATTATAGCTCTATCTCTTATAGTCTCTGAGATCTAGGTGTTCATACGGACGGACGGACAGACACACAGACGGACAGACGGACATGGCTATATCGTCTCGGCTGTTGACGCTGATCAAGAATATATATACTTTATAGGGTCGGAGATGCCTCCTTCTACCTGTTACATACATTTCCTGCCGGCACAAAGTTATAATACCCTTCTACCCTATGGGTAGCGGGTATAAAAGGCAAAGGCAGTCGAGCAGAGGATCGACGCGTCTCCTACCGGTGCTGCCCCATAGGGCCGCGCCAAAATTGTTAGCATCGGCTAACAGAGACCCCATGTGCTGTTCAGAGGAGGGATAGAGCATAGTTGGTGCTTCTATGTTCTAAACAGTGATACCCCATAGGAGCATCCCAAGTATTGTCGCCGTCCATGATGACCTTCCGCGGCTAATAGCCATAACCTGTTTGCCGCTGATTAGTTTGTACAATTTAAAAGTATCGATATTTGCAAGAATGTTAAATTAAAATTAATCAATTAACGTAGCTTTCTTATTCTTGTAATATACATAGTTTTATAAGTACATGGTATGGTATGTAGTCGATATTCAATACTGTTAACATTATTCTAATTCTCTTTTTGGAAGTTCACACAGCAAACATATGTACATCATCTCATCAACAACATAAAACACACACACATCATTCATCATCAGGCCTGATCATCAGTGAATTGTGTACATCTATACAAAAGTAAAAGTATGTAAGTACGGCTTGGCCGATAATTGAAGTATAATAATGTCAACAGTATAGGGTTTAACACATGCCATATTTACCATTATAGTATAATATATATAGATTTGTATTACCGTAAATATTAAGAAGAATTGCAGGGTATTGACCGCCCTTGAAAATGAGTCAATTATACAGTCTTAACGTTATGAAGTTATTGAAAATGAATTAAAGTAAGCCTTTCGGGCACCTGAGTATAGTTGTGTGTGTCATAAATTAAATAATAAAAAGGGTAAAGACCATAATGGGCTTTACAGGACGGGAAGGGTATAGAAGAGGATCTACAACATCTGTGATCTTCGACTTTTAGGCTTGCTCGTATGCCAATTCAGATTTTTGCCGTTTAAGATATCGATAAACTCTGCTTACCTCTTTTAATAATGTAACCTCAGCTCCTATACACATCTTCCAGAGTTGGCTGTGACTTCTGAAGAGCAAATGCGCGAACTGCATCGTATGGAGTATGTACTATGATCTGATCTCGTATCATTTCATCTACATATTTTGACAAACAACCTTCCGATTTACATACAAACTGACATTCACGCGCGATCCTGCGTAAATCGGCTACCCACTCTCTATGTGTTTGTGAATGTTGCATTCCTCTTTTAAAGAATTTGTACCGAGCTGCCACAATGTGTCGTTTCGTTGTGAAATGATCTGTGAGCTTGTCTGTGAGTTGTTTGTATGTATATGTGTTCAAATTGTTACTGCCGAACAGATTTTTAAGAGTTCAAATATTGTTACACCACACCACGAAAGAAAATAAGCTTTTTATTTTTGATCTGCACTGACCGAATATGCGTTAAAATGTTATCGCAAGAGATATGACTCCCAATTTTGTATTTCTTTGTCAAATACGTGAAATGGAGGACACAGAGATTTACCCGCGTGGCTTGAATCACTCACACTTGGAGCTGCGTTCTTTTCTAATACTGCCTGCATCCAATTGCGTTGCTGCTCTAATATCGTTGTTGTAAATTCTTGCTGTTGAGCAAGAATTGCTTGTATTAAGTTTTCATCTGCCGGCATCTTGATGAGTATCAACGACTACGCGACACGATTCACTTTTATTTTTGTTTCTTCGAATTTTCTCCTCGTCGCCAATAATGTTGTGTATGCGTTGCGTGATGTGTGCATTCCGTGATGTGTGCATAAGAACTAACTTTATTAAATATGTATGTATAAGTAATTGTTGATTACAGAGTTGCCAGATTATTATTAGTATAATAATGTACGATAGTATTATTGTTAGTGAGGAGAGATTTTAAAGTTTTAATTTCAGTATATATAGCAAATGGTATATTGTCTTCTCATTCACGATCGTCTAGTTGAATATACCCTACTGACCGGATTAGTTCAACGTATCGAATAATGATTTCCCAAAATATTTCTTCATTAACCTTTTGGAAATCATTACGAGTAGACGTCAACGGATCGAAAGAAATTTAAAATGATATTGATTGAAAACAAAACCAACTCCACAACTCATATTTCGATACAACAACTTATAACTGGAATAAATAATTTTATGAAAATGTTTAAGGATAAAATTTTTCCTGAACACATGGAATATTTATCAGAATCATTGAAATATTTTAATAATAGAATATGAGATGGACCATTGGTTTCTATTGTTCGTGGACAACATTTCACATCCTGCTGTTGGGCTCATAACGATGTGGAGGATGGAGTCGATACATGTACCTGTCATTTCTATACTGTTCGCTCACAAAAATAAAAAAAATTATAAAAATGTATGTTTTATTTTAGAGAATCGATTTTAAACAATGTATTTGGAAATACAATTATGTTACATACAGAACATGAAAAGAACAATAGTATATCTTTAAGGGAAATGGAATTTTTACAGCACTATTCGGCTTTTCTTTTAAATTTTCTATTTTATCTTCAAGTGTCTTGGAAATGGTGTTGTACTCTCGTCTGAATCCGACTGTCCGACTCCGATGGATCGATAACGTCTCGGGTCGCGTACGATTCGTTACACAAATCCCACACTTGACATTTCCACAGGTGACCCTAATTAAATTGCATCTTTATTACCTCACACTTGACATTTCCACAGGTGACCCTAATTAAATTGCATTTTAATTACCCTAAATTGACATTAATGACAGGTGACCCTAATTAATGAGGATTAGATTTGTGAGAAAAACTTAATTTTCCAACTACTGTTGTGGAATTGTAAATTTTATTTTGTGCTATCTTAAGTTTGTCAATATTGTCTTGTCTGGCCTGTTCGTACTGGTCTGGGTTTGTCGTGACTCTCCTTCCGAAGAATACCTCTAATGGTCGCTTTTGGTTGTGGAGTGGAAAGAGTAGTTATATTCGTATATGACTCTATCTAGAGTTCTTCGAAGGTTCTATGGTGGTTTTCTTTCTGTAAGCATCTCAATACTTCGGAAAGTGTCGAATGGAACTTTTCTACTTTAATTAATTGTACTATTTACTTTAATTGTACTATTATATAGTGGCGCAGTGTAAATTGTAATATTTGTATTGTAATATTCAAGCATGAATTTTATGGACCTTGAGTTGAGAGATTTCTCATTATCTATTACAACGAACTTAGGAATTCCATAATAGAAAATAATGTCCCTAAGTGGTGTTCGAATGTATTCTATTGCTTTTGAATTGATTGTGTGTGCCTGTGCTAGTTTTGAGAATTTATCTATTGCTGTAAGAACTAAATTGCCTTTGGTTGAGTAAATGTCGATGTGAATGATGTGACCGGGATTTTCTGGTATTAGAGTTTTTTAGTTTTGGATTAGGGGATGTCGGTCATATTTAGATTCCTTACAAATTTTGCATTGCACTATGTTGCTTATTTTTGTTTCATTTTGGGGAAGTATAATTTTCTGCTAATTGAATTTTATTTTCTTCGGCTCTGCGGTGTGCTCTATTGTGGATTTTGAGGATTTCCTCCCTTGTCTAGATTCGTTGGTGAGGTCTACAGTCATAGATTGAGAGAATTGGGTTTTGACGTTTTTGAAATATTTAAGATATAATAGTTGTATTTTCCCCATTATATCCTCAGTTGTTTGGATGCAATTTATAACCGAAGGGTTGAGGTATTTTTAAGAGTTTCTACTAATTCTTTATCGTTAAATTCCTTTTTTATATTTCGTGTCGATGGAACGTGAGGAATCGTATAGAGAATATGTAGTCGGATTTATCTGATTTGTTAAGAAATATTTGGTTCTTGAAAACATTAATTTGGACTTCCATGCTGGGTATTAGTTCGTGACTTGAGCTTTCTGCACTATGCTGAGTTGAGGCTATGGAATTGATTTGATCAGTTGATATTCTCGAGAGTGCGTCAGCTACGACGTTTTCCTTTCCTGGTTTGTAGAATATTTCGTAGTCATATTCTTCTAGGTAGGATTTCCATCTTTTAATTCTAGCATTTCCGTTCCAACTGCTCAAGGAATGAGTTAGGGGTTGATGGTCGGTGAATATTTTGACTTTTGCTTTCCCATATAAATAATTTTTGAGAGCTTTAAGTGACCAGAATATGGCCAGCATTTCTTTTCGTTAGCTGCATAGTTTTCTTCTGCTTTTGATAGTGTTCTCGATAGGAATGAAATTGGTTGGTTGTTTTCCGATAGGACTGCTCCTATTGCGTAATAAGATGCGTCCGTTGTCAAGTGAAATTCTTTAGTAAAATCTGATAGCGAAGAATTATTTCCTTTGAAATAAGACAACTGGACACGTGTCCATCTTCCCCTCTTAAAAGAGACGTAAGGGGTTTTGCTAACTTTGTATGAATCTTCGGTAGTAGCCGGAGAGTCCAAGAAAAGATCTCAGCTCTTTTAGTGTTTTAGGGCAGGGATAGTTGGCTATCGCTGCGACTTTATTTGGATTTGTTTCAATGCCTTTATCGGAAATTACAAAACCTAGAAATTCGACTTTATTCTTCATGAACTTGCATTTATCTAACTGACATTTCATGTTGGCATCTTCGATCGCGAACGTCGGCGAGTGCAGACGTGCTTTCTTTTGTCTTCTTATCGTGCAACGAAAATTAAATAAAAACAAAGCATAGTGCAGTGTAAGCTCCAAACAAAAATACACAGTGGGCGAAAAGACGCTTAGTGCAATGAACTTCGTACTTTTTGTGTAAATAAAAACAAGAAAATCAAAAACATTAGGCTATGAGTGAATTCGACACTCATACGGTGCTCCAACGTCAGCAATACGAGCGTCGACTCTCTTTGCAACGTAACAACGCATACCACTCATTCGTGTCAACGCAAGACAACGCGACCGCAAACCCAATCAAAAAATAACCAACCGCGATCAATAACCCCTAGCCCGAGTAATGAACTCAATCCAACATCGCAAGGCAGAGCGCGTTCTTGCTCTCCTGCGCTCTCGTTGGATAAAACCCCATACCCTTCCCTCATGCCTACCTGCTTAGCCACGGTCACCAGTACAGTGACGTCATTAGCAACTGTAACGGCAACTATTACAACAACTACAATGGTATCAACTGCTCGCGCAATACCATCCACTGTAATAACGGAAACTGCTGTGCAAGCAAATAATGCAGCACCTTACACCAGCGTGCTCTCTTCAAAACAACGTTCGGCCGTACAGACTGGTATGGATCGCTACATACAAATAAAACGTAAGCTTAGCCCGCAGAACTCTAAACTTGGTAACTCTGCTAAAATAACTCGAGGCACCTCAAAATAATCCACAATAGAGAAGCCCATAGAAGCAAACAGATATGCTATTTTGGCAGATAAATCCGATGATATGCCTCCTGAAGACATCGTAGGGGACAACAAAAAGCCTAAGCCGCCGCCGATTTACATTCGAGAGAAAAGTTCGAATGCTCTCGTAAACTCGATACTGAACCTAATAGGACCAGACAATTTCCACATAATTCCATTAACAAAGGAAATATTCATGAAACAAAAGTTCAGACTAATACGGAAGTAAACTTCAGAATTTTGTCGAAGTATTTAAACGACAATAATAAAAACTTCTGCACGTACCAATTAAAAAGCAGTAAGGGCCAGCAAGTAGTACTAAAAGGTATTGAGCCGGAAGTAACACCAGCTGAAGTTACAAGAGCACTGACGGAGAAAGGTTTTAATGTAAAAATGTTATTAACATTTTGAAAAGAGAAAGAAAGCCTCAACCTCTTTTCAAGGTAGAACTTGAACCCGAAACCAAATCCAAGCCTCTGAAAAAAATGAAGTGCATCCAATCTTTACTCTCCAGTTCCTACTACACCGCAGAATTACGGTAGAGGAGCCGCATAAAAAGAAACGGACCGGTGCAGTGTAATAATTGTCAGAATATGGCCACACAAGGTCTTATTGCACGCTTCGTCCAGTATGCGTTGCTTGTGGAGACCTTCATGAATCTCACAAATGCCCAAAAATAAAGAGGATCCCAGCAGCAAAAAGTGTGGAAACTGTGGAGGCAACCATACAGCAAACTTCAGGGCTGTCCAGTCTACAAGGAACTGAAAAATCGTACACACCCAAGAGTGACCACTGCTCACTCGCATACACCACTTATGAAATCTACACGTAATGTCTTCCCTACAGCTGTTAAATCTTTAGCCAATAATGAGTTCACCGACAAATCCGCAAGCTTTGCAACTGCTCTAAAATTGGGTCTTAAAAGTACCGCTCCCACCAATCCAAGATCATCAGTTTCCTCTCATCAACCAGAAGAACAGTCTAAGAACAAACTTGAAACAATGATATGTAATCTTCAACAAAGTATGATGGAGTTCATGTCATTCATGCAGACAACTATGCAAGATCTTATGCGAAACCAGAACGTTTTGATTGAGCTGCTTGTTGCTCAAAACAGACTAAATAATCAATGGCTCCACTCCGTATATCACTGTGGAACGCCAACGGCGTCTCACAGCGCAAACTCGAGCTAACTCAATTCCTTAATAATAACCATATCGATGTAATGCTACTCGCAGAAACTCATCTCACAAATAAATATAATTTTCAAATTCGAGGCTACCTATTCTACAACACGAATCACCCAGACGGGAAAGCACATGGAGGGACTGGGATTCTGATTAGAAATCGCATCAAGCACTGCTTCCACAATAGCTTCGCCACTAACTTCATGCAAGCTACATCAATAGATGTGCAAATGGATTCCCGATCTTTAAAGCTTGCCGCCGTATACTGTCCTCCTCGGTTCACAATATCAGAATCCCAATT
The DNA here is from genome assembly GCF_023558535.2 of Drosophila nasuta. Taxonomy (NCBI): domain Eukaryota; kingdom Metazoa; phylum Arthropoda; class Insecta; order Diptera; family Drosophilidae; genus Drosophila; species Drosophila nasuta. The sequence continues at coordinate 178,920 of NW_026869442.1, forward strand.
CATGGAATATTTCAACTCTCTGAGCGAACAATTTATAGCAGCAGGAGACTTCAATGCCAAGCATACGCACTGGGGATCCCTGACTTGTGACTCCTAAGGGATGGCAGTTGTACAATGCAATAATAAAAAGCAAGCAACAAGCTAGACTGTGTGTCACCTGGGACACCTACATATTGGCCAACAGATCCTAGAAAACTGCCAGACTTGCAGTCACAAAAACATTCCTCGCAACCTGATAAGTGCCAACTCCTTATCAGATTTATCGTCTGATCACTCGCCTGTACTTCTACATCTAAATCAACATCCAGTTGCGGTAGATAAACCATTCAGACTAACAACGAATAAAACCAATTGGCTTAAGTACAAAAAATATATAAGTTCGCACATTGAGTTGAATCCACGTTTGAATGACGAAGCTGATATCAACTTATCCACAAACACTCTTGAATCCGTCTTGGTCGCAGCAGCTCGCGTATCAACTCCACAAACGCAAAAAACATCGTACAATAACAGATACACGAACGTTGAAATAGAGCAGCTCGTTCTAGCAAAGCGACGCTCAAGGCGAGAATGGCAATCCAACAGATCACCATCCGCAAAACAAAGGTTAAAAGACGCAACACGGAGGCTCTCAGCTGCACTTCGTCATGAAGAAGAAAGGTCCCAGAAACATTACATAGAACAGTTATCCCCAATGAGCTCCAAGTTCCCACTTTGAGAGCACACTCATCTCTGCACACCAATCGAATCTGCAATGCCAATAAGGACATCACAGGCAACTGGGCTCGAAGCGACGAAGAAAGAGCCGTCAGATTTGCAGAACATCTTCAAAATGTATTTCAGCCCAACACATTATCAAACGGGATCTCACTGCCAGCAACATCAGATATTGACACATCAACGTATGAACCTATTGTATTTAGCCACATAAATGAACAACTCAACCCAAAAATCTCCAGGATGCGACCTAATATCACCAAAAATGATTATTGAACTTCCTCTCTGTGCTGTTCGAGCTATTTGCCAGCTCTTCAATGCAATAACGAGACACGGACACTTCCCAGAGAGATGGAAAAGTCGATCATTATAATGATACCAAAACCTGGCAAAGACCGCACAATCGCTTCATCGTCTAGACCAATTAGTTTACTAACGTGTCTATCAAAACTCTTCGAAAATGCTTCTTGGCACACATTACCCCATTTCTCAGAACACACAACAAAATCCCGATTCATCAATTCGGTTTTCGAGAAAAGGAGTACTGCACTGCAATATTTCTGGACGTATCACAAGCTTTCGACAGAGTATGGTTAGAAGGTCTAATGCACAAAATTACTAAATGCTCCCAACCAACACTCACAAACTCTGAAGTCATACCTATACAACAGGAAATTCTCAGTAAGATGTAATTCAGCCATGTCCGATGACTACATCATTAGAGCCGGAGTTCCTCAAGGCAGCGTGCTTGGACCAACACTTTACCTTATCTACACTGCGGACATCCCAACGAGTAGGAATCTAAGCACATCCACTTTTGCAGATGACACAGCGATCCTAAGCCGCTCGAGATGCCCCAAGCAAGCAACGGCGCAACTTGCTATACACCTGGTGGCAGTGGAGAAATGGCTATCCGACTGGCGAATCAAAGTTAACGAACAAAAATGCAAACACGTAACGTTCACTCTTAACAGGCAAGACTGCCCTCCACTTATTCTTAACAACACAGTGGTTCCGATAGCAAATGAAGTAACATATCTTGGCGTACACCTCGATAGACGTCTTACCTGGCGCCACATTGAAGCCAAAAGAACGCATTTAAAGCTCAAAGCCAACAGCCTCCACTGGCTTATCAATAGCCGCTCGCCCCTTAGCTTGACTACAAGGTACCCTATATAACACCGTCTTGAAACCAATCTGGATGTACGGCTCCCAGTTGTGGGGGAATGCCAGTAACAGCAGTGTGGATATAATGCAACGAACTCAATCAAAATTCTCAGAACCATCACCGGGGCACCGTGGTACGTTCGGAATGAAAACATTCACAGGGACCTTCGCATACCACTCGTCAGAGAAGAGATAGCACAAATCAAAACAAAGTACTACAATAGGCTATCAGTACATCCAAATCATCTCGCGAGAGCCCTCACGCGAGTTTCCAGCAGTTCTCGTCCTCGCCGCAACGACCTTCCAATCCAGCGCTAATTATTAGGACCACGTAGTCTCTATTCAGTTCAAAACAAACTGTTAGATATTGTATTATTTTAAGATTTGCAACCTTATTGTTAGACTCATAAAAGAGAAGATCCAATAAAACAAACTAAACTTAAAAAAAAAATCTTGTAAAGTTCGAAAAATTAACCCAAGTTCCTGTAATGGGATTCATCATCTTTACTAAATATGATGATATCGTCTATGTAAATGAAACATATCTTACCGATATGTTCATGAAGTATGTCATCCAAAGCTCGCTGAAATATAGCGGGCGCGTTTTTGAGACCAAATGGAAGTCGCGTAAACTCATACTTTCCGTTATTGACGGAGAATGCGGTCTTTTCTATATCCGAAGGTTTCAAAGGGATTTGATGAAAACCACTTTTAAGGTCTAAAACTGAAAATACTCAATTATTGCCTAGCGGTGCAAGTACTTCGCCTATCTCAGGAATAGAGTATTTGTCTGCAATGGTTACTCTGTTTATTTTGCGATAGTCTATTACGACGCGATATTTTTTCCTGAAGCGTCAGCTTTTTGGGTACGATCCATACGGGAGAATTGTATGGGGACCGAGACGGTCGAATTATTCCATCTTCTAAAAGTTCTTTTATCTGTTTATTTACTTCATCTTTCAGTGGCATTGGATACTGATAGAACTTGGAATATACAGGGTGTCGGTTAATGTTCTTATTGTTGCTTGTACATTGGTTGTGTAGGTCACTTTTGATTTGATTGGCGAAGAGGCTTGGAAATTTTTTAAGAGTTGGTTTAGATTTGTTTTCTGTGTTTCTGACAGGTGGCTTGTTCTTGGTACTATTGTATTTACTGCTTCGAAGATTTGTTCTTTTAAAGGATTTTTATCTTGTTTCTGATTATCATTAGGTTTTTACTTGGATTTATTTCTGCTCCTATGTAATGGACCCATACAGTAAAACAATAATACCAATAAAAATTTAAAAACTTAAAATAACCCAAAAAAAAAAACAAGTAAGAAAAGCTACAGTCGAGTGAACTCGACTGCGAGATACCCGCTACCCATTTTAAATAAAACAGTATATTTTGGGGTAGTATTCTCAAATTTTACCAAATATACTGCAAAAATACTAAAATATACCAAATGGTATATTTAGTATATCGGTATAGTACCGCATTCAAAATATACCATAGACGGCACAATGTGCTAGATTGTCGGCCAAAGCAACTCAGACCCCTAGTAAGTAGGCGTTTTTGCCATACGTGCCATAAGTGTATTTCTTTAATAACTTCCACAATTTGATCGCAACCAAATTTTCAGGAATCATAACTACTATAATAATTATTGTATATACCAACATTCGCAGCTTTAGCTTTAAAATTACGCTTGTTATTAGAATTTTTTGATTTGCGGGGCGGAAGTGGGCGTGGCGAAAATTTGAAACAAACTTGATCTGCGTGCAAACATAACAAATGCTGTCGAAAAAATTATAGCTCTATCTCTTATAGTCTCTGAGATCTAGGTGTTCATACGGACGGACGGACAGACACACAGACGGACAGACACACAGACGGACAGACGGACATGGCTACATCGTCTCGGTTGTTGACGCTGATCAAGAATATATATACTTTATAGGGTCGGAGATGCCTCCTTCTACCTGTTACATACATTTCCTGCCGGCAATAAAGTTATAATAATACCCTTCTACCCTATGGGTAGCGGGTATAATAATTAGTTGCAAAATTTCATAAAAAATTGTTTAAAAATCAGGTGTCCACATATACATACAAAAGAAAAGAATAATCTTTTGCTACCAGCCAACTGGCTAAGGCGACGACAGACAGCAGCAGCAGGAGCAGACAACAAATAGACAACAAATTAAATAATAAATTAAATAAATAATTAAATAACAAATGTAAAAAATAGAAGTGCAAGTGTGTACATAGTAAGTGCAAATCGCTTTTAAAAACCGAACAACAATTGCGGCTGAATATCAGTTAAAATCAGTAAAATACTGAAAGCCCAAAATCATATGAGCATAGTGAGAAAAATAGTAATTAAAAGCATAAATAAGTTAGTGAACAACGTGAGCAAAAGACCAAAAAAGCACTGAAGCAGTGAAATAGACATTGTTTGTGTGTGTAAAAAATATTAAGTGAAAAAAATTAAAAAGACTACACTCGACAGAACATTTTTGTTGTTTTTTCCGTGCCTAATAACGTAAAACCAAAGTGCCGTAAAACAATCAAGTGCATATCATGAATTGGTCAAAGAATTTAAAATAAACAAAATTTAAACAAAACCAACAACACCATATCGTCGAGAAGGGTTTCATCGAGGAATTTTGGGTGAGTGAAAAAAAGAAAGTCGCAAGGCGTTAGCTACCATATCGGTAACACTTTTGTGTTGGCCAGTGTAGCCGCGCTGTGATTGCCGGCGGCTTGCGCACTTTTCTTTTCGTTTAATATTCTATCCCTTGTTATGTATTTGCCTTGATTTGCGATGACAAGTGCATCAGTTAACTCATCTGCCTAGTGCAGAAGTTAATAAAGACAAAAACAAAGAGAAAAACAGAAATTAGTTAACTGATATCCTTTTCATTAAAATTCGTATATTTTCTTGCCATGTATCGCTAATGCGATTTCTTTTTCAGGCGCGGAGAAAGAAAATTCGAATAAATGTTTTGTCAAGTGTATTTTGCAATATTATTTAAATTAAAACAAAACAAAATGAATACAATACATATAACATTCAGTGAAAATTAACAATAAAACCGCACAATGATATTAAACTGCTCAGTGAAATAAAATAATACAAAACTGTTCGAATGAAATTGATCTAAAACCTACTTGCTCTCATACGTACTTAATCTACCATACAGTTGTTCTCAAACCTACTTGCTCTACCATCTAGTTGTTCTCAAACCTCGTTGCTGAGAGCAAAAACATAAAACCTAAAACATGAAACATGAAATATGAAAAAGGAATGAATAAATAATTACAACTAAAATAAAATATTATAAAATGTATAATTTAAAATTGTAGACACCATTGAAAATGCAGTAGCCCAAACATATTAAATATTAAAAATTTTTGAATGATTTGCTTATCCATATTTACGGCCACTCATACTTATACGATTTACTTGTACACATTTTCGTATAATATTAAGTTATAATCTAGTTTATTTTTTTCAAATGGATAAATTTTGTTAAAATAATTATTCGTTATTATGCATATACTGAATTTCCGTTTATTTCTGCTTGAACTTTATAATCATGATGGAATACTAAGTTTCTGATGACATGGGTGAATAATAAGCTGCGTTTGGGGTCTTCCCTTAAAAATACATTAGAAGACTATGGCTGGGTGGTAGCGAACAAGGAGAGTGACATCAACACCTTCGTCCTCTCCATTTAGGTACACTACTATTCTTGTGAGTTTTTTTCAGCTTCAAATTAGTTTGTTTAATTGGCCATAGTTTGCTTGGTTTTGTTTTAGGCATGTATGCCTTTTGTTGTATTCGCATGAGGATCGTTACATGCATATTTGATGAGGGACTCTATAATAATTCACCGCTAGCATAGCGATTATCAGTGACAGCAACAACCCCCACATCCCGGAAGGGTTCAAAGGGTCCCGCTCGGCTGGTGATGATGATCAAGGAGCCGCACACGCAAATAGAAACAAAAGCAGTGTGGCGGCGCGGCATGCTGCAAGTAATTCTGGCACCCAACATGGGGCTGATATTACAAGAAATTGGAATTTGGCCCAACAACGGTGGGTCAGACATTATAGGAATTTTGGCGCCCAACACGTGGGGCAGGTGCTATTATTGCTAGTATTAGCACTGGTCCCAGATTAATAGCAGTTGTCCGAAGCTTGAAAGGATTTAGAAATCTACTGGAATTCGATTCTTTATTAGCATACGCTGATTGAACTCGACCGTAGCAAATTCTTTTCCTCTTCCGTTTCATAAAAATTTTTTTTGTGATATAGATGATAGCTTGACCAAAGAACTATAATAAGATTTCATAGGTTGTGGAGAATTTAAAAAAAATTGTTTCAGTTTTTGTTTTATTTCTTCACTAACTTATCGAATTTTATTGGTCATGTACAATTGAAATTAATTATTAAGCTCTTTGTCTTCGATTGAATTTGTGCTTTATAATGGCGTTCAAGGTGAATTTAAATTTTGCTTACTCTTTGGAACTCGAGTATTTGAGCATTTGAATACATCGACCAAGAGAATAGTTGAATTTATTTATTCAGTTTGTGTAGCAATACGTATTATATAGCCTTTTTCATGAGCAAGGTTTTTCTCTGTGAACAATTGCGTAAGATTCGCTGTAAAGGTATTTTACTGGAATACAATGTTTTTAGATGCAAGTGTGTCTCATTGTCCGTAAAAAGTCCTTTTGGCCGAGTTTGATGTTGTTGTTCATTTGAAAAGGAAACCTTTGGTAGTTGAAATAGCCCATTAACAATATAGACACAAGAATATGTAGTGGAAGCAAATATATTTACCCTTACTTATGTCTCCCAAAAGAAAGTCATCAGAAATAACTATATAAAATAATAACAAGTAAGAAAGCTACAGTCGAGTGTACTCGACTGTGAGATACCTGCTACCCATTTTGAATAAAAGCAATATATTTTGCGGTATATTTCTCAAAATATACCAAATATACTACTAAAACCAAAAAAATATACCAAATGGTATATTTGGTATATCGATATAGTACCGCATTCAAAATATACCATAGACAGCACAATATACCAGACTGTCGGCCAAAGCAAATTAGACCCCTAGTAAGTAGGCGTTTTGCCCATACAAAGTATTTCTTTAATAACTTCGACAATTTTTATCTGATCGCAACCAAATTTTTAGGAATCATAACTACTATAGTAATTATTATATATACCAAAATTCGTAACTCTAGCTTTAAAATTACGCTTGTTATTCGATTTTTTATTTGCGGGGGCGGAAGGGGCGTGGCAAAAATTTGAAACAAACTTGATCTGCGTGCAAACATAACAAATGTTGTCGAAAAAATTATAGCTCTATCTCTTATAGTCTCTGAGATCTAGGTGTTCATACGGACAGACGGACGGACACACAGACGGACAGACACACAGACGGACAGACGGACATGGCTAGATCGTCTCGGCTGTTGAAGCTGATCAAGAATATATATACTTTATAGGGTCGGAGATGCCTCCTTCTGCCTGTTACATACATTTCCTGCCGGCACAAAGTTATAATACCCTTCTACCCTATGGGTAGCGGGTATAAAAAGCCACTTGAACATAGTTTTGAGTCCAACCGAAATCAGCAACATGATAGTACGGCTGCGAATATCTGTATTATTTGCGGGGAAATTATGTTGAATACACAGCCTTGTGCTGTTACAAATTGTCACCACGTATTCCATAAAAGTTGTTTGGAAACGCGAGTGCAAGTCCATAAAGAGTGTCCCAGCTGCTTGGTAGCAGTTCAACCAAAAGAATGGAGAGTAGTTGTTGGCAATCATTCTCCAAACTCCAAAAGTGACGATTCAAATCTAACGCAACGGGTGGTTGCAACTGATCTCGCCCAGTTACTCGATCGTTAGCACATCAGTTAGAATCTTTGAATTCACAGGCACCAAAAGGAGCAAGACAAGAACAAGACAACAAAGATCAACTCATTCTCAAGCGCCACCCAATTTTCAGATAGATGTAGAGTCCGTTGTCCGTGAAACGGTGACTCGCGTTTTGTCCTCTATGTCAGGTTCGGGAAGTCTAGGTGCTCCAAATGGCCACGTAGCTCATCGTGAAACGCCGATTACTTCACGAAGTATCCGATCCACTAATCTTATCCAGAATTTAGGCCACATAGAATCTCAGACATTCTACAGAAATGGGTGCCTGATTTGATGGTACCGCAGAAGGATTATCTGTTGAGGAATTCTTATACAGAGTACAAATCCTAACGCGCAAGCATTTTGAGGGGACTTGGAAATTATAAGTCGAAATATCCATCAGCTGTTGATAGGGAAGGCAAATAGTTGGTTTTGGAGATACCATAAGAGTGTCCAAACTTTCATCTGGCGAGAATTTTGCGTAGCGTTCAGAAATCAATATCGCGAGAGCAGATCAGTAACTGAATTACGGGAACAGATTCGATCACGCAAACAAAAGCCAGGTGAATCTTTCGACGCGTTTTATGAAAGTGTTTGCAAACTGATGGACAGATTATCCGTTAGTTTTGCAGAAGACGAACTGGTAGAGATGATTCAGGGAAACTTACAGATTGACATGAAAGAAACACTTCTGTTTGAAGATATCTCTTCCATTTCCGAGCTTCGTCGTTTGGTACATTTTCTGCAGGATATAGGTAGAGCACGTCAGCCGCAAGTCAAAGCTGGTGCATATCGAGTATACGCCCTGGATGACGAGCAACCCGAAGAAGATCCTGAGAGTGACAAACCGATTGAGATAGCAGCCATACAACATAAAACACCATTAGTATGCTGGTATTGCGATACTGCTGGCCACATATGGGAAAAATTGATTGGCTGAAAGAAGAGTTTTTATACCCGCTACCCAAAGGGTAGAATTATAATTTTTGCCGACAGGAAATGTATGTAAGAGGTAGAAGGAGACATCTCCGACCCCATAAAGTATATATATTCTTGATCAGCGTCAACAGCCGAGACGATCTAGCCATGTCCGTCTGTGTGTCTGTCTGTCTGTCCGTATGTCCGTCTGTCCGTCCGTCCGTATGAACACCTAGATCTCAGAGATAGAGCTATAATTTTTCGACAGCATTTGTTATGTTTGCACGCAGATCAAGTTTGTTTCAAATTTTGCCACGCCCACTTCCGCCCCCGCAAATCAAAAAAATCGAATAACAAGCGTAATTTAGAGTTGCAAATATATATAATAATAACTACAGTAGTTATGATTCCTGAAAATTTGGTTGCGATCAGATAAAATTGTCAAAGTTATTAAAGAAATACTTTGTATAAGCAAAAACGCCTACTTACTAGGCGTCTTAGTTGCTTTGGCTGACAATCTGGTATATTGTGCCGTCTATGGTATATTTTGAATGCGGTACTATATCGATATACCACATATACCATTTGGTATATTTTAGTATTTTGCAGTATATTTGGTATATTTTGAGAATAATACCGCAAAAATATATTGCTTTTATTCAAAAATGGGTAGTGGTATCTCACAGTCGAGTACACCTCGACTGTAGCTTTCTTACTTGTTTGCTATGGATGCGGGCCCGCAAGTGTATAAGCCAAATTGCCAGAACTGCAAACAAAAGCAGGAAAACCAGCAAAGAGGGGCATCCAATTCAGGAAGGATGTCCCAGAAATAGGAGATAAGTTGAATATAGAAAGTAAAACGGTTAGAATTTTAGAGCGAAAAGCAGATCCATTAACTCGTTCTGAAATACACAATAGTTTTAAGCCTTATCATGAGAGATTAAGTGATTATTATATAGCTAGAGAGCGAATTTTTGCTGACAGGGAAGAAGAGTCGTCGAAACACTATTCGTCAACGAAAATATTTTAAGTTTCTTAAAAGCAAGAAAGCTATGATAGTGTCAACTATTTTTCAGAATAATATTGACCGTCGTAGTTATGCGAGTGTTTCTTTCTTAGAGTTTTCGGAACTTGGCTTGCTTGATACTGAGCAAACATCAGTTGTCTTGGTGATTCTTTGGCTGTGTTGGATTTTTCAAATCATCCCAATTTTGAGCCAATAAAGTCGCAAGTTCGAACAGCTGATGCTAAAGTGCACCAGGTGTAGCAATTGGAGGCAGTAAAGGAGTTATTTCCAAATTTTGAAAGACAGGGATTGGGTCGAACGGCGTTAATTAAACATAACATTGAAATTGGTGATAGTAAGCCAGTGAAGCAGCGTCACTATCCAGTAAGTCCGGCAGTTGAAAAGTTGATGTTCTCAGAAATTGATCGCATGCTTCGGCTTGGGGTAATTGAACCATCGCAAGTGCTTGGAGCTCTCCAATGCGCATGGTTGTAAAGCCAAACAAGGTTCGATTATGCTTGGATGCTCGAAAGCTAAATGAGGCCACCCGAAAAGGATGCCTGATAAGTAAGGGGAGTAGCAACCGATCCAGAGAAAATATCTTGTGTACTAAACTGGCCTACTCCCAAGAACTTGAAGCAAGTTCGAGGTTTCCTCGGAGTTTGTGGTTGGTACCGAAGATTCATTAAAGATTTTGCTGAAATTTCGTGTCCCATTACCGAAGTGTTGAAAACAAAAAATGCTTTAAATGGTCGTTAGAAGCCCAGGAAGCAATGGATAGGTTAAAGACATTGTTAACTACCGCTCCAGTGCTGCAAAATGGATTTTTCTCGACAATTTTTCTTACATTGCGATGCCAGCGATCATGGTATTGGTGCTGTATTAGTGCCACTTTCAGATACAGGGAGGAACGGCCACTGGCATTTATGTCAAAAAATTGTCGAAAGCTCAAAGAGATTACAGCGTTACAGAAAGAGAATGTCTTGCAGTAATTTTAGCCGTTGAAAAATTTAGATGCTATCTCGAACTACAACCATTCGAAGTAGTGACGGATCATTCGAGTCTCTTATGGCTAATGCGACAGCAGAATGTATCTGGCAGATTGGCGAGATGGATACTTCGTTTACAAGCATTTAAGTTTACCATTTCGGATCGAAAAGGCAAGGATCCCGTTGTTCCAGATGCATTGTCAAGAATTAGTGAAGCACAGATTGATAGCGTCGAATGGATAGGTCCAGAAATTGATTTAGATTCTAGCATTTCTTGAGGCTGAATACGTAGAACTAAAAGACTTAGTGGACGCGAATACTGAGAAAACTATTGAACGAAAACTATGTCCGTTAAAAAAATTCACAACAGCAGCTGTTAACGAATTTCTTGGAAAATGAATCTTTGCAGAGTTTGGTGTTCCTGAGATAATTGTAAGAAACAATGGATCTCAATTCAAATCGAATGAATTTAAATCATTTTTAACAAAGTTAAGCAGCTGTTCGCTCGTATCTTCGAACTGATCAGACAGAGTGGGATACAAACTTGACCCATATTTCTTCAGCTCTACGTATAAAGTATTTTATTCGATTTAATATGATCAACCATGCTGGTGATTACAAGTTACTAAAAAAATTATCTGTATTAGAAGAGTCACCCCAGCTGAATCCAAGGGATCAGATACAATTGTTGCGAGAGGGTATTAAGCAAAATAGTCGTGCTGCTTATGAACGTAACGCTACGCAATACAATTTGCGAGCAAAGCCAGTTGCTTTTAAAGAAGGCCAAGAGGTGTTTAAAAGAAACTTTTATTTGAGCAATTTCTCGAACAATTTCAACAAAAGTTAGGTTCGCAGTTTACCAAGTGTCGAATAAAGAAGAAAGTAGGTACTGCATACTATATCTTGGAAACATTGCAAGGCAAAAGAAATCGGCACATATCACGCCAAAGATTTACGCAGCTAATTCCATCTAATCGTGCCTCGTAGTCTCGTTAGATTATCTGGTTTTGTAATGGACCCATACAGTAAATAAAAACAACAATAAAAATTTAAAAACTTAAAATAACCCCAAAAAATAAATAAATTTGACGTTAGGATTTGAATTTAAATAGTTAGGCGCGCATAGGCGTACGTAGATATGTGGGTGACAGTGGAGAGTTACAGCGTTGTAAGTGACAGATGTAAATTCACCATGTGGTGAATTTCGCTCCTCACTTGGCTGGTTAAGATCTGCACTAGCAAGGTTAGATCTTTTCTATCAAGATCTCTAAGGAAGCAGACGCCCTAGAATATTCTGTATATCCACCCAGAACATCGAAAGTATTAAGGCCTCGTGGCCAAGAAGATAACAAAATTATTTAATCTTGAATAATTTTGTCCATCCCCGCCGCTTTTTGCCACAAAAGCTGGCATTGCGCTAATACTTCCAAAGTGCCGTCCAGGCAAGGTAAATATTATAAAAATAGAAAAAAAATAATTAGTTGCAAAAATTTCATAAAAAACTGTTTAAATCAGGCGACCACAGACAGCAGCAGCAGGGAGCAGACAACAAATAGACAACAAATTAAATAATAAATTAAATAACAAATGTAAAAAATAGACAACAAATAGACAACAAATTAAATAATAAATTAAATAACAAATGTAAAAAAATAGAAGTGCAAGTGTGTGCATAGCGAGTGCAAATCGCTTTAAAAACCGAACAACAATTGCGGCTGAATATCAGTTAAAATCAGTAAAATACTGAAAGCCCAAAATCATAGGAGCATAGTGAGAAAAAGAGTAATTAAAAGCATAAATAAGTTAGTGAACAACGTGAGCAAAAGACCAGAAAATAAGCACTGAAGCAGTGAAATACCCATTGTGTGTGTGTGTAAAAATATTAAGTGAAAAAAAGTAAAAGACTACACTCGACAGAACATTTTTGTTGTTTTTTTTCTTGCCTTTTTTCCGTGCCTAAATATATTATTCGAGAAGGCCTTCATCGAGGAAAATGTATCGCTAGTGCGATTTTTCAGCCGCGCTGCGATTGCCGGCGGCTTGCGCAAAGCATTTAAATCCCTTGTTATATGAATAAATGTTTTGTCAAGTGTATTTTAAAATTGTATAATTGCCATGTATCGCTAAACAAAACAAAAACGAATACCTTAAATATAACATTCAGTGAAAATTAACAATAAAACCGCACAATGATATTAAACTGCTCAGTGAAATAAAATAATACAAAACTGTTCGAATGAAGTTGATCTAAAACCTACTTGCTCTCATACGTACTTAATCTACCATACAGTTGTTCTCAATCCTACTTGCTCTACCATCTAGTTGTTCTCAAACCTCGTTGCTGAGAGCTACCAAAAACATAAAACCCAAAACATGAAATATGAAATATGAAAAGGAATATGAATAAATAATTACAACTAAAATAAAATATTATAAAATGTATAATTTAAAATTGTAGACACCATTGAAAATGCAGTAGCCCAAACACATTAAAAATTTTTGAATGATTTTCTTATCCATATTTACGGCCACTCATACTTATACGATTTACTTGTACACATTTTCGTATAATATTAAGTTATAATCTAGTTTATTTTTCAAATGGATAAATTTTGTTAAAATAATTATTCGTATTCGCATATACTGAATTTCCGTTTATTTCTGCTTGAATAATTAAACTTTTATAATGATGATGGAATACTAAGTTTTCTTTTCGATGACATGGGTGAATAATAAGCTGCGTTTGGGGTCTTCCCTTAAAAATACATTAGAAGACTATGGCTGGGTGGGTAGCGAACAAGGAGAGTGACATCAACACCTTCGTCCTCTCCATTTAGGTACACTACTATTCTTGTGAGTTTTCTTTTCAGCTTCAAATTAGTTTGCTTAATTGGCCATGGTTTGCTTGGTTTTGTTTTAGGCATGTATGCCTTTTGTTGTATTCGCATGAGGATCGTTTCATGCATATTTGATGAGGGACTCTATAATAATTCACCGCTAGCATAGCGATCATCAGTGACAGCAACAACCTCCCACATCCCGGAAGAGCTAAGGGTTCAAAGGGTCCCGCTCGGCTGGTGATGATGATCAAGGAGCCGCACACGCAAATAGAAACAAAAGCAGTGTGGCGGCGCGGCATCCTGCAAGTAATTCTGGCACCCAACAAGGGGCTGATATTACATGAAATTGGAATTTGGCCCAACAACGGTGGGTCAGACATTATACCTAATTCCTTTAAGGTGTTGTTACCTAAAATAGCATCAAAAGTTTCTAGGTCTTTTAATAAGAAAAATTTCACCTCAACATCTGTTATATTGAACAAGTTGGCATTTTTGTGGTGTATTACCAGTTTATTACCTCCTATCGAGACGGCGTGAAAAAGGCTTTTATTTGGAGTGGGGTTTTCTACAAATTTCGGCTTGATGTAATTTCTATTGATCCAGTGTCAATGAGAATTTTAATTATTTGGCCGTTCCTCAATCTACAAGTAAAGTATGGGAGAGAGGAACTCTTTACTTTAAAAATTTAGTGCAGAGTAGTCATAAAATTCGCAAGTGTCATCTTCATAGTTATTGTCATATTGGTCTACTTGTTCTACGTATTCTTCTATTGTTTGTTCTACGTCTGCGTGAGTCTCGTATTCAGCGACTGCTTGTACATAATTAGTTGTGGTATCGTAAGTTTCTGTCGAAGGTTCTGTTATTTCGTCGATGTTTCTCTGTATGTTAAAAGTTTCTCTGTCGTTTCTGTCCGTCTGGTATAGGACCGGGGGTCTTTTCCCAGCTTCGAATCGTGGTCTGTTCATGTAGTTGACAAATTTCGTTTGAACGCTGGAATCCACATCCATTGGTTCTGGACGCGGTAGCGCTTTTGGGGCCATTGGCCTAGGTGGTGCAACATGTTGAGAGGTTGTGGCAACAGTGTATTGCTGTGGGTTGGCAATTGGTTGATACCCAGAATTCGGGAAATATTGTCTTGGTAGTGGAGTCGGTGGTAGTTGTCCGTAGTGTAAGTATTGTCGTGGCTGTTGTTGTCTGAAAGGGATTGGTGGTGGTTGTCTGTTTGAGAAGATGACATTCCGTGGGGCTGGTATGGGCTTACCACTAATTTTTCTAAAATGTGTCGGATGTCCTTTAAAAGTGGCATGTTTCGACCTAAAGGTTTGATTTTCCATTTTAAGCAGAGATGCAGTGCGGTAGGTAAGTCTGCTGGTTCTTTCAAGCCTAATAGCCGATGCAAGTCACCTTGTAGCCCTCGAATGAAAGTGTCTAGCGCTTTGTCTCTGTATAATTTTGTCAACATTGCTTCTCCGTTTCTGTCAATATCCATGCTATTTAAAATTAGGGAAAAGTGTCTGTATACATCTTTGTGGAAATCTTCCACTGATTGATTCGGACCTTGTACTAATGTAGTCATTTCATATTCTATGGTGGCCTTATATGCTTCTAAAGCTTGGTCTGCACCTTTCGTTATCTTGTCTCGGATGGTGTGCAAAATATTATGATATTTGGGCGTACCTTGGTATGAGTTATATGCTTGTAAAACACGCTCTACACTTTTTTCCATGAGCTAAATTCTTCGGGGTTTCCACTAAACTCACGCAAACCTTTTGCTATGTCGGGCACTCTGTCAAGATCTGTAAAATTTCTTTGATGTTCTGGCGCAATAACATGATCTGAGAGACTTAGAAAATCTTCTACAGGATTGGTATGTTGTCTTAATAATATTGGCAATTGTTCGGCTATGTTGTCTTAATAATATTGGCAATTGTTCAGATAATATTTCGCTTATAGCAGCTGTTAGAGCGGCTCTGTTATCTCCGTTCATGGTGGGTCTGTTTTGTTGATGTTCTAAATGCCTATTGTTTTGTCTCTCAATTGAACGCTACCTTTGTGCTTCGTTCACTTGCTCTATTTCTTCTGGACCTAGTATGGGGGTCGAATTGCTAAGAATTAAGAAATTTAAAGGCTATATTTTTCCTTTTTTTTCTTTTGTTTTTTTTTATGTTTTATATTATGTTTATAACCAGTGGATGGATTTTTCCTTCTACCTTGGAGGGTCCCTTGGGAATCGCAAAGTTGAATAAGTTATACGCTTTACGCTTATTTATGTTATTTACTTTTACTATGGACTCTTTTTGAGTCTTGTTTACTTTTGCAATGATTTGTTTCTTTTCTTATATATTTTTATTTGGCTTTTCGCTTTTAGTTTTATTCATTTGCTTACTATTTGCAATATTCTATATGGACTCATTTGAGTTAGAATAATTAAGAGCAAATGAAGTATCATGAAGTTGTTAGAATTAGGGCGAAGCGAGAGCGCAATAAAGCTTTCGTTTGTTGCTCTCTGAGCGAATTCGCCTCGCTTCGCCGCTCTAGTTAAGTTAGGCTTAATGTAACTTAGCATAAAATGATAAACACAGTTGAGATTAGAGGACTTATCAGCGCGTCATCACTCTTTTCGTTTCGTTTTCGTTGTACCAACAACAATTAGGCCTACTTTGTGTTCGCGAATAAAGCGGAATATTAATAATCATAAAACTCTTGTGATTTTTCATGGCGCCCCGGGTGGACTCTAATTGTTGTTGAACGCGAGTGATTGAAAAATAGAAAACAAAACAAAACAAATTCGCGCCGGTTGCAAATATAATAAAATATAAACAATCAATTGACTTGTGCCAGTGCTGTGATCTCCTTGTGTTTGTCATCGGTGGATTTTTCGGCATCATCGCTGGAGGATACCCTGCACCAAGCAGAACACAGAGGAAAGTGGCTGGGATCATTAAAGATCGCCAATTCCAGGTACTGTGCGAAAAATTGGAAGCGAAAAACTGAATTGGTTGCCAAGTTGCAAAATTCTAGTGACGCTTTCAATTTTGGCACACACATACATAATAGTATAGCATTTGTTTTAAATTTTTATATTTTTAAATTAAAAAGTGAACCGCTTAGGCAGAACATTGTTTTTGTTTTCTAAGTGAAAGTGACTAGAGAAAATTTTTCCATTGCATCGAACTTCTTCTCTTAGTTCGTTGCAATTTTCGCTTTCGTCGCCCCCTTTGTCACCAGATTCGTAGCCGCTGTAAGTTGTGTGCTGTTGCTAAGCGCACATACGTATATATACATACATATATACTAGCAAGCCAACACTGTACCGGTGCATTTCGGCTCCGTGTTGTTGTTGCTTGCATTTTCGTTTTCGTTTCGCGCGCTTAGAAACAGCGCACATACACTAGACGTCTGCATGAGTGGCAAAAATCACATGCAAATGCACAATGCTCAAAATGAGTTGAGTGAATTTGAAAGCAAAGCCAAACTGAAGTGAATGAGTTGACTCGCTTACGTACGACTCAGTCGCTCAAAGAATAGAGAAAGAGAAACGAATTGAATGAAGTGAGAACTCAGAAAACTGCGACGCTGAATTCGAACGATTCGAGTTGCAACTGTAAATAAAGGGAAACCTAGGCATTGCGTAGTAGGCAATTGAAATGCGTTTTACATTCATGGTTTTTATTTAACTTATTTCTAAAACATCAAGGCTATTAACTAATTTATACATAAATTCAGGATTTTCTCTTAAAGTAATTTCTAAATTAACAATTACAAACTAATTCAAATATATGTATGTAAATTCATTGTTTTTCTTGAAGTTATTTCTAAATTAACCTTATATCTAACTTAAATTGGAATGCAAAAACATTATTTTGTTAATATTTTCTGAGTTAGTCGCTATTTGACTACGCTTCTCAGTAATTAAATTTCTTGCGTTTGAGAATGTGCGTTCCGAAGCCGCGCTGCTCGCTGGAATGCAAAATATTTTGCAGCTTGTCTTGTGCAATAGCGGAAAAAATCCTTGTTCATATGCCACCAAGCTAAAGCATTGAAGTCAATTGTGTATGCAACATTGAGATTACAATATCGAGCAATATCTTGTTCCACCATGTCTAGTATTGTCTGCAAATTCATCGTTTACCAACTGGGGTTCTATATTGTTAATTTCGCAATTGTTTTGGAGAAAGTGATTCATAATAATTTTGCAATCATTAATTATGATCTCTCTCTCAGTCGGTGTGAATTGAATAAGTTTGTTTGTTGGAGGAAAAGGAACAAGGCTATGTTGTGGTATTTTGTCAAATTTGGAGTTATAGTTGTTAAAATTTGGCTATTGAGTTCGAATTTAAGGCTTATTATGTCTGTGTCATAGTAATCAATCTGGCAGGCCTTCTTTAGTTTATTTAAATTTGACAAAATTAGATGAATTGTTGGGCGTTTAGAAGTTCAAGTTTTTGACACATTCTCAAAAGCTTCCAGCAATCGTACAATTGGACCTAAATGATTAATGTTAATACCCTCACCTCTGCAGACCTGATTTTTTCTTTTTAAAATATCTGTTACCTCTACCCAATTGACTTCAATTGACTTTAGCAAGTAGTAGACGGTATTCCACCGAGTTGGACAAAATCTCTTCAAAGACACTCCTAACGATGAATTATTTCCAGACTTTTTAAAATATTTCACCAGCTTGCTGCAACTTGAGACAATATTTTCCATCTCAGGAATAGCATTAATAGCTTTTTCCACAGCGTTGTTAAGCAAGTGATTGATGCAATTAATTTTCTCCGAGTCCGAAAAGGCTTTTATCATGTTCGACCCACGATCAGTTACAACCACGGGTTTGTCAAGTTCGAGGTCACATCCAAAATCCTTCAAGATTGCTTCTATTTTTGTCCGTATATTGACACCTTGACAAAGAATAAATTTGAATTTTACTTGTACACATAAAGTTTGGGTTAATATACCTGTGCTGGGCGAGCCCTTCATTGACTTCATGGCCATAAGGCAATCGACCAAAACTCCCTCCCTTATGTAATGGACAGTGCACGACAAATATGAAGTTTTTAAATAGTTGTCGGTCCATATGTCACTGGTTATAGCATACCCAAAGGCTTTGTATTTTTCAATTTCGTTTTTATTGGGCCAAAGTGGGAGGAATATATTGTTGATATGTTTCGGGAAACGTTTGTTGATGTGGTAACAGCTTATCAACGTCGACATTTGCACCATATGTTGCCCCAACATTAATTAAAAACGATGCAAACTTTTAATGCCAGAGTCGTCAATAATTTTAAGTGGGCGGCAGTTCTTAAGTACCCATTTTGTTACAACAGATATGCCCTCGTCTTTCGTTGCTTTGTTAACATCTAGAGCAGCGTCACGGAATTTACTGGCATTAACGACGTAACATTTGTGTTTGACCAGGTTAGAAGTGCTTCCTGCAAACTTCAAAACAGTATAGCACGTCTTACAAGCTACAAGATCGACAAATTCTTCTCCATTTTGGTTTTAATTTTGCAGAAAATTGCCAAACTTCGCTTCTGCCTCTTTTCAATTAAGGTGTACATCCCACTTTTAAGCTTCTCTTTGACATTCACCGATCTTTGCACAACCTATATATTTCAAACAAATTGAATTACCTCTGAAAAATATAACACAGAAAACACTAATGGACAGGTCACAAATACACTGGTTAATACAAAACGCATGTTAATATCATAGCACGAAGAAAACAAAGAAACAACTTGTTATAAATACATATAAATTAAAACAACAACATTAAACTAAAAAGTGGACTACAAATACATACTCCTTCGCTTCTTTTATTAATAAAGTGTCCATAAATGCGTCCTTGAACTGCAGGCCTCAGAAAAGAATGGACCGAATTTGCACGCAACAACTCGAATTACTCGAATATACTACGCAGTGCCAAATTTGTCATTTCCTTTTCGCTTCATTCGTTTTCTTTCATTTCGTTCAACGTCCCAAGCTATGAAGCAAAATGCGAAGTCATACTGATACAATGCTGTTTCATTTCTTACATTCCACTCATTCAATTCGATTCCATTCGAATGTATTCAATGAGACGTATGTTGTGAGTGGTCTCATGCAGATGTCTAACATACACACGTTAGCAATCCAGCATCTGCACAGTGCATTGCGCTCTGTAGTCTGTGTTGTTGCTTGCACTTTTCGTTGTCGCGCGCTTTGCAGCGCTCAGAACTCGCTCCCCTACATTCGTTGGTTGAGCATATCAGTGCGATATCTCGTTTGCTCCCTCGAATTGTGTACTCCCTATTATTGTCCGAGATAGCTTAGTGGTTGCTAGGACAATTCAAAAATAATAATAATATAAAAATAATTCAAAATAATAATTAAAAAAAAAAATAATAATAAATTTTTTTTAATTTTCTTTTTTGTTGTTGTTGTTGAAAGCAACAAGATTTATTTTGTATTTTATTTTATATTTTTTGTCGTCTCCCTTTAATAACATAAATAAAAAAAAAATTAATTCGAAAGAAACTCTTGAAGGCTCTAAAAGAAACTTGCTATTTGCGTGAAGAGCATTAGCTGAATTAATGATCAAATTCTCGATGACACTATCGGTCGAGATTTGACAGAGTTAGAGTGCAGGCTTGAGATGTTGTCGTCGCATATTGAAAATGCTCTCAAATATCAAACCAGAATTGAGACATTTGACGAATATGACGAATACCGGTGCGAGTTAGAAGAGATTTGCATTACTGCAAAAGCAAGGCTGAAGGCGATGGTGAAATCGTTGACCGATACTTCATCCGCCAATATATCGATTCAGCCGATTGCCGCTCCTCGCACCCGTCTGCTTAAACTGTCGTTGCCAAAATTCAGCGGAAAGTATTCCGAATTTAAAAATTTCATAAATTTTTTGAAAAGAGTATATGACAATGATTGTCTGATATTTAATTTGCCAAAGATTTCGCAGCCCTCCGCTTCAGCGTTGCGAAACTTGATTGACACTGTCTCTGCGATATACGGATCTTTGTTGTCGATAGGTGATGATAAGAAGATTGCAAATGCAATCCTTATTCACCTGGTCATGCACAAAGTTGATGCAATGACAAAGAATAAGTGGGATGAGCAGCTAGATTACACGAAAATTCCATTATGGAGTGAGTGTGAAACTGTGCTTAATCGTCGATATCAGCACTTGTCAGCTGAGAATTCGACAAAGTCCGATAGTCAAGCCGTTTCCGCTAAACAGCTTAATAAAAGCTCGTTTTCGTGTACGACGCTCGAAGATAAGATTGATCAAAAGACCCAAATATGCGAATATTGCAATTCCGAAGATTCCGAAGATCATCGTGAGTTGCTCGATGTTTGCTGCCTTGGCAGTTAAACAGAGATTCGACTACTCGAAAACAACTGCATTATGCATAAATTATCTTCGGAAGGGTCACACTGTCGCCATATGTAAGGCAAAAGTGTCGTGTGTGCAGCCGTTCACATCATACGTTGCTGCACATATATTCTGCGACTACAAATAGTAGAGCGTTACCACCCCGAGTCTCCGCTGTTGAGCCTGATCGACCATCCACTTCGCATGCGATGCATGCGACCGTGTCGGATAAAGTGATCCCAGCCACAGCAGTCATCAAAATAAGACGAATTCAGGCGATTTCGTCTTAGCCCGAGCTTTGCTGGACTCTGGGTTACAAGTTCATTTTGTGACTGAGGAACTAGCTCAGCGGCTGCATTTGCGTAGAGAAGACTCGTGCATCATCTTGCTTGGCATTGGTGAATCCAATTCTCAAGTTAAGAAAAGATACTGTGGTGAAGTCGCGAGTTGGCTGCAATGAATACGCGATCGATTTATGGATCCTCAAATCGATCTCCGGTTATCAGCCAGATCACACTGTAAATGTCAGTGGCTGGAAGATACCTGACAATATTCAGCTAGCGGATCCCTATTTCTTCAAACCGCAGAAAATTGATCTTCTTATCGGCGCTGAAACTTTCTTTGACCTATTGTCCGTTGGTCAAATCAAGCAAGGTCCAGAGTGTTCAATCCTCCAAAAGACAAGCCTTGGGTGGATTGTCTCGGGGCGGTACACTCCTGGTGAAAAATCTCACCAGAAGATGACTGTCAATCTGAGCTATCAGGAAGAAAGTTTGAGCTCGATTGACAAGACCTTGCTGAAGTTTTGACTGTCGAAGATGTGCGCTCTCCCTCCAAAGTCCTTTCCGCTGAACAACAAAGTTGTGAAGATCATTTCACAAATAATGTGAAAAGATTGCCGTCTGGTCGTTTCGAAGTAAGACTGCCGTTTAAATCAGATCCGCACCAGCTTGGGTGCTCATTTGAAGTTGCTAAACGGCGGTTTTGTCGCTTGAAAAACGCTTAACTCGAGATCCCTAGTTAAAGCGAATGTACTTGGAATTTATGGAGTGAGTCACATCCTTCCAAGTACACCACACTATGTTATTCCGACCAATGTGTATTACGGCCCCAAAGCGCTTCGACAAAGCTGAGGGTCGTATTTGATACTTCGTGTCGCACTTCGACACATAAGGCATTGAATGACATTCTTATGGTCGGGCCGACCATTCAAGAAGAGCTGTTTTCGACTCTGCTTCGTTTTCGATTGCATAAATACCATTAACGGCCGACATCAAAAGATGTACCGCCAAGTTATGGTGCACGAGGCAGATCGAAACTATCAGCTCATAGTGTGGAGAAAAGATCCATCAGACTCGTTGAGATTATTCAGATTAAATACTGTAACATATGGCACTGCGCCAGCGCCATTCTTGGCCATACGGTGTTTGATCCAGCTGAGCGAGATTGCGAAATCCTCGCACCCCATGGCAGCTGAGGTTATCAGGCAAGACTTCTACGTTGACGATATGTTGACTGGTGCCGCATGCGTCGAGGACCTGAAGACAATTAAGTCTGAAGTGTCGCAGATACTGCTAGGAGCAGGTTTTGAACTTGCGAAGTGGTTCTCGAATGCTCCTGGTTCTCCGCATCAGACAGTACACCAAAGCCGATAACGATCTCCGAGACTGACGCAACCAAGACTCTAGGTGTGATTTGGTTGCCAAATGAAGACGTGTTCCAATTCCGGATCGACGATTCATTCATGGGTCTTAAAGCGACAAAACGGAACATTCTCTCGGTGACATCGCGGTTATTCGATCCGCTTGGCCTATTGAGTCCCTTAATTATAAAAGCAAAGACTGCTTCAAGAGCTCTGGCTTCAAAAGTTGGAGTGGGACGAATCCATACCATTGAGTTTGGATACATCGTGGCAGCAATTGAAGTCAAATTTGACACAATTGCAAAACATAAAAGTGCCACGATATTTGTTCACAGAGCCTACGTCACCGATAGAGATACATGGCTTCGCCGACGCCTCAATAAGAGCGTATGGGGCGTGTATTTACAATCGTACGCATACTGCAGAAGGTTGTAAAGTATCATTACTAACCTCAAAGTCAAAAGTAGCTTCCCTCAAGACTAAGACTCTTCCTAGACTTGAGTTGTTTGCAGTTCACCTTCTTGCAGAACTCTGCCACCGCATCGGAAGGCTGATCCGATCACCAATTGAACGGACGGTTCTTTGGTCAGATTCGGAAGTCACTCTTCATTGATCCGGTCACATCCTTCCACTCTCGCGACATTCGTGTCGAATCGAGTGGCCGAGATTTAAGAGTGGTCAGAGAGCGTGGAATGGCGTCATGTTCCAACTAAGCAGAACCCCGCAGACATTGTATCGAGAGGTTGCGATGTGACTGAACTGTGCGCGTCAATGTGGTTTAGTGGTCCGTCATTCTTGATGGAACCACACGACGCATGGCCAGTTAACCACCATTTCGTCTCTGAAGAGACGCGCAATTTGAAGTGCGCAAAACAGCTGTTGGACTGACAGCTATAGTGGTAAAGTCAGATCTAGTGGACTCGATCGAAAGTTTTTCGTCGCACACAAGTCTGTTGAGAGTGTTCGCTTACATATGTGTTCCGCTTCATTCGAAGATGCAAGAGAAAACAGTTCAATTTGAACTGGTTCCAACGGCATCAGAACTGAAAGAAGCATTCAGTAAAATAATAGAAGTAATGCAGGATTTCGAATTCAGAGACGATATAGAAAGGGTTCGTAAGAGTACACGTGTGAGCTCGAGTCTACAACGACTCAATCCTTTCATACATGAGTATGAAGGATCTTGGTGTTCGTTTTCGTTGTTGCGAGTCGGGGGCGACGCGTAAATGCTCCTATTTCGTATGATGCCAAGTTTCCACTCCTCTTGTCGAAGCGCTCACAATTTGCTCGCAGCTATGTGAGGTACCTTCACTTGACCAACTGTCACGCTGGCCCGAGCGCTCGTGAGCATTCTCAGAGAACGACTTTGGTTAGTCAATGCTCAAGAGCTTTGTCGTCAGACAGTACGATCATGCATCCGTTGCTTTAAATGCAAACCCGGCTGCTTACGCAAATAATGGGAAATTTGCCTGCTGATCGACTCCGAGCGCTCCGCCCATTTTCAATTTGTGGCGTAGATTTTGTGGCCCGGTTGAGACAACCTATAGGATTCGCGGAAAGCCGCCGTACAAGTCGTACATAGCTTTGTTCGTCTGTTTTGCGTCAAAAGCGGTTCACTTAGAAATTGTATCCGATCTGTCAACTAACGCATTTCTAATGGCTTTCCAAAGGTTTGTTGGTCGAAGAGGATGCCCGAGCCGAGTCCATTGCGACAACGCGACGAACTTCGTCGGAGCAAGTCGCCATCTGGAGGAGCTGAGGAGGCGAGTCGAAGCCGAGGAGAACGCAGTTCGCGACTTCGCATCAAGAAGCGGATGCGAATTTGGGTTCATAACGCCGAAGGCTCCTCACTTCGGAGGACTATGGGAGGCAGGTGTGAAGTCTGCAAAGCACCTACTCCTACGGACGGTGGGCAACGCCCTGCTCACGGCCGAGGAGCTGCAGACAGTGGTCGTGGCGGTCGAGGCGGTGCTCAACTCCCGCCCGGTAGGAGCCGTAAGCAACGACCCCAACGACGGCGAGGCACTAACCCCAGGGCATATACTGGTGGGCGGTCCACTGGTGGCATCGGCAGCATCGCGGACCCCGGACCAGGAGGGTCTGAGTTGCTTAAGGCGATGGCGAGCTGTCTCGTCGCTCAAGCGAGCGTTCTGGCAGCGATGGTCCCGGGAGTATGTGCTGGGCCTGCAGGCACGGGCCAAGTGGGACCGGTTGCAGCCAAATCTGCGAATCGGAGAGAGCTCGTCGTCGTCGCAGAGGACAACCAGCCGCCGATGCAGTGGATAGTGGGTCGAGTCGAGGCGGTGTACCCAGGAGCGGACTGGGCGGTTCGCGTCGCAGACGTGCGAACCAGCGCAGGAGGGCTATACAAATGGCCAGTACACAAATTGGCGCCTCTGCCAATCGTATGAAGGCACAGCCGTTCATCCGGGCCGGTGTTGGCGCATTTGAGTTAGAATAATTAAGAGCAAATAAAGTATCATGAAGTTGTTAGAATTAGGGCGAAGCGAGAGCGCAATAAAGCTTTCGTTTGTTGCTCTCTGAGCGAATTCGCCTCGCTTCGCCGCTCTAGTTAAGTTAGGCTTAATGTAACTTAGCATAAAATGATAAAGACAGTTGAAAACAAGAACTCATCAGCGCGTCATCATTCTCTCCGTTTTCGTTTCGTCGTCCAACAACAACAATTAGGTCCAGTCTTTGTGTTCGCGAATAAAGCGGAATTAACAATCATAAAACTCTTGTAATTTTTCAGACTCCTTGGAGTCTTGTGTATTTTACATTTTGCTCTATGTTTTAATTTCTGTTTTTCTTTTCTTTCTTTGTACAATTTTTTATATCTAACTTACATTAGCAATGATGTGGCCACCTTTCCTGATGGAACGGGGTTGTTCCTTTTGCAGCTGCTACTGGGGCTCCGTGATCCATACCTCCTGGACAGTATTCTGAGAACGGATCTTGCAGAATATGTGGTCCACCGATGCAGTTCTCACAATCTCACCCGTTACACTAGCTAATTTAATGGCTTGGTACAGGTTTATGTTGGCTAACTTAATTGCCGAGATTGTTTGAACTGTTCCTTCAACTGACTAATTTAATAGTCGCCAGGGTTTTGCAAATTTAATTGCTTTGGTCGCACTTGGTCGAATTAACGTTCTTTTGGCTTAGTTGCACTTCGTCAAATTAATGTCCGATTGGCTGATTGTTATTTCCCAGTGATTGATTATCACGAGCCTTTATTGGGATAATAACTTGGTTTGAATCGCGCACTTAGAAACTGTTTTGCTCTCTCGATGCACTATTCGCTTTCACGCTCTTAGAAACGGTTTTGCTCTATCGCAACGCGATTTGACCGAAAATGTTATTTGGCGCACTTAGATACGATTTTGCACTATCAATACGCGAACTTTCCGGACCCTGCTCGGGCGCCAGTTAATTATTTATTTAAAAATAATAACAAAAATATATTTTATTACGATTCCGATTGGAACCGTTCTTTATTGAAATCGAATTAAAGACTAAAGACTAATTCTAAAGCTAGCCCTATATAAAGTTGCGAGTTTCAGCAGCGGCGTTGACAGCGCTGCTTTGGTTGGTGAATTGGGTGCAATGCTTCATGTTCCTGGAATTGCTTGCACCGGCATGTGGCCGATGTATTGGGCAACTTGGCTTGGGTCTTCTTGAATGTTTGCAGGTGCACTCGGCGCGTGCAGGAAGTTGGTCAGACGCTGAGTCTGCATTTTGGACTTGTGGGATTTGTGTGTTAACTTGTATGTGTAAAGTGTAATTTAGTTACAAAGTCAATCGAGAAAATGGTGAGTGAGCCGACGCATTAGCCGTCACACGAACGTAGTGCCAACAATTTGGTTTGATCGTTTAGTGCAAATGTTCGAATCAAACTTCTTGTTTGATCCGATACGGTCTGACGCAGGTTCAGAGCTAACATGTGTCGACCACACCGGAGTCGACAGTTGGTGTGATACAACATGTTGTGAGGTTGGTGTTGGCTCAACATCACAGCACAGCCATTTAGGGCAAATGGTTTGAGCTACTCGATGTCGTGTGTTGGAGTTGCTATTGCAGGTTCAGGGCGAACACGTATTACGCGGCGTAATTTACGCCGCCCAACGCAACGACTGCGGAAAAAGTTATTCAGTGCGAATATGCTAATTCTGTATGATGTTGCATGTTCAGTGCGAACATGAGGGAACACAAGGTTCAACACAAAAGTTAGGAAAACACGATCGATGTGTAACACGTATGTATGTAGATTTGTTCTAACCCGATACTCGACATGTTTGAAGCCAGATGGTCTGTAGGCAAATCAAACATGCCCGCTGGTCTGTCGCTGGTATGTGACAGCGTTGTGTGTATGCAGTGAATCATGTTTGATTAGCAATGTACACACATATGCACTTACGCGTTGGCGATAGATGAGCGGTTATAAAAAATTTTTCCGAAACCAAATTATAATAAAAAGAGAATATTTATATGACGAATAATAAACATACTTATATATACTCAAAACGAAACAATCAATATAAAACTAATTTATATTGCTTTATTTTTAGTAAATGAAAAAAACACAACAACACTACATTAACGGTCTATCACACAGCACCTAATTGTGCTAAACACATTTCGCAAGTATAACAAATATTCACGGAACTTTAAGGCTTATACTAATTTGATATTTAATTCCAGAATCCGACTCATTGTCCAAATAAAAACGGCGAGTAAGCCATTAAGTTAATAAACTAAGCTACTTTTAAGCCACATACACACACACACACACACACTCACACACTTTTATAGATAGACAGATTAATTATATTAAAAGTTCAGTACTCGGACACCTTTTATTTAATGTCGACGATCAAAGGCAAACTTTTACCTAGTATCAGAACCAGAGCAACGAGTAACTTGCCTGAAAATAGTGCACCAAACTCTAATCAGGACCTATTACCTAGGGCTCCTAGTGATACTTCCAATATGAACTCTTCCTTCAGTTCCCCACCGCTAAACCAGAATATGACAATTGGCCGACATTTTTCAATCCTTGAGAGTCTCAGACCAAATTAGATTTTTGAAGGCTTTTGACGGTAAACCTGAGGATCTTAACGATTTCACATCAAATGTAAAAGAGATTCTACTGTTCATCAGGGGACTGATCAGACACCCTACGGACAAATGCTTCTCAGGGCAATTAGTAACAAAATTGAAGGGAAAGCCAACGACATTCTGAAGGATGTAGGAACTACATTAAACTGGGACGACAACAAAGAAACATTACTAATTCACTGTACGGACAAGAGAGACGAACCAACCCTAATGTGCGAACTGCACGGATTGGCCCAAAAGAACCTGTCTATTCAAAACCTATATGATCAGATTTCAAGCTGTAATGCAGCACTTCATAGATTGGCGCAAAACGAAGAGTCCGAACCATTATTGGTTAAGACTAAACAACAAATGTTTTCCAGTGCAAGTCTGCACGTATTCTTGACGGGCCTTATAGGTCCACTTGGAGGCACGATTAGGTCTATAAAACCAAAAATTCTGGAAAGCGGAATTGGAATAGTGCTAATCCAGCTTCAGACACTAACACAAACAATAACCAAATTAGAAAGAGGAAACATAATCAACAGGAAATAACCAAGACAATTAACAAGGAAACAATCAATACGGATATAATCAACAGGGAAATAATCAGTACAAACACAATCAACAGGAAATAATAGATACAAATATAACCAACAGGGTAATAATCAGAACAGAAATGGCCAACAGGGATACAACAATAGCCATTCTTTTAATCAGAAGAATCATTCTAATACCAGGGCAATTCAAGGTCCTCCTACTCCCACAACACCGTCGGGAAACGCAAACGCGCATTTTACCGAACAACAACAATACGAACTGCACAACATTAACGAGGGAGCACGAGAACGGCCTCGACCCACAATCAGGGTTCTTAAACAAAGATAAATATGGCCCCATACTTCCCTACGTAGTTATCAATCTGAATAACAAACCTTTACGGTTTCTGGTAGACACAGGGTCCTCCGTCTCTTTTATTAATCCTGATTTAATCCCTAAAACAGAACACATAGAATTGAACAATCCCATCATAATAAAGACAGTTATTAACACACACAAACTCTACACAAAGGACGATATTCCGCTATTCAAAGAATTCAAACACCACCAACGCTTCTCCATGATTTTATTTCACTTCCATGATTTCTTCCATGGCTTGATTATTAACGCCGTTCTCAACCTGCCTGAATCAAGTCTCCAAACTACACTATGCAAATTACAAATTTTTCAAGAAAGAAACCCCGCTACAAACGCCGACCACAAACAGAACTTTGTACTAGATTTACATTTAAAAGTCGATCAATATCATAGAGATCAATTTTTAGAATTTGATCCTAAAACCAAATCAAAGACAATCCAACCACAAAATGTAAAAGACGAATCAATGTGCATCAAATGCGATCTTTTAAATGCCGAAGAAGACTCTGCTCTAAGGAAGCTTCGCAAAAATTTGCTAACCTCTTCCGTACTGAAAACCAA
Source organism: Drosophila nasuta (assembly GCF_023558535.2). NCBI lineage: Eukaryota > Metazoa > Arthropoda > Insecta > Diptera > Drosophilidae > Drosophila > Drosophila nasuta. Next base: position 208,072 of record NW_026869442.1, read on the forward strand.
AAACTTTCTTTTACAAACCACATTAAACACCAAATCAAAACCACAGACGACATTCCTATCTACAATAGACCGTTTTAGATACAGTAGAGTCGAAAGTCAGGAAATCCAAACGCAACTAAACAAACTACTCGACCAAGACATAATTAAGCATAGCTATAGCCCTGGAGCGCTCCTATATTTCTGGTGCCCAAAAATCAAATGACCCTACAAAGAAGAAATGGAGATTGGTCATAGACTATAGAAAACTTAACGAGAAGACCATAAAGGATAAATATCCAATGCCCAATATTAACGAAACGCTAGAAAAGATCGGTCGAGCAAAATATTTCACGGCTCTTGATTTAGCAAGTGGTTATCACCAAATTGAAATGGAGCCAAAAGACTCACCTAAAACAGCCTTCACGGCAGAAGGAGGTCATTACGAGTTCATAAGAATGCCATTTGGGCTTACTAACGCCCCAGCTTTTTAACGAATGTTGGATAATATTCTAGCCGATCTCAAAGGCAAATGTTGTTTAGTATATTTAGACGATATAATTGTCTTCTCATCATCATTGCAAGAACACGTAAATGATTTACACAAAGTACTCTCGAAATTAGCTGAGGCAAATCTTAAACTTTAACCGGACAATCCGATTTTTTCCGTAAGGAAATCGAATATTTGGGACACGTAGTCACGAATGAGGGATAAAACCTAACCCAAAGAAAATTCACGCGATTAAAGCGTTTCCAATTCCCAAAACCAAGAAGGAAATTAAATCATTCTTAGGCCTCTTAGGTTATTATTGGAAATTCATTAGGGACTTTGCTTCAATCACCAAACCTTTGACACAGCAACTAAAAGGAAAGACAATCGTCAAGATAGATGAAGAATACATCCGAGCCTTTGAAAAATGAAAAAACTTACTTCGCAATGACCCAATCTTACGATACCCTGATTTTACAAAACCGTTTGTACTAACAACCAGTGTTGCCATTTTAGCTAATTTATTGATAGATCTAGCTATTTTGAAACTGCAAAAGCTATAAGATTTTTGTGAAATGCTATTAGCTAGAAATCTAGCATTTTTCAAAGCTTCGGCTACTTTAGGCACTTTTTAAAAATTTCCGATAGCTCTTTTACCGATAGAATGTATTTTGTTCGATTCTGTTTATAGTTCATGTGCGAACTTAGTTCGTTCACTCATTAGCTAAATACAAATTGTGAAATTGTGAAACTGTGAAGCAGTGCTGCCTGTTTAGCAATTTAGTTGCTTTTAGTTAATTTGCAACTTTTAAACTTAAAATGCTATTAGCTACAAATTTAGCAACTTTTTTCTCTTTTGGCAATTTTAGCATTCACTGCAAAAATTGCGATTAACACTTGGCAATGAAATCGGGGCTTGTATTTAACCAAGTGGTTCGATTATATGAGCTACTTGAGTTCACTGACTTAACTGCATTTCAAGTGTAATATTTGCCCCCTAAGTGTTAACAAAATCATAAAAATACGAAATCCTGTTTTTATTTTTAATTTCAAGATTTTATTCTTAAATGAATTAAAATGTACAAACTTGATAAATAATGTCATTTAAAATATTTAGCAATTTTGTTGGCTATTTTTGTATAATTTTAGAAATTTTTAGCAATTTTTCTGAAATCCAGCAATTTTGCTCCAGAGATTCTAGCAACACTGCTAACAACTGATGCCACCAACGTGGCAATCGGGGCAGTACTATCGCAGGGCCAAGCAGGAATAGAACGACCCGTATCATTCGCTAGTAGAGCACTGTCCGACACAGATAGAAATTACTTTACAGTGGAAAAGAAATGTTAGCCATCATCTGGGCGACAAAATACTTCAGACCATACCTGTTCGGCAATAAATTCAAAATCAAGACGGACCACCGACCCTTGACATGGCTAATGAACTTTAAAGAACAAAATTCCAAATTTGCTCGTTGGAAACTCCAACTTTTAGAATATGACTATGAAGTGGAATACAAAAAGGGAGCTGAAAACGTAGTGGCTGACGCGTTAAGTCGCATCGAAACTATCGTCCACGACGCGACGCCCACGAATAACCAGAACATTAAAAGCTCCAATTCCCCTTGAACGAATTCAATTTACAAATTATACTCAAAATAGGACCCAAACCAAACAAAATCACACAGTCAATATTCAAGAACAAAATTAGGAAAGCCTTTACCGAAGAAGAATTTACAGAAGAGATTATGGTCAAAATTTTCAAAGATCAAATCACCCTGCATAAGACCTACGCTATCATGATGAATAACGACATATTTCACATTTTCAATCAAACATATAAAAAATATTTTGCGAATTCAGGGTTATACAGAATAGTTAGATGTAACGTACTACTAAAAGATTTAACTACGAGAGAGGAGCAAGACACTCTTATCAAAGAATATCACTCTCGCACAAACCACAGAGGTGTAGATGAAGCACATAGCCAACTTACACGACAAGCGTACTTCCCATATATGAAACAGAGAATTGCCAAAATTATAAATGACTGTGACATTTGCCAGTCCCTAAAAATGACAGACAGCCCCAGAAAAACAAATTCTAGGTTACCGAAACAAAAGCAGCTTGAGCAACAGAATAGCGGAGAAAATCAAAAGAAGAGCCAGTTTCCTTGAATTTTTGTAAAGTCTCGACTTACGATTTTTAAATTCGATAATTTCTTAGTAAACCATAAGGGTTTATCAGACAAATGTGGAACACAAGCATCAAATAGCGAGTTCAAAGTAGAATAAAAAATTCAAATATAACTTATAACAACAGCATACACTCAGCTACGAAACTGACACCTCACGAGCTCTTTACTGGAAGAACAAGGGAACTAGAATTCAACAACGAACATGACGTTTTAAAGGAATTAAACGAATTTAAGTCCAAACTATACCCAGAAATAGCACTAAAGGCCCAAGAAAGGGTCAAAATTAGGACAGACAAACTCAACTTCGACAGGGAAGACCCTATTTCTGTAGAACAAGATGACATAATATTTAGGAAAGAAAAAAGAAGGAACAAACTAACACCTTTCCCAAAATAAAGTGTCGGAAGACAATGCACATTGGGATGAAATGCCTTTATTTTGGCCATAACCGTAATTTTAAAGCTAGAAAGTTGAAACTTGGAGAATTTGCTGCTTATATTATTTGTGAATTTCGGATTTTCTTATTTTTATTATTATTATTATTTTTTTTTTTGTTTTAATCACCTCTAAATTGTTTTCCGGAAAATCATTTGGAATTACCCAGTCAAAAGAGGCCTTGACATTGCGATTTGTATCACCCCGACGAAGAGAAACCTTGCTTGTATCTATTGAAGTATTTAACCCCCGCAAATTCCCGCAAATTATTTAAATGCTACATACACATAATAACTCATACTACCACATAAGTTGTTATTTGAATCCTGTTGTATCTTGCTAGATATGCTCCACGAAACACAAATATTTTAAGGTTAGAACCAACAAAACTACTGCTTACGTATTTCATTAAAAACATGACAACACAAAAACACACATAATTAAATACTTATACAAATATTTTCTACATACCATGAAGAACAGTTTCCAATTTAAGGTATTTTAATAAGTCAAACTGTTTAAAAATACGACAACGCCAATATTAAGAAACTTGAATAGTCAGCAAGCTTGCACGCACCACGTGACAAGAACAGCTGACTTTAAACAGCTGGTGCAAGACGAGGACTGCGCAATAAAATTCAAATTAAATATTTTCGATGTCTAGGGACATTTCTAAGCTTGAAATAATTGCAACATTATTAATATATTAACATGAACTTTTTAGGTTTTGCCAAAATAAAGGCATTTCATCCCAATGAGGAATGGAACAACAATTACCACCACTAAAGGGCAAAAATTACACAAAGACAAGATTAAGAGAAGAACTAAGAAGAAAAGTGACTAATCTAATCCCCCATTTCCTCAAACTAACTTTTCAGGATGAGCCTGTTTTCGGCCAAGGAATTCCAGATTCGACATCTTGCACCCCAATCCCCTTTCTTAAAAATCGATCTAGAGAGGCAAAGGCAATACATTCCTTCCGAACTATAGCGCACACAATAGATTTAAACAATTTCATCAAAAATATTTAAAAAATTGAAGAAAATATTAAGATTACAATGGATATGACTTTTCCAAAGAATTAATTGCATCCTTACAAATAAAAATTAAACAATTATACGATAGGATTCATTCTATTCAACCGAATATCAGGAAGAAACGAGGAGCCACAAATGGTCTCGGTAGTTTAGATAAGATCATTACAGGCAATATGATGCCGGGATGAAATTAAAAACAACAACAAATTCCAAGAGATTGAAGGAATAGAATATAATTTGAGTAATACCATTAAGAATCAACTTATAGATTTAAAAATATTACTGAACATATAAACAATGAACAAAACACCATCAACGCATTTGTAAACAATTTTGAAGGTAACGTATACTAAGTTAATACAAGAACACAGAGAAATACACATGTTACAATACTTTTATCGCATGAGCTATAGTATAGACATTTTAGTAATCATCTGAATAATATTGCCGAAAGTCTTCTCTTAGCTAAATTACAGATCATTCCTAAATGTACTGTGAGCCCATTCAAGGTTGAAATAATTAAAGACATTCTTTCGGAACAAAACATTAACATAGAAAATGAGGAGTTCATTTACAGGCTCATCAACTTGGAAACAACTAATGAAAACAAAAATCATTTTAAAAAATCATTTTCTATACCCTAGCTCACATGGTCCCATTACCCTTAAATAATACACAATTTGTAATACTTCCTAAGTTTTTATTGTTCAATCCAAAATTTAAATTTATGTACTTAGAATCTAAATGTCCTAAAATTCATAATTTGTACTTTTGTAATAATGGAGTTTGGGCGGACGAGCAATGGAGACTCTGCATCAGGAAAATTTTGGAGTGATGGCCTACCTGCGACATGCAAGAATCTGGAAAAGACGAAAATATAATTGAGCCGGAAATTGGACACATTATCATCATGAACGCCATGAACATCAACATCAACTCTTCATGCGGCCCTTATACCACAATCAACGGCACTGCACCGTAGAGATAAATAATATCACCTATGACGATTCCGAAGTTAATATCCTTGAGGATGTGAAGATCTCCGTACCCAACCCAATCCTAATACTGGTTAAGAATAACACAAGAAAACTTAATCTACGTCACCTAGAGCTGAAAAATCTGAACAACACTCAAGAAATTTTAGAAGTCAAGGAGGCAACACAAGTCATCTAATCTCTCTGTACACATGGCTAGGAATAGCTAGTGTACTGCTAATCATCATATGTCTGCTAAAAGAACCATAATTTTCACTCCAGGCGAGCAGCCGGACTTTGAACAAGGGATTATCCATGCCCACTACGCTTACCATTTTAATTTGTTTTTTCTCTAAATTTAATTTCCTTGAAATTTTGTGGAAATTTTGTAGTGAATGGTGAAAAATAATAATACATATTCAAAAGAGAGTAAACTGCATAAAAATATAAAAGTGACCCATAAAAATAACATGTGCAAATAAAACAAACAAAAATCAAATTCCTATTGCCACACAAGCGACCGCATATGTGTACATCAATCGCTGAAAAGGCACCGGGATCGCTTGTGCGAGACAATATGTTTCTGTGTGTGATGACCGTATATGTGACCATCAATCGCTGAAAAGGCACCGGGATCATCATTACACAGAAACTCATAAAAAACAACGAAAATGGCAAAGAAACAAAAATTCGCCATCTCAAACTACTGTGTGCATATACCGTATATGTGACCATCAATCGCTGAAAAGGCACCGGGATCATCAAAACACATTGGTTTACAGAATAAGTTGTATGATTAACGACCGTATATGTGACCATCAATCGCTGAAAAGGCACCGGGATCGTTTTCATTTATCAACTTACATTAACGCAAATTTACTATTAATTTGTGAAATACACAAATACTAAACTAATAAATTTAGAACACACAACGCAAAAATTGAAAAGTTCAAAATATCGTCGGAGTTCGTGGCATATACCAACAACACGTCACCGAGCCATCCTTCTCCGTTCCGGCCATTCACGCCTATGGTTGACTGTATGGCCTTCTCTTCGGACTAAGGGGAGGAGCTACCACCACTGCTTCTTCCCCTACCTCTGTCTCGGCTCCGCTACGACCCATGTGGGTCACTCGGTATGTTAACATTATTGCAACATTGTTGACATCCGCTGGATATGCCGATCCACGTCTGGACTATTTTGCCGACTAAGCGGAATTGCCCAACGGCAGCGATCAAGCCAGCTGCCTTTCGAAATCTGCCTACGATGCAGATTCCGATTCCATTTATTTCATGTACCCATGTACCCTAGAAGCTAAGCGACTGTATAATATAGAATGATTCTAAAAAGGCAACTCAACCAAGAAGGTTTATTCTTATTTGAAAACTCAAGCTTTTTATTTCATCATTAATTCACCAAGATTGGGACTCAAATACCATAACTCGCGCAGCTGTTAGCTTGCACAACAGTCGCGTCGCAAATATTGATACCGCCATAAAATTTAAATTCAAATTGCACATTAACAGACAATGCTCACCCCTACACCACAAGTTCAATATAAGTCTTTACGACGAAGATTGAAATTGAAAAAGGGTGAACTAGAAACTATCAAAGGTCTTTAGTATGGAATCTCCCTATTTCTTTCCCTGTTAGATCTTCCAATAAGTACAAGAATTGCAAATTTCCTATTTAATGCGAGCGTTGATTCCAACAGAAGCTAACTTAGCATTAAAATTTTTGCTGCATTGCTTAATGCAAAATTCCGTTGTCCAACTTCAAAAGAACGTGGTCTACAACGCAAATTATACATCTGTTGATTTTTCTCATAAGCTATTGTTAGATGTTTTCCAATGTCTGCACGAATCTTCTGAAATTGATCAATTCTATTTATTATTTGTCCGTCCGTCCAGTTATCCGAAGTTATGCTATATCCGTTTTTTCTGCTCATTAATTTCGCTTCTTACTTCATTGAAATGAAAATCATAGAGCGCACCGATGTTTCGCGATATAGTTGTGGGATGCGGCAATAAAGAGTCAATATTGACGTTTTCCCCAGCTTCGCACCGACAGAAATAAAAACTGTGCCAAGTTTTTAACCCAGAGTCCGAAATTAAATTAATTTTATTGTACACTCCGTTGCCAGACTGGTGCAATTCTTTTTGGTTTCGGTGGGCACAACTACTGAAAGACTGCGCTTTCGGCTATTGGCCATAATGTAGCATCTAAATTTGATGTGCTTTATTCAAATTTGTAAATGTTTTTGCATATGTTGCACACTACTGCATCAGTCGCCACTATGCCGTTTGTATTCACCAGTCGTGAAAAGGTGTCCCACACTTTGCTCCGACCACGTGAATCAGTAGGCTTGAGCTCGCCTTTCAATAATTTTGATTTTAGTGTGGCAGCGTACTCTTTAAAATATTCATTTGTTGTGTACAGCGTCTGATTGCAAATAATTTTCTTTTAATAATTTTGTACAAAATTTATACTACAAATGAACATGAAATACATACATATATTTAACAATCACTGTTTTTGCCTGGAGGTCTGGCACTAAATAACATCAAACATACAAAAGACAATCACAAACATACAAAACAACACATACTACTTTGTTACAAAACATATATATAGTAATATATCCACCACCAGAATAATTTCTCGTACGTGACCCATACCCATAATTATTCCCCTATTTTCCAAATTCTTTCCCACAAGTCATATCATAAACATAAACACTTGTCGCGACGGGACCAACTGTCACAAACAAAAGATCCTATTACATTGGCGATCATGCCACTTTCAAAAGTCCAAAGTCAATTAAAATTTCCATTGCAACTTGAGGACTCAGCATTATTGCACTAACGCAAACACAAATATCACACGTTTGTTAGCTTTAAGTCGCAATAAGAAGTTTCATGTTAAAGCTCAGCATATTGTGAGTTCAGTTTTTAAAGACACTTTCCTCGCCTAAGATGCGTAGCCCGCGAGCTTATAAGTAACAATAAAGTAGTCTATTAAGTAAAAAAAAAATAAATCCTTGTGTTTTTATTTTTTACTGTTCGTGCACCGCGAACATATAATTGGAGCAGTCTGTAGGATACGTCGTACTAGTTATTGAATCAACAAAGCAGTCGTGAACCGCTAGAAGGACTCTAACATTGTCCTGGGTAAACGCGTCCTAGTTGTGAACTATACAAAACGTATCCGCAAAAGAACATCTACGTGTGTGAGTGAATTATCGAAACGGTAGTACAACCGTTATAATAAAACTCAAATAACCCAAGCCACGTGTGTGTAAATTAACAACAACACCAAAAATGGCAAATGAACTAACAGAAGCACATCTAAACCAGTGTTTGAACCAGATTAAACATGTGCCAGCGTTTGATAACAGTAGTTGGAATATCAAGTTTCTAAACAAATCTAATTCTTGTGCAAGGAAGTGTTAATTAGGGTCACCTGTCATTAATGTCAATTTAGGGGTAATAAAAATGCAATTTAATTAGGGTCATCTGTTGAAATATCAAGTGTGAGGTAATAAAGATGCAATTTAATTAGGGTCACCTGTTGAAATGTCAAGTGTGAGGTAATAAAGATGCAATTTAATTAGGGTCACGTGTGGAAATGACAAGTGTGGGATTATTCTGACGAATCGTACGTGACCCGAGACGGGGCGATGCAAGGATCGAGATCGGGGTCGGGGGCGTTTCGTCACACAAATCCGTTATCGATCCTTCGGAGTCGGGGTCTGGGTCGGGGTCGAGGTCGCTTATCCCGAGACGCCCTCGGGGTCGGGGTCGAACTCGTGCTCGCACACGGGGTCGCAGTCGAAAACGATTCGTAGATCGAGGACGAAAACGTGTGACGAACACGTGTTACGATACGCTCTTATCATTAACGAACGTAGCGTACATTGTCAATCAGGGGCGCAGCGCTGTACCCAAAACGATCGAACACGTGAACGTTCACCTCGAAAACGTAGTCGGAGTCGGGGTCGAAGTCGCGTCTCCCGAGACGGACGGTGAGGGGATCGGGGTCGGGGTCGCAGTCGAAATACGATTCGTAGATCGTACCCGAAAACGTGAGACGAAGTCGTCCTACGAAAACGTGATACGCTCTTTAACGAACGTAGCGTACGAACGCGCGAACACCCACCTCGAAAACGTAGGTTGTGGGGCAACGCATCATACTAGATCGAAACGTTACGAAACGAAAGGACGGAAACGTGACGCGGCGCCACATCCAAGACGAACGAATACGTGAACGTCTAACACGAATCAACGTTACGAAACGTGATGAAATATGCTCAGAAGCCCAACGCTACCTGAAAACGATCGAAGGCGCCTTGCACGTGACGCATCGCTACCTGTAAACGATCGTAGGCGCCACGCTACCTGTAAAACGAAGGAAGGTGTGACGCTCACTTGTCTCGTCAATTCGAATGTATTCGAAATCGGAGCGGAGGAAGGAAGACGTGATGAACGTTAAAAGGATGGGAACGTGATGTAATTCAGACGAGAGTACAACACCATTTCCAAGACACTTGAAGATAAATTAGAAAATCTAAAAGAAAAGCCGAATATTATAACCAAGATGCAATGAGGGTAGCACACCATGAATACCCATCGATATTCACCCACTATTCAATTTTCCTCGGTTTTCATCCAGAAACCTAAAATCCTTAAAATCACTTCTAGTTTGTGACTCGAACATACACATCGGCTCCGCGATTCTCCAAAGTTAACAATATTTTAAAATTGTTAAGTGAATAATTGTGCAGTGAAAATTGTTTAAACCTTCAATATTAACAATAAAACCCTCGTCGAAAACAAATTATAATTGTGCAGTGAAAATTGTTAATAACTTTCGAAAGTTTGTTAAAACAAATTGAAAAAATCAAAAATTATTGTTAATCATCATTATAAAAATCAATTTTACAATACATAATCAAATACTTTAAAACAATACTACAAATAAAATAAACTTTATTACATTCAACCAACAAAATAAAAAAACAAACAAAAACATCAACATGAATCCCGAGAACATCAACAACTTCAACTACACCACCAACACCATCAATGGGGAGTATTGTGCTATTCCTGCCAGCATTACCTACCTGCAGGTATGCAATGGCATTTCCACGCTCGCACCGAGATACATAAATACAACTCTATCCGTCCGGTGGACGGAAGAATCAAGCAGATTGTGAATGGATACAAGGGACGTATTCTCCAATACATGTTTGAGAACGAGGGAGCGGATGTAAGGATGCCTATTGAATTCCTAAATGAGGCTGGATTAGCACTGATCCCTCACTTGGAATGCGTGATGACTACCCACCTATCATCCAAATGCAATTTTGAGTTGTTTGCTGAGTACATGCTAATAAAAGAGCATGATATTCAACAAGAAATAAAATCGTTCCAGAGTACAATGTCTCAGGTTACGACTGGATCCAACTTCCTTCGCTTCTTTGAATCGCATAAAAATGTGATAGACGCAAAAATGAGTGAGTTTCAGGAAAAGGACAGCGGATGGACCTTGACACGAATCATTAGGCTGGAGCTTAATGTTTACAAATGTGATCCGACAAAAGGCTCTAATCATTTTGAGCTTCCACTTAAATTAAAAATAGAAAGACAGTTGTTAATGTACATAACAAAGATGCCTTCTGTTTTAAGTGGGCAATTATATTGGCCCTCAAACCAATAAGTAGATCATACCATTGCAATAGTTATGGTGTTGAGATCACGTCCCCAATAATTGAGGTGAATAACGTAAAGATTGACTTCAATGGATTAACATTCCCGATGGAAAATCGAAAAATAAAAGAGTTCACTCAACGAAACCCTCACATAAGTTTAAATGTTTTCGGGTATGATGAGGAATCTGACAAAATAATTGGACCGCTTTACTGCAATGGAGTGGAAATGAGAATACACATTAACTTATTATTCGTCGACGGACCATCGGCGGGTATTCATGGACACTATGTGTGGATTAAAAATATTTCATCGTAAGTACATTCAATAAATTTGAAAATATCACAATCACCTTACAATTTCATTTTTCACACACAGTCTACTTGCCAAACAACTGGGTAAACAGCGAGTTAAGCGTTGGTTCTGTAATCAATGCTTACAATACTCAACGAGTGCGGAGAGGGCAGCTCAACATACATTGAGATGCAGTCGGGTGGTTACCGAGGGACCAAGGAAGGATCAGAAGATTACATTTAAGAACCATCACCGTCAGTTTTAGGTTCCGTTCGTCGTGTATGCTGACTTTGAATGTATATTGGAACCAGTAACATTAGATGTAAGTGTAAACACCAAAATTATTAATAAGCATGTGCCAGTAGCATTTGCATACTACATAAAGTGTGCATTTGACTCTGGCTTAGATAAGTTTGTTTCGAAGACAGGAGGTGATGTCGCTCGCACTTTCATTAAAAATTTAACGTCAGACTTGTCCGATTTGTATGAGAACCACATGAAAATAGTGGTTCCAATGCATATGAGTCATAATGAGTTAGATAATTTTAGGAAAGCGACCATTTGTCACATATGTAAGGGTATTTTAAATAATGATAGAGTGAAAGATCACTGTGATTTTATAGGTAGATATAGAGGTGCAGCCCATAATTCTTGTAACCTTAAATACAAGACGGGTGATTTTATTCCCGTATTCTTTCACAATTTCTCCAAATATGATTCTCATTTGTTTATTAAAGAACTTGGAGAAATTGAGGGGAAATAAAAGTTATTCCTTTGAATAAGGAATTATATATTTCAATTTCTAAATATCTCCCTCTAAGGAAAAATACGCTAGAAATCAGGTTTTTGGATACTATCAGATTCATGCTCTCTAGTCTAGACACACTCGCGGGGAATTTGAGTGCGGAGAATTTCAATGTCCTGAAATCACAGTACAAAACAAGTCAGATTTTCAACTACTTCGCAGGAAAGGTGTTTTCCCTACGAATATTTAGAGTCTGTTGAAAACTAGATGAAACTTCTCTCCCACCAAGGTCCAAGTTCTATAGTAATTTAACAGAGTCAGAATGTTCAGAAGAGGATTACGCTCATGCCATCCAAGTATGGTATCATTTTAATTGTCATTCATTGAAGGAATACTTAGAATTGTATTTGAAAACTGATGTTTTATTGTTAACAGACGTTTTCCAAAATTTTAGGGCAATTTGTTCTTCAATTTACAATCTTGACCCCGCCAATTATTACACTACACTAGGATTGTCGTGGGATGCTATGCTAAAACCACAGAGATCGAACTCGAGTTACTCACTGACATTGATATGATAACATATTTTAAGAGTGGAATTCGGGGTGGGTTGGTGCAATGTAGTCATAGGCATACAAAAGCAAACCACAAATACTTAAAAGATTTCGATCCTATTAAAGAATCGGAATTTTTAATGTATGTGGCTGCAAACAATTTATATGATTGGGCTATGTCTGAACCACTACTTTACGGTGAGTTCAAATGGTTAGACACGAATCAGGTTAAGAGTTTTAATCTAGAAAATATTCATGAAAATAGTGAGTATGGGTATGTTCTAGAGGTTGATCTAGATTACCCTTACTCAATCCATGATGAACATAATGATCTACCATTCTGTCCGGATAACAAGCTACCATCAAGCACCTGCAAAACTCCTAAGTTAATAGCCGATCTCGCTGAAAAGAAGAATTATATCATATACTATAAGACTTTAAAACAGTGTATGAGACATGGCTTGGAATTAAAAATTCACTCCATCCTTCAATTTAGGCAGAAAGCCTGGCTCAAGAAATATATTGATATAAACACTGAGCATAGAACCAGAGCCAAATATAATTTTGAAAAAGATTTTTCAAATTATTGAACAATGCTGTTTATGGAAAACCATGGAATACAGTGAAAAAAGGGTGGATGTACGGATAATAACGGAGTGGGAGTATCCAATTGAAATAGGAAGTCAGGGCGACCCAAATTATGTGCCAGGGATTTAATATCAAAATCTAATTTTCATAGTGCATCAAGGTTCAGTGAAACTATGTATGCAATTCAAATGAAGAGGTTACACAACATTTGTGATAAACCAATTTATTTAGGATTTGTAGTGCTGGAGATGTCAAAATACAAAATGTATGACTTCCATTATGACTACATGAAACCTAAGTTTGGGAAAGCACTCAAATTAAATTATATGGATACGGATTCATTTATTTACAGCATAAAACAAATGATTTTTATGCAGATATTCGGGATGATGTGGAGTTAAAGTTTGACACGTCTGTATAAGTTTAAGAAATGTAATAAGAAACGATTGGGTTTCTTTAAGGATGAGTTGCATGGTAAACCAATGACGGAGTTTGTTGGTTTATGCCCTAAAATGTATGCGTACACTTATGAAAATTTTGATAACTCTGGTGAAATATGTTTAAGAAATGTAATAAGAAACGATTGGGTTTCTTTAAGGATGAGTTGCATGGTAAACCAATGACGGAGTTTGTTGGTTTATGCCCTAAAATGTATGCGTACACTTATGAAAATTTTGATAACTCTGGTAAAATATGCATCAAAAAAAATAAGGGGGTAAAGGCATGTTGTTTGATGGGTATTTCATTATCAAACTATTCCAATACTTTGTATACAGGAAAGCAAGAACGTTCTAGTATACAGATGTTTAGGTCTAGAGGGCATGAAATCACTACAGTCGAAGTAACAAAACTACATTAGATAGTGAGGATGATAAGCGAATAATAGAAGAAGATAAGATTTCAACTATAGCAAGAGCACATTATTTAGTAACTCCCTTTGAAATTGAGAGTTCCATATCAATTCTAGAAGCGGAGTCAAGAGTTTAGCGCAACCAAATGTTTGCGCTAGAGAACTCACACTCCCATTGAAACTGAATTCACGCCACATTAGGTCTTTTAATGATCTATTAAATCGTTCAACAATTGACGCCTTTAGACTACCAAATGTTGAATAGTGGTTGATTCCATATGGTTTCATTAATATCTTAAATTGGCTGTTAAAGAACTCTTTTCCATCGTCTGTTTGAAGATTTTGGGGAATCCTCTCCTGATTGAAATATTTTCTCCATGGCCTCAGCAACGTCTTTTGCATTTTTAGATTTTATTGCTTCCCCACCCAAATTTTGAGAATGTGTCTATCACTGTTAGTATGTAGCGATACCCATTGTTTGAGTGTGCATACTTCCCCATTTCAACCAAGTCTGCTTGCCATAATTCGTCTATTCCTTTTGTTAAAACTCTACGTCTAAGAAAATGCTTACGTGAAGGAGCATGTATTTCATTAATTATTTCTCGTCTAGACATATTTATAACTTTCGAATATGAGAGCGTATAATTTTATCAAGAATATCTGATGTAGTTTTCTCAGTCTTGATTATTCGCTGATCAACTATAGACAATTTATCGGATAATAATCTCTCATTCCTTTCTTGATGACTTGAAATCATTGATGTTAGAAAATTTCTCAGATCGTTTACAACTTGATCCACATATTCTTTTATCGCCAAGTCGGCATTCTCAATTGGTAAGCGACCATTTTTAAACGCCTTCCTTGTATATTGTAACTTCCATCATTATCAATGTAGAGTCCTGGTATTTTCTCACGTCGTTTTAAATGAATAGAGATCTGCTTATCATTTACATAACGTCCAAACTTGTCAACAGACATGATGATTATAAGCTCATTTCAATATTATCAATCAATTATATATGAATTTAGTGTATAATTTGAGCCTCTCTCAATTCTTCAATTATTGACGTAATTTCATTAGTATGATTCGTATTTCCAGCTGTTTGAGAGGCAATTAAGAGTTGTAATCGTTCAACCAACTCATTTGGATCGTCGCAATATACGTAATTGGGTTTATTCGTCGCGAGTGACATGAAACCAGTCCCAGAAACAATTGATTTTGAGATTTTAGGTGTAGACTCAGCAGTACGTGATTTTGTTAAGAGTGGTTTAATAATTTTTGTATATTTCTTTTGCCCTTGCTCCTCTGATCTGTCCATCGAAATTAAAATTTCTCCGGTGCACATTAGTTATCAATAAAATTTCATTATATATTTCAAGATCATTTGAATTATAATTTTGAGGTAGGCGGTGGAATATTAATGAATATAATCCACTAGTAAGACGCCAGTTTTGTCCATCATCCAATTCAATTTTTTGTGAGTCACATTAATGTGTGAATTCCCCAACATTAATTGTCCACTTGCATTTTTATGGACCATATGTCTTATCCAAAAGATCTTCCCGTGCCAGTTCACTGATATTCAAATTTTTGAGTTCTCTTCATGTTGGGTTGATTGACTCGTTATCGAAGGTGCTGAATGTATAGACGTTTCATTTGATAACACGTTCGAAGAAAGTAGTTGGAATAACCCGTTTCTATACATAGCACATTTCTGTACAAGGAAGTACTAATTAGGGTCACATGTCATTAATGTCAATTTAGGGTAATAAAGATGCAATTTAATTAGGGTAACCTATTGATATGTCAAGTGTGAGGTAATAAAGATGCAATTTAATTAGGGTTAGCTGTGGAAATGTCAAGTGTGGGATTTGTGTGACGAATCGTACGCGACCCGAGACGGGCGATGAAAGGATCGGGATCGGGGTCGGGGGCGTTTCGTCAGACAAATCCTTCGGAGTCGGGGTCGGGGTCGAGATCGCTTGTCCCGAGACGCCCTCGGGGTCGGAGTCGAGATCGCTTGTCCCGCTCGCACGCCCTCGAGGTCGGGGTCGCAATCGGTCTCGTACTCGGGGCGCAATCGAAAACGATTCGTAGATCGAGGACGAAAACGTGCAACGAACATGTGCTACGATACGCTCTCGAGGTCGAGACGAGACGGTGTGGGATCGGGGTCGGTGTCGCAATCGAAAACGATTCGTAGATCGAGGGCGAAAACGTATGACGAACACGTGCTACGATACGCTCTCGAGATCGAGACGAGACGGTGAGGGATCGCGGTCGGGGTCGCAATCGAAAACGATTCGTAGATCGAGGGCGAAAACGTGCAACAAACACGTGCTATGATACGCTCTCGAGATCGTGTGTCCCGAGACGAGACGGTGAGGGGGTCGGGGTCGCAGTCGAAAACGATTTGTAGATCGAAGGCGCCTTGCACGCTAGCTAGCATCGCTAGCTGTAAAACGATCGTAGGCGCCACGCTATCTATAAAACGAACGAAGGTGTGGCGCCCACTTGTCTCGTCATTTCGAATGTATTCGAAATGGAGGAAGGACGATGTGATGAACGTTAAAAGGATGGGAACGTGATGTAATTCAGACGAGAGTACAACACCATTTCCAAGACACTTGAAGATAAAATAGAAAATTTAAAAGAAAAGCCGAATATTATAAGCAAGATGCAATGAGGGTAGCACACCATGAATACCCATAGATATTCGTCCACTATTCAATTTTCCTCGGTTTTCATCCAAAACCTAAAATCCTTAAAATCACTTCTAGTTTGTGACTCGAAGATACACATCGGCTCCGCGATTCTCCAAAGTTAACAATATTTAAAAATTGTTAAGTGAATAATTGTGTAGTGAAAAATTGTTTAAACATTCAGTATTAACAATAAAACCCTCGTCGAAAACAAATTATAATTGTGCAGTGAAAATTGTTAATAACTTTCAAAATCAAATTTGTTTAAACAAATTATAAAATTCGAAAATTATTATTAAACAACATTGTAAAAATCAATTTTACAATACACAATCAAATACCTTAAAACAATACTTCAAATAAAATAAACTTTATTTCATTCAACCATCAAATAAAAAGAAACAAACAAAAACATCAACATGAATCCCGAGAATATCAACAACTTCAACTACACCACCAACACCATCAATGGGGAGTATTGCTATTCCTGCCAGCATTACCTACCTGCAGGTATGCAATGGCATTTCCACGCTCGCACCGATATACATAAATACAACTCTATCCGTCCGGTGGACGGAAGAATCAAGCAGATTGTGAATGGATACAAGGGACGTATTCTCCAATACATGTTTGAGAATGAGGGAGCGGATGTAAGGATGCCTATTGAATTCCTAAATGAGGCTGGATTAGCACTGATCCCACACTTAGAATGCGTGATGACTACCCACCTATCATCCAAATGCAATTTTGAGTTGTTTGCTGAGTACATGCTAATAAAAGAGTATGATATTCAACAAGAAATAAAATCGTTCTAGAGCACAATGTCTCAGGTTACGACTGGATCCGACTTCACCCGCTTCTTTGAATCGCATAAAATGTGATAGGCGCAAAAATGAGTGAGTTTCAGGAAAAGGATAGTGGATGGACCTTGACACGAATTATTAGGCTGGAGCTTAATGTTTACAAATGTGATCCGACAAAAGGATCTAATCATTTTGAGCTTCCGCTTAAATTAAAAAATAGAAAGGCAGTTGTTAATGTACAAAACAAAGATGCCTTCTGTTTTAAGTGGGCAATTATATCAGCCCTCAAACCAATAAGTAGATCATACCATTGTAATAGTTATGGTGTTGAGATTACGTCTCCAATAATTGAGGTGAATAACATAAAGATTGACTTCAATGGATTAGCATTCCCGATGGAAATTGAAAATAAAAGAGTTCACTCAACGAAACCCTCACATAAGTTTAAATGTTTTCGGGTATGATGAGGAATCTGACAAAATAATTGGACCACTTTACTACGATGGAGTGGAAATGAGAATCCACATTAATTTATTATTCGTCGACGGACCAACGGCGGGTATTCATGGACACTATGTGTGGATTAAAAATATTTCATCGTAAGTACATTCAATAAATTTGAAAATATCACAATCACCTTACAATTTCATTTTCACACACAGTCTACTTGCCAAACAACTGGGTAAACAGCGAGTTAAGCGTTGGTTCTGTAATCAATGCTTACAATACTCAACGAGTGCGGAGAGGGCAGCTCAACATACATTGAGATGCAGTCGGGTGGTTACCGAGGACCAAGGAAGGATCAGAAGATTACATTTAAGAACCATCACCGTCAGTTGGAGGTTCCGTTCGTCGTGTATGCTGACTTTGAATGTATATTGGAACCAGTAACATTAGATGTAAGTGCAAACACCAAAATTATTAATAAGCATTTGCCAGTAGCATTTGCATACTACATAAAGTGTGCATTTGACTCTGGAGGTGATGTCGCTCGCACTTTCATTAAAAATTTAACGTCAGACTTGTCCGATTTGTATGAGAACCACATGAAAATAGTGGTTCCAATGCATATGAGTCATAATGAGTTAGATAATTTTAGGAAAGCGACCATTTGTCACATATGTAAGGGTATTTTAAATAATGATAGAGTGAAAGATCACTGTGATTTTATAGGTAGATATAGAGGTGCAGCCCATAATTCTTGTAACCTTAAATACAATACGGGTGATTTTATTCCCGTATTCTTTCACAATTTCTCCAAATATGAATTAAAAGTTATTCCTTTGAATAAGGAATTATATATTTCAATTTCTAAATATCTCCCTCTAAGGAAAAATACGCTAGAAATCAGGTTTTGGATACTATCAGATTCATGCTCTCTAGTCTAGACACACTCGCGGGGAATTTGAGTGCGGAGAATTTCAATGTGCTGAAATCACAGTACAAAAACAAGTCAGATTTTCAACTACTTCGCAGGAAAGGTGTTTTCCCTACGAATATGTAGAGTCTGTTGAAAAACTAGATGAAACTTCTCTCCCACCAAGGTCCAAGTTCTATAGTAATTTAACAGAGTCAGAATGTTCAGAAGAGGATTACGCTCATGCCATCCAAGTATGGTATCATTTTAATTGTCATTCATTGAAGGAATACTTAGAATTGTATTTGAAAACTGATGTTTTATTGTTAACAGACGTTTTCCAAAATTTTAGGGCAATTTGTTCTTCAATTTACAATCTTGACCCAGTCCATTATTACACTACACCAGGATTGTCGTGGGATGCTATGTTAAAACCACAGAGATTGAACTCGAATTACTCACTGATATTGATATGATTACATATTTTAAGAGTGGAATTCGGGGTGGGTTGGTGCAATGTAGTCATAGACATACAAAAGCAAATCACAAATACTTAAAAAATTTCGATCCTACTAAAAATCGGAATTTTTAATGTAAATGCAAACAATTTGTATGGATGGGCTATGTCTGAACCACTACCTTACGGTGACTTCAAATGGTTAGACACGAATCAGGTTAAGAGTTTTAATCTAGAAAATATTCATGAAAATAGTGAGTATGGGTATGTTCTAGAGGTTGATCTAGATTACCCTTACTCAATCCATGATGAACACAATGATCTACCATTCTGTCCGGATAACAAGCTACCATCAAGCACCTGCAAAACTCCTAAGTTAATAGCCGATCTCGCTGAAAAGAAGAATTATATCATATACTATAAGACTTTAAAACAGTGTATGAGACATGGCTTGGAATTAAAAAATTCACTCCATCCTTCAATTTAGGCAGAAAGCCTGGCTCAAGAAATATATTGATATAAACACTGAGCATAGAACCAGAGCCAAAAATAATTTTGAAAAGATTTTTTCAAATTATTGAACAATGCTGTTTATGGAAAACCATGGAATACAGTGAAAAAAGGGTGGATGTACGGATAATAACGGAGTGGGAGTATCCAATTGAAAATAGGAAGTCAGGGCGACCCAAATTATGTGCCAGGGATTTAATATCAAAATCTAATTTTCATAGTGCATCAAGGTTCAGTGAAACTATGTATGCAATTCAAATGAAGAGGTTACACAACATTTGTGATAAACCAATTTATTTAGGATTTGTAGTGCTGGAGATGTCAAAATACAAAATGTATGACTTCCATTATGACTACATGAAACCTAAGTTTGGGAAAGCACTCAAATTAAATTATATGGATACGGATTCATTTATTTACAGCATAAAACAAATGATTTTTATGCAGATATTCGGATGATGTGGAGTTAAAGTTTGACACGTCCGAATATCCAGATGAATTGGCCGAGTTGTATAAGTTTAAAAATGTAATAAGAAACGATTGGGTTTCTTTAAGGATGAGTTGCATGGTAAACCAATGACGGAGTTTGTTGGTTTATGCCCTAAAATGTATGCGTACACTTATGAAAATTTCGATAACTCTGGTGAAATATGCATCAAAGAAAATAAGGGGTAAAGGCATGTTGTTTGATGGGTATTTCATTATCAAACTATTCCAATACTTTGTATACAGGAAAGCAAGAACGTTCTAGTATACAGATGTTTAGGTCTAGAGGGCATGAAATCACTACAGTCGAAGTAACAAAAACTACATTAGATAGTGAGGGATGATAAGCGAATAATAGAAGAAGATAAGATTTCAACTATAGCAAGAGCACATTATTTAGTAACTCCCTTTGAAATTGAGAGTTCCATATCAATTCTAGAAGCGGAGTCAAGAGTTTGGCGCAACCAAATGTTTGCGCTAGAGAACTCACACTCCCATTGAAACTGAATTCACGCCACATTAGGTCTTTTAATGATCTATTAAATCGTTCAACAATTGACGCCTTTAGACTACCAAATGTTGAATAGTGGTTGATTCCATATCGTTTCATTAATATCTTAAATTGGCTGTTAAAGAACTCTTTTCCATCGTCTGTTTGAAGATTTTTGGGGAATCCTCTCCCTGATTGAAATATTTTCTCCATGGCCTCAGCAACGTCTTTTGCATTTTTAGATTTTATTGCTTCCCCACCCAAATTTTGAGAATGTGTCTATCACTGTTAGCATGTAGCGATACCCATTGTTTGAGTGTGCATACTTCCCCATTTCAACCAAGTCTGCTTGCCATAATTCGTCTATTCCTTTTGTTAAAACTCTACGTCTAAGAAAATGCTTACGTGAAGGAGCATGTATTTCATTAATTATTTCTCGTCTAGACATATTTATAACTTTCGAATATGAGAGCGTATAATTTTATCAAGAATATCTGATGTAGTTTTCTCAGTCTTGATTATTCGCTGATCAACTATAGACAATTTATCGGATAATAATCTCTCATTCCTTTCTTGATGACTTGAAATCATTGATGTTAGAAAATTTCTCAGATCGTTTACAACTTGATCCACATATTCTTTTATCGCCAAGTCGGCATTCTCAATTGGTAAGCGACCATTTTTAAACGCCTTCCTTGTATATTGTAACTTCCATCATTATCAATGTAGAGTCCTGGTATTTTCTCACGTCGTTTTAAATGAATAGAGATCTGCTTATCATTTACATAACGTCCAAACTTGTCAACAGACATGCTGATTATAAGCTCATTTCAATATTATCAATCAATTATATATGAATTTAGTGTATAATTTGAGCCTCTCTCAATTCTTCAATTATTGACGTAATTTCATTAGTATGATTCGTATTTCCAGCTGTTTGAGAGGCAATTAAGAGTTGTAATTGTTCAACTGTAACGTGCAACGAGAAGAAGCACAAGGCGACAGGGCTATCGGCATTTGCGGGGCACGCTTTAGAGTCCGGCTCTAGCTCGTCGGCTTTGGGGGTGGTGGTCTTGCTTATGCCAATAACCCTTCCTTCGCTGCTCATTATTATTAATTTAAGATCAGAAATTGAGCGTGCTGCGACGAAGAAGGGATTGCTAGAAAACTAGCCGGAAAGAGAAGGAAGATCAAAAATGTCTCAAAAAATAGAAAATAAAACAAAGAGAGAACAAGAGAGAGAGACAGACAGAGAGGGAAAGAGAGAGCGAGAATTGAGGCAGGCCATCACAGCTGTTAAGTGATGAAGTCCCTCCCAACCTATGATCACAGCATCAGAGCATGGCTCTGGTGATCCCTTTTAACCCTACGACAGTGGGGTCGCTGGCTTGTATCGGCTAAATAAAAAGTGAATTATTTCATGGTATACAATATTTAATTAATGATAGATATTAAACAATATGGCATTATAAATAAAAATAGTACAAAATGATCAATAATACTACAAGAGGATAGTTGCAATATTTCTTTTAAAGTTTCTTTTAAATATATAATGTATTTTAATTTCAGTGCTTTGTATTATTTCAGGTACCAAATTTTAAACTTTAATTTAATTTTGTAATTTATTTTCAAACATTTTTATAATATTTTATAGTTTTTAATTTTTTCGTATGCTTTTCTATAAATTTATATTTCGTGTTTGTACAATGTAAATTGAGGTGAAAGTATAAAGTGTGTGTTTTGCAATAATAAACTCACCAACAGAACTCCTGCGGCGGCGATCGATCTCCGACGAAGGTGTGCTGGAACAGTGCTAAATTAAATAAAAAATACAACTTTCACCGAAACACTTCATATTGTACCTACGCGAAACTGGTACTAGTTATTCAATATAATTTGCATACGTTTTAATTTTTGTTTTAATTTTGATATTTCATAACTTGGCACTGATTTTCATAACTTATTTGTTTAATTTAATTTAATATAATAATTTTCGTTTAGGCATTTTGCCTTCTAAGCTTTTAGCTGTTTTGTTTTATATTTTTTAATTTTTTGTAACTTGTGCACTTCACATTCAACAATTGTTTTAAATTCTAAATTCTCATGGCTCTACAATTTCTTATTTAATTTCAACTATTTCATTTATATTTGTACATTTGTTTTGTTTAATTCTTGTAGCGCTTCAATTTTTAATTTGTTGTTTTACAATATTTTAGCGCTTTTATTTTTAATTGAATGTGGCACAATACTCGTTCTAATTTTAACTTTTTATTTTTATTTTTTTATCAACAAAACAGCTGCGCTAATTCCTTTTGATTTTAAATCATTTTATCTTTTAACTTTTGAACTTAACTTTTAACTTTTTTTCTTTTTTGTGCAATTTTTAAATTCTGCAATTGCAGTAGCGCTTTTAAAATTAATGGGAATTTTAACTATCTTTTGTGAACAAATGAACTTTCAATTTTTTATAATTGTTAAACTTTTAACTTTTTAGCGTGTTCAATTTTTAAACAATTTTAACTAAATTAAATTAAATTTAATTATTTTAACTTTTAATATTTCTGTGCAATTTTTGCGATTTTTGCTATACTGAATTTTTCTCAACATGTTTCATTTTAACTAGTGCTGAGCGGCGCTACACTGTTGAGCTTTTACTCTATCATATTGTTTCACTTTTTTTTTATACAATGTAGCGCATCATTTTAAACTTTTCAGATTTGGTTTTAATTTCTCATAAATTCACTTTAACACACACACACACTATATATGTAAGCGATCTGGTCGCTGATGTTCAGGAAAGCAAAGATGAGATGAGAGTTAAAGTTGGCACCTAAAGGCGCTTCGCTGGCCAGGCAGTGGCCTGTAGAGGCGCTCCGCTGGCCGTGAGGGCCGGAGAGGTGCTCCGCTGGCCGAGAGGGCCGGTGCAGGGGTGCTCCGCTGGCCGAGAGGGCCGGTGCAGGGGTGCTCCGCTGGCCGTGAGGGCCGGAGAGGTGCTCCGCTGGCCGAGAGGGCCGGAGAGGTGCTCCGCTGGCCGTTGCAGGGTGCTCCGCTGGCCGTGAGGGCCGGAGAGGTGCTCCGCTGGCCGAGAGAGCCTGTGCAGGGTGCTCCGCTGGCCGTGAGGGCCGGAGAGGTGCTCCGCTGGCCGAGAGGGCCGGTGCAGGGGTGCTCCGCTGGCCGTGAGGGCCGGAGAGGTGCTCCGCTGGCCGAGAATGGCCTGCAGGGGTGCTCCGCTGGATAAGCTGCGGCACTTGGCCGAAGCAAACTGGCGGTATGCTGCGAAGCGAGAAACAAGGCCTTGAAGGCAGCAAAACCAATCCTGCGAACAAAATTTTAATTACACGGAGTCCTCCTATGACACTATAAAACTTCTCTTACCAAATAATAGCAAAGACAATAAAAAATTTCCCAATAGCGCTCGATGCCTTCCGATTTAAATCTTCAATAATTACGCGTCTATGTACGCAGCCGGTCATTAGAAAAATGACCAAACCGGAACCGGCTTTCACTAAGTTGGCCGCGCTCAAGCTGATGCAGCTGGCGCAGATGTCAAAGCTGAGCTTTCCAGTGCAACCGATGCACTTCAAGCTTATCAGCAGTTTTACAGCACTGCTCGGCTTATCAGCTGCTTACAGCGCTGCTTTAAGCTCAACTCGACAGACTAACAAGTGCATACTTTTAGGAGCTACTTGCAGCAACATCAACCTTGACTTAAACTTAGTAAACTTTTAGGCCGAATTCAATACACGTTGCTGTAGGCGCCGTTACACAACCAACTCATTTGGATCGTCGCAATATACATAATTGGGTTTATTCGTCGCGAGTGACATGAAACCAGTCCCAGAAACAATTGATTTTGAGATTTTAGGTGTAGACTCAGCAGTACGTGATTTTGTTAAGAGTGGTTTAATAATTTTTGTATATTTCTTTGCCCTTGCTCCTCTGATCTGTCCATCGAAATTAAAATTTCTCCGGTGCACATTAGTTATCAATAAAATTTCATTATATATTTCAAGATCATTTGAATTATAATTTTGAGGTAGGCGGTGGAATATTAATGAATATAATCCACTAGTAAGACGCCAGTTTTTCCATCATCCAATTCAATTTTTGTGAGTCACATTAATGTGTGAATTCCCCAACATTAATTGTCCACTTGCATTTTTATGGACCATATGTCTTATCCAAAAGATCTTCCCGTGCCAGTTCACTGATATTCAAATTTTTGAGTTCTCTTCATGTTGGGTTGATTGACTCGTTATCGAAGGTGCTGAATGTATAGACGTTTCATTTGATAACACGTTCGAAGAATGAGAGGGCTCTTGACTCGTTAACGGAAATGATGAATGGGGTGAGTCTTGAACCGGTAATGGAAGCGAAGTGTGGGGGATATTTGTTTCATAAGCTTAGTTGATGAATAAGGAGAACCTTCTCTCGCTAACGATTTCGTGGTATGAGGTAAGCCTTCAAACGATGTGTCGTCTATAGCTGGTTGAGAATAGAATTGATTATCATCATCATCATCCTGAGCATTAACACTATCCATCCCCCAATCCAATGTCTTCTCAATATCATATTTAGGTTTTGAGAATTGACTCTTAGCACTGTGAAATGTGAGTTTTCTTTTCTTGTTAGGTGGTGTGTTTCTCTCTCGGTCGGATGGAGAGTAGTTTTGCATAGTTTTTTTCCAGTCTCAACATTATTAAACTCTGATGGTATCAATGTCTGAAATTTTTGTTATCATTCACAACATCATGTAGTGGTTCAGTTAAAGGTTTAAATGTTTCCTCCAGACCAATACTGTTCTGACTTTTGAGTTGTTTAAGATCAGAAAATTTTTTTAGAGTATTTCGGCTTTTAGTTAATTGAGTTAAAACTCATTCAACTATTAGTGGATTAATGATTATTTCAGTCTTGTGGTAATTAGTGTACTGTGATCTATTTTACGAAACATAATCATATATAACCAATAAACAGATACATTAGCATGTTTTTATGAAGAGAGTTGGTTGTACAGATCAGCTGTCAGACTGTTAAATATACCAGCTAGCTGTTCTTTTAAACAGATCAGGTTGTACAGATCAGGTACCTGGTTGTATCGACCAGGTAACTGTTCTTTTAAACAGACCTGTTTGTACAGATCAGGTATCTGGTTCTGATAACGGACCGGTTTCTGTTAACAGATCTGTTTCAAATTCCCCATTTAAAATGATGAAATTAAATTTTCAATTACATTTATTCACACAACGTAAAAAGGAGAAAAGTGGCTGAAAAAGAAAGCTAAAAATTCCCCAATTTCCCATTCCCTAATGTAAATTTCGAGTTTATATTTCAATAACATTTATTTGAAATAAATATCAGAAGTAATAAAGCTGGAAAAGAAAGCTGAAAAGAAAGCTGAAAATTTCCCAAATTTACCAGTCCCCATTTAAAAATTTTTTATTTTTATTTTGTGAATATAATTTATTGTTTTGCATATTTTTCAATTACAATTTCAATTTGAATACAATTTCTCCATCATCCTGTTTCGATAGAGTATAATTACCAGTATTTAATTCTTTAATGTGTAAATATTGTAAATACTAGATTTAAATATAGCATAAGGTAACATTAAGAATTAATCGATTAAATATCTATCGAGTTAGAAGCCCGATCGATAGGTGTATCGGTCGAGCACGAGACTAAAGTGCGTTCACTATGAATAAGAACGTGAACGAGAGAACAAGTTGTTGTGAAATAAACTGACATAAAGAAATATAAAAACCTGACAATTACATATCAGGTGTGGGGTAAAGGCCCGAAAAACGAGAAACTCCGTGTGATGCGATATAAAGATATATTGAAAAGTCAAGATCTGAGCTAGTTGCGATTTTGGAGAGAAAACACGTGCGTTTCGAGGACGACGCTACCATTTATCAATTGCGGGCGGCTGCGAGAGTTGTTATGGCAAATATGGAGGAAGGAAAAGTGGAGAAGCTGCATCTGGAGGAGCGGGAGCTGAGCAACGGCTCGCCTGTAGAAGCGGCATTCTCAAGTCCGGATGATCACGTTGGCGTCGGTGGTGGTGAAATTACCCCTATTGGGCATGAGAGTGAGAGAGACAGCGATAGTGTTCCGAAAAATGGCGGCAATGCGGCGGCGTCTGGCGAGGTTCTGGAAGTTTCGAACATTGCGGTCGTGAACATGCAGCATCGTGATCAAGTGGCGGCGAACGTAGAGGCAGAAATTCAACATTTGCAACAAGTCGAGATGCTGTATGCTGTGCGTAAACGTGTTGCTGATTTGGAAAATGCGTTGAGCCAGAATAAACCAGCTCGAGGAGAAGACATCGACATGAGTGACTTGAATGCCCTAATCCAACCTTTCGGGGATACTGGATACCCTGTGACGCGCTGGATCGACGATTTTGTAAAAATAATGGATACATACTGCGTGTCGGAGAAAAACGTTTCATTTTCGCCAAACGTTTGTTGACAGGATCGGCCAGATCATTCATGATTGAGACGGCTGCTCTCACTTGGCCGGTACTGCGAGCGGAGTTGATAGCTGTGTTCGATCTCAGGGTCACCGTGCTCGACGTCTTCAAGCAATTAGAAGCCAGAAAGAAGTCGAAGAATGAGAGCGCCCTACAATATTTTTCGTCATGTGCGGCATTGCGCGACAAGTCGAGGTGGCAACGGAGGATATAATTCGATTCGTCGTTGAAGGCTTAGGAGACAATTCGGGAGCTGCGTCTGCAATGGCTTATTGCGAATCGTTGGAAGAGCTGCGCACAAAAATTACGATTTATGACAAAATAAAGAAGGTGCCCGTCCAGCCGTCGAAAAGGGAGGAGCAGCCTAAGATGATGAAGCCTCAAGTTCGTGCCAATTATATGCAGGATCCTGAAGCTATTCGCTGCTATAATTGTCGAGGAATGGGCCATTTGGCGAGGGATTGCCGACAACCTAAGAGACCGGATGGAGCCTGTTTCAAGTGTTACAGTGTGGATCACAAGTACCAGCAGTGCCCCAAGCGAAAGACGACGACTATGGTAGCAGCAGTGCAGGACCATGAGGGATCTGGCTCGGAGGAATTGGCAGCGGTCCAAGCTTTGGAAATATGAGGATTGCTAGGTGAAAAGGGAAAATATATACGTATAGTAAGTTTGCTTGATACCGGTAGCCCCGTAAGCTTTATTCATAAGTCTTTGATTCCGAATAATGTTGTTTTAAGTTTGAAAAGATCGAAATATTATGGACTAGGAGGACATCCCATATCAGTTTGGGGCATATGGAAGTGCTTTGTTAAATTTTGTTCTAAAACCTATTCAATATCTTTAAATATAGTTGATGATCATATTCTGCCATTACCAGTATTATTAGGGCGAGATTCACTTAAGATCATTGAAGTTCAATTAGTTCATAAGAAAAACATTAATGCTGAGTATCATTCACCCTTAAGTTCATTAAAAATCAATACTAATCAGTCAAACTGTGCTTCTCTTTTCACCGTAAATGCAAATGCTACACATAAAATACGTAATAGTAATCATAAGTTAGATAATAATAATTCTAATCATAACATAGGCTTAAATAACATAAATTCTGGAGAATCTTTTGATGTTGACGATACCGCGGACAAATTCATAGCGGGTATAGAACCATTTAGAGAGGACTCCTTTGAGATAGGAACGGAGTTTGACTTGAAATAGCGGGAAGGTGTCAAAAACTATTCAAAATCATTATTCTAACAACCAATACGATTATAATGTTAAACCTAGATATCGTATGTCCATCAGATTAACCGATACCACTCCCCTTTATTGTTCACCTAGGCGTTTGTCTTATTTTGAGAGAGAGAAAGTTGCAGAAATTGTCGATGATTTGCTAAAGAAAAACGTTATACGTCCTAGTGCTTCACCCTATGCGTCACCTTTAGTTCTTGTGAAGAAAAAGTCTGGTGAAACTCGAATGTGCGTTGACTACCGTGGCTTAAACAAACGTATCGTCAAAGATAATTTCCCTTTGCCTCTTATTGAAGACTGCCTTGAGTATTTGAGGGAAATGTTGTTTTTCTGTGATTGATTTCAAAAGCGGATTTCATCAAATAGAGGTCGAGGAAAAATCCGTTCCGTATACAGCGTTTGTTACCCCTCAAGGACAATACGAGTACCTGAGGATGCCTTTTGGTTTGAAGAATGGTCCTGCAGTATTTCAACGATTTATCTCGGAAACATTTTCAGACTTTATTCGAGAAAAAAGAGTAGTTATTTATATGGACGATATAGTTATTGCCACTAAGACTGTAGATGAACACTTGGAGATGTTGGCAAAACTTTTGGATCGAATTAGCGAAAATAATTTGGAGATAAATAAGAAGAAGTGTGTATTTCTTAAGAAAGAATGCGAGTTCCTAGGGTACAATGTTAGTAAATATGGGATTAAGCCGAGCGAAACACATTTGGTAGCCTTGAGAAATTTCCCTGTGCCACAGAATGTCCATACCCTTCACTCATGTTTAGGATTCTTTTCGTATTTCAGACGTTTTGTCCTGTCGTTTGCGAGAATAGCTAGACCCTTGACTGAGTTATTAAAGAAAGGCGGTCCTTTTCCACTCAATGATGAGCAATTGAGGGCATTTGAAAATTTGAAAAGTGCTTTAGCTAACCCACCCGTTTTAGCGATTTTCAGTCCTGGGAGAGAAACTGAGCTTCATACCGATGCCAGTTCACATGGTTTTGGAGCTATACTATTGCAGCGGCAGGATGATGGAAAAATGCATCCTGTTTTATTTTATTCCGGTAAAACTACAGCGGCAGAGTCGAGATACCATAGTTTTGAGTTGGAAACGCTTGCGATAATTAATGCGTTACGCCGTTTTAGAGTATACTTAGAGCATAGGCCGTTTAGAATAATTACGGATTGCAATTCGCTAGTGCAAACTCTTAGTAGGAAAGCTATTAATCCTAGGATAGCTAGGTGGTCCCTTGAGTTGGAAAATTATGATTATTCAATTATGCACAGACCCGGTGTTAATATGGCCCATGTGGATGCTTTAAGCAGACAGACAGAAGTTGTTAAGACCCTAAAAAATAGTGAGTTTAGTGGCGACGATGACTTGTTAGAAAACTTTGAGGAAGAACGCATAGAGAACCGTAGAGAGAACCATAGAGAAAACTTAGTTGAGAACCGTAGAGACAACCTTGTGGGAATCAGTAGTGACAACCTTATAGAAAGCCTTTTAGAAATCCGTAGAGACACACCAGGGGATAGTGCGTTGTTAGATAGCCTTTGTGAAGATCCTTTAGAGAGACTACGAGTTATAATGGAAGAGAACCTTAGTGAAGATTCTTTAGATATCGGTGGAGTTAATTGCGAGGATGTGAATAGAGATTACATGGACGGTGGTAAAAGGGCCTGGGGAGATGATAAAGTTGATAAATATGAGTTTCGTGAGGACGCGTTTTTGAAATCAATACCTTTAGTTGGAGTAGTGGGGCAACACCTGAGGATGTAGACTTGATTTTACAAACGGAACAAATGAGGGATAAGGAAATAGTTCGATTGAGACAGAAACTAGAGAATGGAACCTCGCGTAGCTTTGAGTTGAGAGATGGACTAGTATGCAGAAAGAATGGAAATGATTCTTATTGTTTGTATGTACCCGTTTGCATGGAAGAGCAGATTATTAGGAAATCGCACGAAAAATTAGGACACCTGGCAGCGGACAAGTGCGTTAATGATTTGAGACGGACTTATTGGTTCCCAGATATGAGAACTAAGGTGGAGCGTTTTATAAGAAATTGCCTATCGTGCATTTTGCATTCAGTGCCAAGATCTATTCATGATAGAACATTGCACAGTATCCCGAAGCCATGTGTCCCATTTCATACACTCCATATAGACCATTTAGGCCCCCTACCGAGTTTAATTTCAAAGAGAAAGCACCTTTTAGTTGTTATTGACGCCTTTACTAAGTTTGTGAAACTCTTTCCTGTAAATACAACTAGCACTAGAGAAGCGAGAGATGCGTTAAGTAAATATTTTGACTTTTATAGCCGACCTCAAAGGATCATATCTGATCGCGGTACTTGCTTTACGTCGCTTGAGTTCACCACCTTTTGTCAAGAACGTGATATAGAACACATAAAGGTGGCCACTGGAGCGCCACAGGCTAACGGCCAAGTAGAGCGGGTGAATCGGGTTTTGACACCAATGCTAGGAAAATTAGCAGAACCTTTGAGCCAGTCCGACTGGTATAAATTACTCAATAAAGCTGAATTTGCAATTAATAATGCAGTACACAGTAGCACCCAAGTAGCTCCTAGTATTCTATTGTTTGGAGTAATACAGAAGGGACCTATAGTTGATGAGCTTTCTGAATATTTAGATACTAAATTCAATGATGAACCTAGAGATATTGTGAAACTCCGTGAGCAGGCATCTGTCAACATTCAAAATTCCCAGAAAAGAAATGAACAGTTTTATGGTAAGAGACATAGAGCTCCTAGAGAATATAACGTCGGTGATTATGTAGCCATTCGGAATGTAGATACTACAGCAGGAGTTAATAAGAAATTTGCCCCAAAGTACCGGGGGCCCTATAAGATAAACCGTGTTTTTGATCATGACAGGTATGAAGTAGTTGATATTGATGACTGTCAGTTAACTCAATTGCCCTTTAGAGGCATTTTAGAGCCTGCTCGCCTTAAGCCTTGGATCACTGATGTTAATGATACAATTGCCCTTTGTATGTAGATCGTGGTCGATCTGTAGTCAGGTCGGCCGAATGTAAATATTGTAAATACTAGATTTAAATATAGTGTTGAGCTACTAAGCTTTTAGTAGCTTTTATTCGCACGTCTATTGTTAATAAATAAAACACGCAAAGTTCAAATTAATTGTTTATTAAATGGCACATATGTTCGTATATGTAACCACCACTTTTGATTATTTGGCTGTGACTTGAACACTTTCAAGCTTCGCCACCGACACGATAACAACAGAGTTTACAATTCAAAGGTCAAACCAAGATTAAAGGCAATTAGCCGATCGAACTGCAAACGATCGCTAACAGAGAGCATACAGCGCTGCCGGCAGATGCAGCGCTGCTGATAGACGCTGTCACAGCATTGCATTAACATGCGCTGTCTGCTGCTCCCGACATACTCCCGCCGTTGAAAGCCTAGCTTTCAACATCATCCTTCAGGGGCAGTAGACAGAGTTTGTTTATGGCTCTCCGGGTGCTGCCACACGTCGTCTTTAACTCGGCAACTCGACACTCGCCGTCCTTGCCAGGGATGAGCGACATGACACGGGCTAGCGGCCACCGAAGAGGAGGCAAATTTTCGTCCTTCACCAAGACCACGTCGTTGACTTGGAGACGACGATCAGGAATGCGCCACTTGGATCTTTGCTGGAGAAGAGTCACATACTCCTCCCGCCATCTATTCCAGAAGACCTGCTGGATTTGAGTGATACGCTGCCAACCATCCAGCCGATTGTAGTCCAACGTAGTTAGGTCGGGCTCAAGAATCACGGTTGGAGGACCACCAAACAGTAGATGAGCGGGAGCCAGCGCATCCAAATCGTCAGGATTCTCTGAAACTGATAGCAATGAACGATTATTAAGTATTGCCGCTATTTGGCAAATCAACGTGCGAAGCTCATCGTAATTGAGAACGAAGCGACCAACAGAGCGATACAGATGGTGCAACAGAGTGACACGATTGCTCAATCTGCGCTGCTCGTCGTTCTCACGCTGCAGCTCTGCGTTCTGCTTGGACAGCGTCGGGATATCGGCCTGTTTCAGCTCCAGCACACAGCGCAAACTCTCCATATCGTTTGTCAGACGGCACAGCTCACCGCTGCTATCGTTGAGACTGTTGCTGTGGTTGCCATTGCTATTGCTGTGGTTGCTGGGACGGCGAAGCTGCGACGAAGTGCGCATCGCGCTGACCTCATCCTTAAACAACGCCAGACGATCGCGCAGATCACGCTCCTTCATCTCGGTGCTGGTGCGCAGCGGTTGCAGTTCCTTGCCTAGCTCCTTTATCCGCTCCTGCGCTTCATGATCGCGAATGCGTGTCTGCAGCTGCAGCACTTGCTGCTCGGCGGCATTCAGCTGATCCTGCTTGTGACGCAAATGATGCTCCAACTCCTGCTGACGCTGCGTCCATTCCGCATCCCTGTCGTGCAACTGCTGTTGCAGCTCTTCGTAATTGCGCTGCATCTGCTGCAGCACGGCATTTGTCTCGGGAATCGTTGTCTGTGACTCCTCCTGACAGCTCAACTTGTCCATCTGCTTGGACATGCACTGTACACCATTGGCGAGTCCCATCCGTTGGCATTGCTGCTGTTCGACACTAACATCAGAAACCCTTTCCGCTGCCATCAATGCTGTCTGCTGTCTGCTGTCTCCACCACCAGCAACGATCCAACCAAGGCGGGTCTTCTGCAGGACAGGCAATCCATCTCCAAGATCAATCTGTCCGTCACATAACAAGCCGTAGAATAGGCTTGCACCAATCAGCAGGTCCACGCGCTGCGGACGATTGAAGGCTGGATCAGCTAGCTGAATGTTGGATGGAATTGCCCAACCGTCGATGTCAATAGCAAAGTTCGGTTGGCTGTTGGTGATTGTCGATGCCACAACAGCTTGAAAGTTGACCGAGTAGTCGGTGATGCAAGAGCGCATACAAACATTGACCGTGCATCCTTCAACAGAAACGTCTGTGTCTCCGAGGCCAGAAATCATAGCATCTGATCGCGTCCGTTTTAATTGCAACTGTTGGGCTAAATGGGACGTCATCATGTGGATTTGCGAACCAGAATCCAACAGAGCACGACAATGAATGAACGACCCAGCACGACTCTTAAGCAAAACACCAACAGTACCCAAGAGTGCAGCATCAGAACAACGAGATTGGGCAGCGAGCGACGTAGAAGCTTGAGGCTGCAGAGCGGCAGACGAATCAGCTGACGAGGCTCGTTGCGATGTCTCGAAATGCAACAACGAATGATGCCGTCCACCACAGTTACGGCAAGCACCAGATGTGCAGGATCGGGTTTGGTGTCCTTTCTTCAAACAAGTAAAGCAGAGAGCAAGCTTCTTCACTTCTCTCTGCCTCAAGAAGGGAGACAAATTTGCGAAGATGGGGCAGGAATATATGCCGTGACCAGGCGCGTCACAAAACCCACAAACATTGGCTCTGCTGGGGCTAGATTGGACCACAAACGCCTTCCTGTTGCCGTTATGGGTAAAGCTCCTTCCCACCTGTGAGCCTGCTGTGTGACTACCCATAGCGTATTGCAGAGTCTCAAGCTTCCGACATCTTTCATCCAGAAACGTGAAGAACTCATTGGCTGTCGGCACTTTATCGGCGGCAGGGTTGTCCAATGCCCTGCTATCCTCCCACGCAGCCTGGGTTTCCACATCCAGCTTTTGCAGCAGCACGTAAATAAGAATGCTGTTCGCGATTTCCTCTGGACGGCCCAGAGTCTTTAATGCCCCATGTGAACATTTACCTTATCGCTAAACTCACGAAGTTTAGTGGCCACGGATGCTCCTGCCTCCACCTTCTTGGTACCCAACAGATCCTTGATGTGCGACTGGAACACAAGCCGGTTGTTGTTGAACCGATTATCTAATATCTCCAGAGCCACACGATAATTAGGCCGCGATATCTCCAACGACCGAACTGCATCCAGCGCTGGACCAGTTAAACACGATAGCAGATGCTGAAACTTTTCAACATCATCTAAGTCGTTGTCCTTGTCAATGACAGACTCGAACATTGACCAAAACTCGCGTACTCCGTATAACCTCCACCGAACGTGGGAAGTTTGAGCTCGGGTAGACGACGTCTATTAGCGCGGGCACCGAGGCCATTAGCCGACGGATCGATGGTCTCATCACGCCGCAATGTGGAAGACCGAATCAACTGGCGCTCACGACTGTCAAAATGCGCCCGAACACGCGATTTCACTTCAAGAAACCGTTCATCAAAATTGTCTCGCGTTTCACTACCGATCTCATTATAGTCAATCTCCTCTAGCGCATTCTGAGCTAAGTCAAACGAAGCTTGAGCACGTTCTAATAGCTCCAACCGTACTGCTAATTCAGAAGAATTAAATGCAGCGAGCTTAACTTCAGAAAGTGACGCATCAAGTCTCACAAGGCTATCATAAAGCGATAAAACCTTCCGCTTGAAAAACCGCGCGCGATTTTCGACAGTAGTCGCTTGCTCGTTCATCGAGTTTTCCATTGTTAGCAGTTAACCGCACTTTTGCTAACTGGCAATTGCTCACTTTGTATGGCAAACTTACTGTGCAGCGCAGCAAGAAAAACGCGTCAAACCGCGATTACAAACGCGCGCGGTTTGCTTAAGTAGCTCAAAGTGAAGCGCAGCACGGAAAACGCGTCAAAACCGCGATCACAAACGCGCGCGAGTTGCTTACGCACAGCAGCTGTTCAAAGTTAATCAGTTGATTAGCTGATTTAGATCACACAAACCGAGAGCATAAGAGAGCAGCAAGGGCAATGTACGCAGCTGCGACAGCGGAATAGCGGAGAGCATAGACAAGCGACGGAGAGCGGAGAAGGTTCGCAAGCAACGGAGCAACGGCGAACATGCGCAAACAACGGAGAATGCAAGAACAGAAATGCACCGCTTGTTAAATATATATGCATATGTACATATATGTATATATTTCTTCGCACTCTCGAGCACTTTGCACTTTAAATGTTTCACTAATTGTTATTGCTATTTTTATTTATGCTTAGTTATTTTCAATAATTATTTATGCAAATCAATTGCATTCACAACACTTAGCGAGAGTATATTTTATATCTCGCCGGGGCCTCCAAATGTTGAGCTACTAAGCTTTTTAGTAGCTTTTATTCGCACGTCTATTGTTAATAAATAAAACACGCAAAGTTCAAATTAATTGTTTATTAAATGGCACATATGTTCGTATATGTAACCACCACTTTGGATTATTTGGCTGTGACTTGAACACTTTCAAGCTTCGCCACCGACACGATAACAACAGAGTTTACAATTCAAAGGTCAAACCAAGATTAAAGGCAATTAGCCGATCGAACTGCAAACGATCGCTAACAGAGAGCATACAGCGCTGCCGGCAGATGCAGCGCTGCTGATAGACGCTGTCACAGCATTGCATTAACATGCGCTGTCTGCTGCTCCCGACATATAGCATAAGGTAACATTAAGAATTAATCGATTAAATATCTATCGAGTTAGAAGCCCGATCGATAGGTGTATCGGTCGAGCACGAGACTAAAGTGCGTTCACTATGAATAAGAACGTGAACGAGAGAACAAGTTGTTGTGAAATAAACTGACATAAAGAAATATAAAAACCTGACAATTACAAATGTGTACATATTCCACTTCATCATAGCGTGCCGGGAGGTAAATTAAATACTTTTCCAATGTTAATTGGTAATTGGTATTAAATTTACTAGGAACCTTAAACGCTCCATAGATTCAGAATTCTCTATTCCTTGGTAGAGCGTTGAAAGGGAGCTTCTTCTTCTGCTTTATTTCATTCAAATAATTCGCTGTTGTTTGAACCGCGCTGTCATTGGCGAGGAATTGAATGTCCTCAGCAAGAGAAGTAATAAGAGGAAGATTAACTTCGGTGAAGTCAATCTCCTCTCCCTTGCTAGCCTCTCATCCTGATTATTTGATGTGTGTGTTTAGTTCTGCTGGTGCTATTAAGTGCTGCTACTGCTCCTGCTGTTCAGTGTTGGTCGTGTATGCTCCTGGCGGTGATGATACTGCTGCTGCTGGTGTTGTTGAGTGATGAGTGCTGATGACCGAATGATATTTTCCTTCGAGTGGCTAGCTGATTTTATACTTGTCACTTTCCCTTCCACTCTTGTTTTCAAAGCTTTTCATTACCTAAGGACGTTTACCTTTGATTGGTTGACTTTCTACCTGTTGCTACCTGTAGGACTTCTCAAGACATACACCACATTAAAATTTTAAACACAAATGTCCACAGTTTACAGTCCCAAAATTTTGAAAACGTTCATAATTGTACTTAATGTTTTTCCTAAATATCTGACTACTTCTAATGGTGGCTGTAAATTCCCAAGACTATCAAAATAATAAGAATCTGATCCTTTCTTGTAATATGCTACCCAATGCGTTCCATTCGATATTGAGTCTGCTAAATTTATTATTCCACACTCGAAATGATGTGGAAATTTGGGTAATTGATCCTTCATATAAACACCTCGAAAATGAGGAATCTTTCTAAAGGCAAACTTCATTATATCAAAGTTTGATAATACTCTCTTGGGTAGCTTACCTATTAGTTTTTGAACGCGTTTTTGTCTTTGATTATTTCTAGC
This sequence comes from Drosophila nasuta, assembly GCF_023558535.2. NCBI lineage: Eukaryota > Metazoa > Arthropoda > Insecta > Diptera > Drosophilidae > Drosophila > Drosophila nasuta. Next base: position 245,086 of record NW_026869442.1, read on the forward strand.
AAATGATATACCATATCCATTTTTGTATGGTTGTAAATACAAGCCAGCTCCCAATACAACCCTTTCCATTTTTTATTATGCCTCTGGTTTTCCTCTAGATGTTGTTTAGCCATCTTTGCATTGTTAATAGATTTTACTATAGCTGCACTACCTGACGCCAAACTACCCACAGCGCTCAGAGCTGCTAAAATTGGGACAAGTGGTAAGAACCCACCTATCTTGGGTACATTTATAACACGTGGAATAACAACATTTTTCCTACATCCCATCGAGTTCGATACTGCTTTACGTGCACTCAAGATATCAAGCGGTTTATTCTTTTCAATTCCTTTGTAGCCTTTTTGATTATTGTAGTCATTGATGTTTTCACTCTTTTCTTTCTCTCCTGATTTGATCCCATTCCAAATTTTTCTTCGTCTTCATCATGTTTGTTACAAAGTATGCTGCTGCTATCTCTCCAATACTACTGTCTAACGCTTTTACACGATTGTTTGCTGAGTACATGCTAATAAAGAGCATGATATTCAACAAGAAATAAAATCGTTCCAGAGTACAATGTCTCAGATTACGACTGGATCCAACTTCCTTCGCTTCTTTGAATCGCATAAAAATGTGATAGACGCAAAAATGAGTGAGTTTCAGGAAAAGGACAGCGGATGGACCTTGACACGAATCATTAGGCTGGAGCTTAATGTTTACAAATGTGATCCGACAAAAGGCTCTAATCATTTTGAGCTTCCACTTAAATTAAAAATAGAAAGACAGTTGTTAATGTACATAACAAAGATGCCTTCTGTTTTTAAGTGGGCAATTATATCGGCCCTCAAACCAATAAGTAGATCATACCATTGCAATAGTTATGGTGTTGAGATCACGTCCCCAATAATTGAGGTGAATAACGTAAAGATTGACTTCAATGGATTAACATTTCCGATGGAAATTCGAAAAATAAAAGAAATCACTCAACGAAACCCTCACATAAGTTTAAATGTTTTCGGGTATGATGAGGAATCTGACAAAATAATTGGACCGCTTTACTGCAATGGAGTGGAAATGAGAATACACATTAACTTATACATTGAGATGCAGTCGGGTGGTTACCGAGGGACCAAGGAAGGATCAGAAGATTACATTTAAGAACCATCACCGTCAGTTGGAGGTTCCGTTCGTCGTGTATGCTGACTTTGAATGTATATTGGAACCAGTAACATTAGATGTAAGTGCAAACACCAAAATTATTAATAAGCATGTGCCAGTAGCATTTGCATACTACATAAAGTGTGCATTTGACTCTGGCTTAGATAAGTTTGTTTCGAAGACAGGAGGTGATGTCGCTCGCACTTTCATTAAAAATTTAACGTCAGACTTGTCCGATTTGTATGAGAACCACATGAAAATAGTGGTTCCAATGCATATGAGTCATAATGAGTTAGATAATTTTAGGAAAGCGACCATTTGTAACATATGTAAGGGTATTTTAAATAATGAGTGAAATATCACTGTCATTTTACAGGTAGATATAGAGGTGCAGCCCATAATTCTTGTAACCTTAAATACAAGACGGGTGATTTTATTTCCGTATTCTTTCACAATTTCTCCAAATATGATTCTCATTTGTTTGATAAAGAACTTGGAGAAATTGAGGGAAATAAAAGTTATTCCTTTGAATAAGGAATTATATATTTCAATTTCTAAATATCTCCCTCTAAGGAAAAATACGCTAGAAATCAGGTTTTTGATACTATCAGATTCATGCCCTCTAGTCTAGACACACTCTGCGGGAATTTGAGTGAGGAGAATTTCAATGTGCTGAAATCACAGTACAAAAACAAGTCAGATTTTCAACTACTTCGCAGGAAAGGTGTTTTCCCCTACGAATATTTAGAGTCTGTTGAAAAACTAGATGAAACTTCTCTCCCACCAAGGTCCAAGTTCTATAGTAATTTAACAGAGTCAGAATGTTCAGAAGAGGATTACGCTCATGCCATCCAAGTATGGTATCATTTTAATTGTCATTCATTGAAGGAATACTTAGAATTGTATTTGAAAACTGATGTTTTATTGTTAACAGACGTTTTCCAAAATCTTAGGGCAATTTGTTCTTCAATTTACAATCTTGACTCCGCCAATTATTACACTACACCAGGATTGTCGTGGGATGCTATGCTAAAACCACAGAAATCGAACTCGAGTAACTCACTGACATTGATATGTTAACATATTTTAAGAGTGGAATTCGGGGTGGGTTGGTGCAATGTAGTCATAGGCATACAAAAGCAAACCACAAATACTTAAAAGATTTCGATCCTACTAAAGAATCGGAATTTTTAATGTATGTGGCTGCAAACAATTTATATGGTTAAGCTATGTTCGAACCACTACCTTACGGTGAGTTCAAATGGTTAGACACGAATCAGGTTAAGAGTTTTAATCTAGAAAATATTCATGAAAATAGTGAGTATGGGTATGTTCTAGAGGTTGATCTAGATTACCCTTACTCAATCCATGATGAACATAATGATCTACCATTCTGTCCGGATAACAAGCTACCATCAAGCACCTGCAAAACTCCTAAGTTAATAGCCGATCTCGCTGAAAAGAAGAATTATATCATATACTATAAGACTTTAAAACAGTGTATGAGACATGGCTTGAAATTAAAAAAAATTCACTCCATCCTTCAATTCAGGCAGAAAGCCTGGCTCAAGAAATATATTGATACTGAGCATAGGACCAGAGCCAAAAATAATTTTGAAAAGATTTTTCAAATTATTGAACAATGCTGTTTATGGAAAACCATGGAAAACAGTGAAAAAAGGGTGGATGTACGGATAATAACGGAGTGTGAGTATCCAATTGAAAATAGGAAGTCAGGGCGACCCAAATTATGTGCCAGGGATTTAATACAACATTTGTGATAAACCAATTTATTTAGGATTTGTAGTGCTGGAGATGTCAAAATACAAAATGTATGACTTCCATTATGACTACATGAAACCTAAGTTTGGGAAAGCACTCAAATTAAATTATATGGATACGGATTCATTTATTTACAGCATAAAATCAAATGATTTTTATGCAGATATTCGGGATGATGTGGAGTTAAAGTTTGATACGTCCGAATATCCAGATGAATTGGCCGAGTTGTATAAGTTTAAGAAATGTAATAAGAAACGATTGGGTTTCTTTTAAGGATGAGTTGCATGGTAAACCAATGACTGAGTTTGTTGGTTTACGCTCAAAAATGTATGCGTACACTTATGAAAATTTCGATAACTCTGGTGAAATATGCATCAAAAATAAGGGGTAAAGGCATGTTGTTTGATGGGTATTTCATTATCAAACTATTCCAATATTTTGTATACAGGAAAGCAAGAACGTTCTAGTATGCAGATGTTTAGGTCTAGAGGGCATGAAATCACTACAGTCGACGTAACAAAAACTACATTAGATAGTCAGGATGATAAGCGAATAATAGAAGAAGATAAGATTTCAACTATAGCAAGAGCACATCATTTATTTAGTAATTCCCTTTGAAGTTGAGAGTTCCATATCAATTCTAGAAGCGGAGTCAAGAGTTTGGCGCAGCCAAATGTTTGCGCTAGAGAACTCACACAGTAATCAAACTAGTGTGAACAAAATAAATAATCTTAAAAGAAAGTTGGATAATATTGAAAGTGCGATCAACATTTACGAAGGACAATTAGTATTACATTTCATGTTAATGGATAGGTTGAAAAAAGAAAACTAGATGTTTAGAATAAAAACAATACTTTATTGATAATTAAAATGTATAAAATTAAAAATAAAAGAAATGTTTAAAATTAAGTGTACATTGTAATAGGCCGCTTGTCGTATCTGAAATTGACTAAGCCTAAAAGTATGCAACATTTTTTTCGTTCTTTTTCTGTACACATACATATTTATACCTATTATTTATTATATTATTTATTTATATGTTTATTGTCCTAGTTAATTTGTATTATTTAATTTGTTTAGTTGTATAAAATAATTTGTAGTCTGAGAAAATGGTACTCAATGTCTTGTCATGTTTTGTGCTGAGAAGCGGAGCTTTATTTACAAATGAGACTGAAAGCTCCAGAAATAGCGCCATCTATTGGTGGACCACGATACATGCAAGCATGAATTGCTAGATCAGCTGATCGTGTTAAGTCCAGACCAAAATAGACAAGCGATTACCTTTTGAGTAGGATTAATTGTCAAATTTCCGAAAAAAGGTTTTGTTGTTGGTTTTGGCTGGAAGAAAATGATTAGCAGGTTAGGTGCAGAACCTAAGTAAAAAAAAATAGTGGAAAAGTGCATGTGCTTTAATAGAAAAAAGTACATCAGTGAAGTGGTTGGTGTAGTCAGATGCATAAAACGTACTTGTGAGTATACAAAGATACTTCATTGTATAATTGTTATACTGAGGCGTTAATCTGGTCATCTTCTTCTTTTTTTACAAAAGTGCACCTTGCCGTCCACTTGTAGCTGTTTGTCCACTAGAGGAATTTGCCAACTGGCGTAAATAAACCAAGTGCCGTTTTCCAGATTAGGGTAAATATTTGTTATACGTGTATTTAGTTTTTTTGTTGTTCTAAGTTTAGTTTTGTCTATTTATTTTTAGATTCGGCACCCAGATATAATTTAAAACCCAGTTATAAGTTATATAAAAACTCCGCCATAAATTATAATAACTTAGTCATATTGTATATAAAAACCCGTGTGTAAATTAGAAATCATTTAAAATGAAACTTCAACACACACAACTGCTTGACTAACGGCCAACAACAAAAGCTTCGTCGCAGCTGTGCTGGTCTCCTCAGCTGTCGGTACACCAAAACAGATGGTCTACCTAAACGACGGTAGCCAGAGATAGTTGCCGACTCGCACTGCTAAACGGAGAACTGCTTCCAAGCAGGTTGGCTTCGTCTGTTGTCGAAGAACAACTTACCGTTGGCAGTCTCGCCTCATTCGCTGGCTACGGATTTTGCTGCTCCTTATTGTGTCATCGCGGCAGAAGGCGAATAGCTGATTGTCAGCCTTTGTTTTGAGTATTTTTGTTGGATTATTGTTAGTTTAAATTGTTTAGTTAAAATGTGCATTTTTAAGTGAATGTTTATAATTGTTGTAAGTGTATTATGATGTGGCGAGAAAATTGAAACAACAACTTTTCTTGGGCACTCATAATGCAAGTACCTCGGTATTGCTGTAGAAAGTAACAACTGCAATCAGTTAAGAATGCATATTAGGCACCATATATAGGCAAAATATCTTTTAAAAATTGTATTTAGTTGTAAAATTTCTTGTGCCTGTATTGCCTGCAAAGAATTGCCCTAGCAGCTCATAGCAGCCAGCTTTTACGCTTGCGCAAAAGCTTTATTGTTATTGTTTATCCACAGCTTCACCACAGACAGTCACTAACACAAGGAAAGATCTTTCTGCGTGGGAGTCGCCGAATGTATGTAAGTCTGTTTCACTCTTACTAATTGATTAGATACATATGAGTTAGAGCTTTTGGTGCATCTCACCATAGCGCTGCTACAGCTGCTACTGCAGTCCCAGCGGTCAATGACCTTGTAAGGCTGGCCATATACATATGCCTGCATTGAGTGACAGCCATCAGCTGATCCTCATCCAATTGCTTGCGCAGAAATTTTTTTTGTTTAAAAGATAGATAATGTTTGCCTATATGCATTGTGCTTTCCAGTGAATTCAGTTTATTTGAAAAATTCTTAAATTATTAGTAAATTTCAAAACCAAAAATAATTATTTATATTATATTTATGTTAGATCATATTTTATATTTATAGGTTAATTATTTTTTTTGTTTTTCTTTTATTTATTTTTTTTCTTTTTGCCTTATTTTAATTACGCCTCATACACACTTACTATGTTTGTCCGTTAATTTATTTATTTATTTATTTTTCTTGTCATTTCGTTTGTAATGTTAAAATTCAAATCATTTTTTCTTACATGTTAATAAATTAAGTATGTCCGCTTAATTGTTCACTTTTATTTGGAACCATGCATAACCAAGCAGGAGTAGGTTAGCCGAACCACTGTCTCTTAGGGATCCTGCCAACTTTTAATTTTTGGCATTTGAATGCAGGATCACGGTAGGGTGGGCGTCTGCACACAATATCAGCTGTGTTGCATGAGAGAGTGGCTCCGTCTTCTTTGTTAACCTACCTTCCTCTCCTTCCCTTTCTCTTCTCTTTCACTATTGTTTATTGTAACCTTCCCATTGCACTTCTTTTCTGTCTTCCCTTATGTACGCGAATTTTAAATGTATTATTATTATAAGTGGTGCGTCCTATTAGTTGGCCCTTTCCTTGAACCCCATGCAATCTGAGCAAAGCCCGGAGAAGCCAGCGCGTACGCCACACTAGTAAACCCAACACCAGCACCCGACGAATATTACACTAGTGATTCGTTACAGATATAATTATAATTTAATAATATATTTTTGGCGCCCAATCGTGTGGCCTGTTTTTGGATAGAATCTAAACATGGCCTTTAAAATATTATATATGCTCTCGAATCAATAACATCCAGTGATTCAAGTCTTTTGTTTGTCTTTATACATATTTGTGTACTAGGTTAGTCTCTTTGTGTCTATTTTATTAGCGAGAAAGTAATACCTCGTAAAATCAAGACAAAAGAACTTAACCAAAGAACAAAAGAACTTAAACTTCCCTTTTTAGTGGCTGTTAAGGCATTCACATTTCAATTAGTGTTTGAAACGGATCGTGGCTCAGAGCTGCTTTCTCGTCATACTAATTGAAGGTATGCCTATCTAGCAACTAGTCCTATCCATTCAGGTGGGTTAATTAGAAAATCTGGAGGCTAACTTACACTCTGTGAAGTTTTGCATGGTTTCCAAATATCTTATGAATCGTGGTTGTTTATCAGTTTTGTTGAAATTTGCATTTGTATTATTATTTATTTATCTATTTAATTGTTCAGTTATTTTTGTGTGTTATTTATTATTTGGTATTTGTTTATTTATTTATTTATTTCATTTTCTCTTATTTATTTAAATCTTTATTTATTTATATATTATTTTTCCCCATTATTATTATTTATTTATACAGTTGTTTGTAGAAAATTTTTCCTTCATTAGCAGAAATTCTGAAGATTAGGTCTTACATATCATGCCAGGTCCCATAATTCAAGGTGAAACCATTTGTTGTGTTTGCACTCAGGAGGTCGAACATCCTGCTCAATTGTTAGCTACAAGGTGCAATCATTATTTTCACCACGCCTGCTTTAATACTCGCACTGACAATAGGAATTTGTGTCCAGTGTGCCGAACGGTGTTAACAAGATCTTCTGTGAATCTTGCTGAAGAATTGGAAGCAGCCAGTTCAAGTGCCACTATGAGAACTAGAGGGCAAGCGAAAGCCATGGCGACGGTCACATCGGCAAATGCCAATGTAGGAAATTCTACAGGTATTGGTAGTAGGTCCAGCTCGCAGCCAAGGCAGCCGACTCCAATTCCACAAGCTCCGCAACCGGTTGTAGTTCAGAGTCCAATAGCTCAGCCAGCAGCAAGTGCTGTTGGCCAAGAAATACAACAGACAATTGCGGCTGCGATATCAGCAGCATTAGTGCAGCAGACGCAGTTACTATCGCAGGTGATGGAAAATGGTTTTCAGAGATTAGTTCAGCAACAGCTAGCTGTCAATTCTGAACCAATTCAATCTATTCCAAGACCTTCTCCACCAAGTCCACAGCATCAAAGCTTTGAAGAGTTGTTTGGATTACCAAATCGGCTAGAAACGAATCCGTTGGTAAATCCGAGAGCGCCGCAAGTTGGTGCCAACTCTTCGCCATTAGGTTCTCAATTGAGTAATACTCTACGACCCGACAGGATTAGTCAGATAATTGCTAATTGGAAACTAAGATATTCTGGACACTCGTCTATGTCTATAGAAGATTTTCTCTATCGAGTAGAGTCATTGACTCGACAAACTCTGGACGGAGACTTTGAGTTGCTAGCAAGATATGCGAGTAACTTGTTTGAGGGTAGAGGGAGTGAATTTTTCTGGAGGTACCACAAAAGTGTGACAGAAGTTCGTTGGGCAGACTTATGCAAGGCATTGAAAAATCAGTTTACGGATGGCAGAACTGATTGGGAGATTCGAACAGCTATTTCGCAACGAAAGCAGAAAGCCAACGAATCGTTCGATCAGTTCTACGAAGCCATTATGGCATTAGTAGATTGTTTGAACAGCCCAATGAGTGAGCAGTCCATACTGGCCAAGTTTTTAATGCCCGCTTTTGCAGGATTGTATTTAATTATTTTGGGAGATTTCGAGTATTGCCAAGTTTTTATCACCGGTACAACAGTTCCTCAATTCAAAGTGAAACCATTGCACCCAAAAAGGAACATCAATAACCAGCCCCATTTGCAGAAAAGGGTTGGAAAGAAATTCAACCACGAATTAGGTAAGGAGAAAATAAAGAGCGGATTAGCTGTCCCACGGTGGGTTAACCCGAATCGTCTGTTGGTTAGGGTAATTGAAGAGGTGCCCTTGGCGGACCCGGGTGGGTTAAAATGGGAAATTGTCTTTGGGAAGCTAAATAATAGGTGACCTTAAAACGCTTATCCATCCTTTAAAATAAAGGAGCCAAAACTGTTCCAAAACATTATTAAAACGGTCTGGCTTCCCTTTACCCAATGCCACAAAGACCTTTATGCCCCAGCCATTTAACCAATTCGGATGTTGGTTGAATGCCCCAAAAATCCAAACTTTGGAAAAGCATTAGGTTAAAAAATTTTCGATTTTAACTTGGGTAATTTCCAAGTTTGAAAAGCATTTGTGGTTTAAAAACTTGGATGTCTAACAGGCCGGCTACCTCAAGTTAAAACAAATTTTCTTGCGAAGGTAAGATTGGGGAGATTGGACAACAGCTGTACAAGGTAACACCATCCGGTTTCCCGTCCGAAATCGTAAAGCAAGGCGCATTTTTGGGAAAACGGGGATAAATTTATTAAACTATGTGGTAGCCCATTCTGATACGTTCAAACCTTTGGTTTGATGAAGCCAAAGGTTTGTTTTAAAAGTCTGATGGAAAGAATTGCGAAGTAGATTTTCCCAAACCCTTTGCAAATTGGATAAGTCACCATTTGGGGGTCGAGAGAAAGTAGCAAAGTAATGTGCCAAGGTTTTGTCCGAAAATTGTAAGGCCAACGAATTTCGGTTACGGAAAGGGTTTTAAGTTAATGTCGCAAGAAATTTGTGGTTGAGGGGCACAGTTTTCACCCCCCCAAGCGTCATTAAAGGAAGTCGAACATTTAACTGAGGTTCGGGGCACTTAATTTGCCCTTTTTTAAGTGTGATAAAACATCAGCAGTATGAGCTTTTGATTAACCCAGGCTTATCTTCCAATGTTGATAAGGTAGTAGAAACCCAATCCATTTCGTCGGCGAATGTGGCAAAGAAAAGTTGGCCCAGCTATTAAAGTGTTAAAGATAGTAGCCAAAATTTCCTGTTCCAACTTTCGGCAAAAATTGGATACATTTGGAAAGTTTGACCAAAAACTATGCGATGCTAAGGAATTAGCTTTTCCGCAATAATGGAATCACCAAAACCTTAAACTGCGACGTTTTAAGGCCAATATGAAGGACTAAAATTTTTCAAATTTATATTGAAATAAAAGCTTAAATCGCCTTGCGCCGCCTTTGCCATTGGTTGTAAATTTTTAAAAACATTTGGACTTTTATTACCGCGTAGTCGTTCTGGCCATATTCATTTTGTTTGGGTGCAAAGTTGTATCCATTTTGAGTAAAAATTCAAGGGATTATGGGTTCTTAAAAAACAATTTTCATTTTCGGTTAAGGGTTGTTTACGAAAGGATTCTTCAAGCGGTAAATTCAATGTTGCTCCAAAATAGGGTAAACTATCGGCGTTTGGGAAGCGTGCTTAAGGCTGTCTCGATCGGCTTCGCTGGGAATTAAGCCGATCAGACTTGGGAATGTACATTGCGGCGCTTCGACCCGGACAATTGGCCGGCATCAATGTAGAGGACCTTTGGGAACTATGGTTCCGAAAACTTATCCTTCAAAGCGGATAACGGAAGAAAATATAATTTAGTAGGAGATCAATTAACTTAGGCGGTGAAGGACGGATCACAAAGCAATGGAAAAAGTTTATTAATAGTCAAGGGTAATTCCGTAGGGCAGGAAGTGTATAGAGGAATTAAAAAGCAATTTTGGAAATTTCATGCAAATTAGCCCAACGTTTGTTCGCATAGACCAAGTTATTCCGTATTTAATTGGGGTTTACAAGGCAAGTTTGGAAATTTGCAAGGAATTGAATAAGCGCTTGTCTTCGAAATGACTAAAGCCCTAAAGGGGTATCCCACTTTTCGTTCCGACAATTATTTTCCAATTTAATATTTTATTGAAATTGCTAAGTAAAATTGAAATTTTTTGTTTTTTTGTAAATAATTTTATCCAATTTTTATATTTTTATTTTTGTTTAGCCAGTTAATTTTAATTTAATTTGAGTTTAAAAAAATTTTGTTGGAAAAGGTACCAATGCGCATGTTTTTGGCTGAAAGCGGACTTTATTTCAAAAATGAAAGCTCCAAAATAGGATTATTGGTAAACGAAAGGTGTTGCTGAATGATGGTTAAGTCCAGACCAAAAAAAAGGAATTTTGAGTGGTTAATTGAAATTTCCAAAAAGGTTTTGTTGTTGGTTTTGGCGGAAGAAAAAGATTGGGTTAAGAACCCAAGTAAAAAAAAATAGGGAAAATGCATTCTTTTAAAAAAAGTCACTGGTTTGGTGTGTGTCATAAAAGATTGGATTCAAAAACCAGTTTTTTTAATAGGGTTAATTGGTATCTTTTTTTTTTTGTTGGTCCATTTAGTTTTGTCCCTAAAATTTAATGGCAAATAAAAAAACCGTTTTAGTTATAAAATTTGATATTATTTATTTTTTTTTGTTTAAAGGTTTTGTTATTTATTTTAATTGGACCCAAAAAAAAACCCGTTATAAGAAAAAAACTCCGCCATTTTTCTTAGCTTTGTAAAAAACCCGTGGTAAATTAAAACATTTAAAAGAAATTCCAAACCCAACTGCTTAAACGGAAAACGCTTCCGGCAGGTTGGCTCCTCGTGTCGGAACCAAAACGTGGTCTCCTAAACGCGGTACCGGATTTGCCATGCACGCAAAGGGAACTGTTCCAAGCTTGGTTGTTTTGTGGAAAATTATTGGAGTTTTTGTTAGGATTTTTGTTTATTGTGTATGGGAGAAGGCGAAATGACACCTTTTTTTTGGATTTTTTGGATTATTTTGTTTAAATTGTTTAGAAAATTGCATTTTAAGGAATGTTTATAATTTTTAAGGAATATTAAAAAATTGAAAAAAATTTTCTTGGCCTTAATGCTCCCGGATTGCTTAGAAAGAACAACTAAATTTAAAAGCTTTATTGGCACCAAAAGGAAAAATCTTTTTTGTTTTAAGTTGAAAATTTTGTGCCTGTTTCCTCAAAAATTGTAGATCATAGAGAGCTTTTGCTTCCAAAAGCTTTAGTCACTAACCAAGGAAAGACTTTTTGGGGGTGCCAATTATTAAGCTGTTTATTTACAAATTAGTACTATATTGGCTTTTGGGCAAATGGTTAAGTGTATGGTGCCTTAATGCCTTGTGGCTCCAATTAAATCCTATTGGGAACCTATATTTAATTTTTCCCAAAATTTTTTTTTAAAAGTAGATAATTTTTATATATTTTTTGTTTCTTTATTTAAAAAACCCCATGCAATCTGAGCAAAAGCCTTCGGAGAAGCCAGCGCGTACGCCACACTAGTAAACCCAACACCAGCACCCGACGAATATTACACTAGTGATTCGTTACAAATATAATAGTAAATTAAGAAAAATAAAAAATTATAAATAACTTGAAATAAAAATAAAAAGAAAAAATACAAAACACAAAATTGTTTTCAATCTTATATTATTACAAAATTTCATTCTTATGAATCCAGCTGTCTTCGGTTTTGGGGAAACCCAACCAGCGCACTAGAGCTCTATTGCCTTTCTTTAACACTTTTCAACCAGATAAGTGTTAGGAAAACTTGTTTTTTCAGTCATCTTTGTAGAAACCACCTTGAATTGGATTCCCATTGAAGTCTTGTAGTAAGTATGTTGTTGGGTAAGTATTTTGTACTTTGCTTATTTTAAAATTTCAGTTGTCAAATTAGAGTATAGCCTTTTCAAATGCGTGTTTGTACTTGCTGATGCGTACATAATCACCCATTTTCAATTTGCTACCCGTAGACAGTTTTCAAAATATGTTTCATTATTAGTGTTTACATTAACGGGTGACATTCATATAGTTCTATGATGTCTATTGTTGTAAACGGAAATTAGTGTTTTGAATATATCAACCCAATTTGTATGTCCCATTGAAACTGAATTCACGCCACATTAGGTCTTTTAATGATCTATTAAATCGTTCAACAATTGACGCCTTTAGACTACTAAATGTTGAATAGTGGTTGATTCCATATCGTTTCTTTATTTTCGCCAAGTCGGCATTCTCAATTGGTAAGTTTAACCATTTTAAACGCCTTCCTTGTATATTGTAACTTCCATCATTATCAATGTAGAGTCCTGGTATTTTCTCACGTCGTTCTAAATGAATAGAGATCTGCTTATCATTTACATAACGTCCAAACTTGTCAACAGACATGATGATTATAAGCTCATTTCAATATTATCAATCAATTATATATGAATTTAGTGTATAATTTGAGCCTCTCTCAATTCTTCAATTATTGACGTAATTTCATTAGTATGATTCGTATTTCCAGCTGTTTGAGAGGCAATTAAGAGTTGTAATCGTTCAACCAACTCATTTGGATCGTCGAAATATACATAATTGGGTTTATTCGTCGCGAGTGACATGAATCCAGTCCCAGAAACAATTGATTTTGAGATTTTAGGTGTAGACTCAGCAGTACGTGATTTTGTTAAGAGTGGTTTAATAATTTTTTGTATATTTCTTTTGCCCTTGCTCCTCTGATTGTCCATCGAAATTAAAATTTCTCCGGTGCACATTAGTTATCAATTAAATTTCATTATATATTTCAAGATCATTTGAATTATAATTTTGAGGTAGGCGGTGGAATATTAATGAATATAATCCACTAGTAAGACGCCAGTTTTGTCCGTCATCCAATTCAATTTTTTTGTGAGTCACATTAATGTGTGAATTCCCAACATTAATTGTCCACTTGCATTTTTGTATGGACCATATGTCTTATCCAAAAGATCTTCCCGTGCCAGTTCACTGATATTCAAATTTTTGAGTTCTTCATGTTGGGTTGATTGACTCGTTATCGAAGGTGCTGAATGTATAGACGTTTCATTTGATAACACGTTCGAAGAATGAGAGGGCTCTTGACTCGTTAACGGAAATGATGAATGGGGTGAATCTTGAACCGGTAATGGAAGCGAAGTGTGGGGATATTTGTTTCATAAGCTTAGTTGATGAATAAGGAGAACCTTCTCGCTAACGATTTCGAGGTATGAGGTAAGCCTTCAAACGATGTGTCTTTTATAGCTGCTTGAGAATAGAATTGATCATCATCATCATCATCCATCCCCAATCCAATGTCTTCTCAATATCATATTTAGGTTTTAAGAGTTGACTCTTAGCACTGTGAAATGTGAGTTTCTTTTCTTGTTAGGTGGTGTGTTTCTCTCTCGGTCGGATGGAGAGTAGTTTGCATAGATTTTTTCCAGTCTCAACATTATTAAACTCTGATGGTATCAATGTCTGAAATTTTTTGTTATCATTCACAAGTTCATGTAGTGGTTCAGTTATAGGTTTAAATGTTTCCTCCAGACCAATACTGTTCTGACTTTTGAGTTGTTTAAGATCAGAAAATTTTTTTAGAGTATTTCGGCTTTTTGTTAATTGAGTTAAAACTTTTTGATTTATTTTCTTTTCAAATTTATCTCATTCAACTATTAGTGGATTAATGATTATTTCAGTCTTGTGGTAATTAGTGTACTGTGATCTATTTTACGAAACATAATCATATATAACCAATAAACAGATACATTAGCATGTTTTTATGAAGAGAGTTGGTTGTACAGATCAGCTGTCAGACTGTTAAATATACCAGCTAGCTGTTCTTTTAAACAGATCTGGTTGTACAGATCAGGTACCTGGTTGTATCGACCAGGTAACTGTTCTTTTAAGCAGACCTGGTTGTACAGATCAGGTACCTGGTTGTATCGAACAGCTAGCTGTTCTTTTAAACAGACCTGGTTGTACAGATCAGGTATCCGGTTCTGATAACGGACCGGTTTCTGTTAACAGATCTGTTTAAAATTCCCATATCCCCATTTAAAATGATGAAATTAAATTTTCAATTACATTTATTCACACAGCGTAAAAAAGGAGAAAAGTGGCTGAAAAAGAAAGCTGAAAATTCCCCAATTTCCCATTCCCTAATGTAAATTTCGAGTTTATATTTCAATAACATTTATTTGAAATAAATATCAGAAGTAATAAAGCTGGAAAAGAAAGCTGAAAAGAAAGCTGAAAATTTCCCAAATTTACCAGTCCCCATTTAAAAATTTTTTTAATTTTATTTTGTTAATATAATTTATTGTTTTGCATATTTTTTCAATAACAATTTCAATTTGAATACAATTTCTCCATCATCCTGTTTTGATAGAGTATAATTACCAGTATTTAATTTTTAATGCGTACATATTCCACTTCATCATAAGTGTGCCGGGAGGTAAATTAAATACTTTTCCAATGTTAATTGGTAATTGGTATTAAATTTACTAGGAACCTTAAACGCTCCATAGATTCAGAATTCTCTATTCCTTGGTAGAGCGTTGAAAGGGAGCTTCTTCTTCTGCTTTATTTCATTCAAATAATTCGCTGTTGTTTGAACCGCGCTGTCATTGGCGAGGAATTGAATGTCCTCAGCAAGAGGTAATAAGAGGAAGATTAACTTCGGTGAAGTCAATCTCCTCTCCCTTGCTAGCCTCTCATCCTGATTATTTGATGTGTGTGTTTAGTACTGCTGGTGCTATTAAGTGCTGCTACTGCTCCTGCTGTTCAGTGTTGGTCGTGTATGCTCCTGGCGGTGATGATACTGCTGCTGCTGGTGTTGTTGAGTGATGAGTGCTGATGACCGAATGATATTTTCCTTCGAGTGGCTAGCTGATTTTATACTTGTCACTTTCCCCTTCCACTCTTGTTTTCAAAGCTTTTCATTACCTAAGGACTTTTTCCTTTGATTGGTTGACTTTCTACCTGTTGCTACCTGTAGGACTTCTCAAGACATACACCACATTAAAAAATTTTAAACACAAATGTCCACAGTCCCAAAATTTTGAAAACGTTCATAATTGTACTTAATGTTTTTCCTAAATATCTGACTACTTCTAATGGTGGCTGTAAATTCCCAAGACTATCAAAATAATAAGAATCTGATCCTTTCTTGTAATATGCTACCCAATGCGTTCCATTCGATATTGAGTCTGCTAAATTTATTATTCCACACTCGAAATGATGTGGAAATTTGAGTAATTGATCCTTCATATAAACACCTCGAAAATGAGGAATCTTTCTAAAGGCAAACTTCATTATATCAAAGTTTGATAATACTCTCTTGGTAGCTTACCTATTAGTTTTTTGAACGCTGTTTTTGTCTTTTGATTATTTCTAGCAAATGATATACCATATCCATTTTTGTATGGTTGTAAATACTAAAGCCAGCTCCCAATACAACCCCTTTCCATTTTTATTATGCCTCTGGTTTTCCTCTAGATGTTGTTTAGCCATCTTTGCATTGTTAATAGATTTTACTATAGCTGCACTACCTGACGCCAAACTACCCACAGCGCTCAGAGCTGCTAAAATTGGGACAAGTGGTAAGAACCCACCTATCTTGGGTACATTTATAACACGTGGAATAACAACATTTTTCCTACATCCCATCGAGTTCGATACTGCTTTACGTGCAATATTGCACTTTTGATTATTGTAGTCATTCGGGTATGATGAGGAATCTGACAAAATAATTGGACCGCTTTACTGCAATGGAGTGGAAATGAGAATACACATTAACTTATTATTCGTCGACGGACCATCGGCGGGTATTCATGGACACTATGTGTGGATTAAAAATATTTCATCGTAAGTACATTCAATAAATTTGAAAATATCACAATCACCTTACAATTTCATTTTTCATTCACAGTCTACTTGCCAAACAACTGGGTAAACAGCGAGTTAAGCGTTGGTTCTGTAATCAATGCTTACAATACTCAACGAGTGCGGAGAGGGCAGCTCAACATACATTGAGATGCAGTCGGGTGGTTACCGAGGACCAAGGAAGGATCAGAAAATTACATTTAAGAACCATCACCGTCAGTTGGAGGTTCCGTTCGTCGTGTATGCAGACTTTGAATGTATATTGGAACCAGTAACATTAGATGTAAGTGTAAACACCAAAATTATTAATAAGCATGTGCCAGTAGCATTTGCATACTACATAAAGTGTGCATTTGACTCTGGCTTAGATAAGTTTGTTTCGAAGACAGGAGGTGATGTCGCTCGCACTTTCATTAAAAATTTAACGTCAGACTTGTCCGATTTGTATGAGAACCACATGAAAATAGTGGTTCCAATGCATATGAGTCATAATGAGTTAGATAATTTTAGGAAAGCGACCATTTGTCACATATGTAAGGGTATTTTAAATAATGATAGAGTGAAAGATCACTGTGATTTTATAGGTAGATATAGAGGTGCAGCCCATAATTCTTGTAACCTTAAATACAAGACGGGTGATTTTATTCCCGTATTCTTTCACAATTTCTCCAAATATGATTCTCATTTGTTTGTTAAAGAACTTGGAGAAATTGAAGGGAAATAAAAGTTATTCCTTTGAATAAGGAATTATATATTTCAATTTCTAAATATCTCCCTCTAAGGAAAAATACGCTAGAAATCAGGTTTTTGGATACTATCAGATTCATGCTCTCTAGTCTAGACACACTCGCGGGGAATTTGAGTGCGGAGAATTTCAATGTCCTGAAATCACAGTACAAAAACTAGATGAAACTTCTCTCCCACCAAGGTCCAAGTTCTATAGTAATTTAACAGAGTCAGAATGTTCAGAAGAGGATTACGCTCATGCCATCCAAGTATGGTATCATTTTAATTGTCATTCATTGAAGGAATACTTAGAATTGTATTTGAAAACTGATGTTTTATTGTTAACAGACGTTTTCCAAAATTTTAGGGCAATTTGTTCTTCAATTTACAATCTTGACCCCGCCAATTATTACACTACACTAGGATTGTCGTGGGATGCTATGCTAAAACCACAGAGATCGAACTCGAGTTACTCACTGACATTGATATGATAACATATTTTAAGAGTGGAATTCGGGGTGGGTTGGTGCAATGTAGTCATAGGCATACAAAAGCAAACCACAAATACTTAAAAGATTTCGATCCTACTAAAGAATCGGAATTTTTAATGTATGTGGATGCAAGCAATTTGTATGGATGGGCTATGTCTGAACCACTACCTTACGGTGAGTTCAAATGGTTAGACACGAATCAGGTTAAGAGTTTTAATCTAGAAAATATGCATGAAAATAGTGAGTATGGGTATGTTCTAGAGGTTGATCTAGATTACCCTTACTCAATCCATGATGAACATAATGATCTGTCCGGATAACAAGCTACCATCAAGCACCTGCAAAACTCCTAAGTTACTAGCCGATCTCGCTGAAAAGAAGAATTATATCATATACTATAAGACTTTAAAATAGTGTATGAGACATGGCTTGGAATTAAAAAATTCACTCCATCCTTCAATTTAGGCAGAAAGCCTGGCTCAAGAAATATATTGATATAAACACTGAGCATAGAACCAGAGCCAAAAATAATTTTGAAAAAGATTTTTCAAATTATTGAACAATGCTGTTTATGGAAAAACCATGGAATACAGTGAAAAAAGGGTGGATGTACGGATAATAACGGAGTGGGAGTATCCAATTGAAAATAGGAAGTCAGGAAGACCCAAATTATGTGCCAGGGATTTAATATCAAAATCTAATTTTCATAGTGCATCAAGGTTCAGTGAAACTATGTATGCAATTCAAATGAAGAGGTTACACAACATTTGTGATAAACCAATTTATTTAGGATTTGTAGTGTTGGAGATGTCAAAATACAAAATGTATGACTTCCATTATGACTACATGAAACCTAAGTTTGGGAAAGCACTCAAATTAAATTATATGGATACGGATTCATTTATTTACAGCATAAAATCAAATGATTTTTATGCAGATATTCGGGATGATGTGGAGTTAAAGTTTGATACGTCCGAATATCCAGATGAATTGGCCGAGTTGTATAAGTTTAAGAAATGTAATAAGAAACGATTGGGTTGCTTTAAGGATGAGTTGCATGGTAAACCAATGACTGAGTTTGTTGGTTTACGCTCAAAATGTATGCGTACACTTATGAAAATTTCGATAACTCTGGTGAAATATGTATAAAAAAATAAGGGGTAAAGGCATGTTGTTTGATGGGCATTTCATTATCAAATTATTCAAATACTTTGTATACAGGAAAGCAAGAACGTTCTAGTATGCAGATGTTTAGGTCTAGAGGGCATGAAATCACTACAGTCGAAGTAACAAAAACTACATTAGATAGTCAGGATGATAAGCGAATAATAGAAGAAGATAAGATTTCAACTATAGCAAGAGCACATTATTTATTTAGTAATTCCCTTTGAAGTTGAGAGTTCCATATCAATTCTAGAAGCGGAGTCAAGAGTTTGGCGCAGCCAAATGTTTGCGCTAGAGAACTCACACAGTAATCAAACTAGTGTGAACAAAATAAATAATCTTAAAAGAAAGTTGGATAATAATGAAAGTGCGATCAACATTTACGAAGGACAATTAGTATTACATTTCATGTTAATGGATAGGTTGAAAAAAGAAAACTAGATATTTAGATTAATAATACATTACTTTATTGAAAATTAAAATGTATAAATTAAAAAATAAAAAAATGTTTAAAATTAAGTGTACATATTAGTAAATTAAGAAAAATAAAAAATTATAAATAACTTGAAGATAAAATAAAAAGAAAAAATACAAAATTGTTTTCAATCTTATAATATTACAAAATTTCATTCTTATGAATCCAGCTGTCTTCGGTTTTGGGGAAACCCAACCAGCGCACTAGAGCTCTATTGCCTTTCTTTTTAACACTTTTTCAACCAGATAAGTGTTAGGAAAACTTGTTTTTCAGTTCCTCTTTGTAGAAACCACCTTGAATTGGATTCCCATTGAAGTCTTGTAGTAAGTATGTTGTTGGGTAAGTATTTTGTACTTTGCTTATTTTAAAAATTTCAGTTGTCCAATTGGGAGTATAGCCTTTTTCAAATACGTGTTTGTAATTGCTGATGCGTACATAATCACCCATTTTCAATTTGCTTCCCGCAAACATTTTAATGTTGTTGTAGACAGTTTTCAAAATATGATTCTCATTTTTAGTGTTTACATTAACGGGTGGCATTCGTATAGTTCTATGATGTCTATTGTTGTAAACGGAAATTAGTCATTTGAATATATCAACCCACTTGTATGTCCCATTGAAACTGAATTCACGCCACATTAGGTCTTTTAATGATCTATTAAATCGTTCAACAATTGACGCCTTTAGACTACTAAATGTTGAATAGTGGTTTATTCCATATCGTTTCATTAATATCTTAAATTGAGTGTTAAAGAACTCTTTACCATCGTCTGTTTGAAGATTTTGGGGAATCCTCTCCTGATTGAAATATTTTCTCCATGGCCTCAGCAACGTCTTTTGCATTTTTAGACTTTATTGCTTCCCCATCCAAATTTTGAGAATGTGTCTATCACTGTTAGCATGTAGCGATACCCATTGTTTGAGTGTGCATATTTCCCCATTTCAACCAAGTCAGCTTGCCATAATTCGTTTATCCCTTTTGTTATGACTCTACGTCTAAGAAAATGCTTACGTGAAGGAGCATGTATTTCATTAATTATTCCCCGTCTAGACATATTTATTACTTTCGAATATGAGAGCGTACAATTTTATCAAGAATATCTGATGTAATTTTCACAGTCTTGATTATTCGCTGATCAACTGTAGTAAATTTATCGGATAATAATCTCTCATTCCATTCTTGATGACTTGAAATCATTGATGTTAGAAAATTTCTCAGATCGTTTACAACTTGATCCACATATTCTTTTATCGCCAAGTCGGCATTCTCAATTGGTAAGCGACCATTTTTAAACGCCTTCCTTGTATATTGTAACTTCCATCATTTTCAATGTAGAGTCCTGGTATTTTCTCACGTCGTTTTAAATGAATAGAGATCTGCTTATCATTTACATAACGTCCAAACTTGTCAACAGACATGATGATTATAAGCTCATTTCAATATTATCAATCAATTATATATGAATTTAGTGTATAATTTGAGCCTCACTGAGAGATTTTAGGTGTAGACTCAGCAGTACGTGATTTTGTTAAGAGTGGTTTAATAATTATACCCGCTACCCATAGGGTAGAAGGGTATTATAACTTTGTGCCGACAGGAAATGTATGTAACAGGTAGAAGGAGGCATCTCCGACCCTATAAAGTATATATATTCTTGATCAGCGTCAACAGCCGAGACGATCTAGCCATGTCCGTCTGTCCGTCTGTCCGTCTGTCCGTCTGTGTGTCTGTCCGTCCGTCCGTATGAACACCTAGATCTCAGAGACTATAAGAGATAGACAGCATTTGTTATGTTTGCACGCAGATCATGTTTGTTTCAAATTTTTGCCACGCCCACTTCCGCCCCTGCAAATCAAAAATCGAATAACAAGCGTAATTTTAAAGCTAAGGTTGTGAATTTTGCTATATATAATAATAACTATAGTAGTTATGATTCCTGAAAATTTGTTTGCGATCAGATAAAATTGTCGAAGTTATTAAAGAAATACTTTTGTATGGGCAAAACCCTTCTTACTGGGGGTCTGAGTTGCTTTGGCTGACAATCTGCTATATTGAGCCGTCCATGGTATATTTTGAATGCGGTACTATATCGATATACCACATATACCATTTGGTATATTTTTAGTGTATTTGCAGTATATTTAGTATATTTTGAGAATAATACCGCAAAATATATTGGCTTTAATCAAATTGGGTAGCGGGTATCTCACAGTCGAGTACACTCGACTGTAGCTTTCTTACTTGTTTTTGTATATTTCTTTGTCCTTGCTCCTCTGATCTGTCCATCGAAATTAAAATTTCTCCGGTGCACATTAGTTATCAATAAAATTTCATTATATATTTCAAGATCATTTGAATTATAATTTTGAGGTAGGCGGTGGAATATTAATGAATATAATCCACTAGTAAGACGCCAGTTTTGTCCATCATCCAATTCAATTTTTGTGAGTCACATTAATGTGTGAATTCCCCAACATTAATTGTCCACTTGCATTTTTGTATGGACCATATGTCTTATCCAAAAGATCTTCCCGTGCCAATTCACTGATATTCAAATTTTTGAGTTGTGTCTTCATGTTGGATTGATTGACTCGTTATCGAAGACGTTGAATGTATAGCTGTTTCATTTGATAACACGTTCGATGAATGAGAGGGCTCTTGACTCGTTAACGGCAATGATGAATGGGGTGAGTCTTGAACCGGTAATGGAAGCGAAGTGTGGGGGATATTTGTTTCATAAACTTAGTTGATGGATAAGGAGAACCTTCTCTCGCTAACGATTTCGAGATATGAGGTAAGCCTTCAAGCGATGTGTCTTCTATAGCTGGTTGAGAATAGAATTGATCATCATCATTATTGTTGTGTATGCGTTGCGTGATGTGTGCATAAGAACTGACTTTATTGAATATGTATGTATAACTAATTGGTGATTACAGAGTTGCCAGATTATTATTAGTATAATAATGTACGATAGTATTATTGTTAGTGAAGAGAGATTTTAAAGTTTTTAATTTCAGTATATATAACACATCTCCTCCCTAAATTAAGAGCGATTGTTAGTTTTGATTTTCTAAAATCTTTTGGCTGAAATCGGTTAACTCCTTGGCGAACTCGTGTGCTTTGGCGGACTGGTATTCCCGATGAACGTCGTGTTGGTTGAACTTCCTTGGTCTGTTGGGTTACGGTTGATGGCGTATCAGGGCATGTTTCTGAGCGGATGATGAGCTTAACGGTTCATGTTGGTATTGAGACTCTGGACTTTTAGTAGGGATGTCAGGTACAAACCAGAAGTTGGTTGATTTGTCATCGTCGTTATCATTTGAGGATCTTGATTTGAGCTGATTATAATGGCGTTTAACATAGCCACTTTTGGTGCGAACTATGTACATCATTTTCCCGACTGTACGATCAATTATTCCTTCAATCCACTTTTCTCCCTTGAAAAGTTTCGAGTGAAGACCGGCTGATTAACTCTGTATTTGGTGTCTTCGTGTTTGTGTTGCACAGGCTTCTCAAATATTTGGCTCAATAATGTTCGAACTGGTCGACCGTGTATTAATTCCGCAGGAGTTTTTCCTTGGGCATTTGGTGTAAACCTGTAGGATGCGAGGTATTTGGTCACTGCTTCTCGAACTGTCAAACCATCAGATAAATTTTTCTTTACAGAAAATTTGAAAGTCTGTACAAAACGCTCTGCCAATCCGTTGGATGCGGGGTGAAATGGTGCTGTAGTAATGTGCTGTATTCCATTTTGTTTGCAAAATACTGCGAAGGCGTCAGCAGTAAATTGTGGTCCATTGTCACTCACTATTGTTTTGGATATCCCTCTATTGCGAAAATTGAGGATAGTGCTGCAATTGTGTGGACGGTTGTAGTAGACGGCATTTGAACAGCAAATGGAAATTGTGAGAAAGCGTCTACGCAAATTAGCCACATGGCGTCGAATATTGGTCCCGCGAAGTCAATGTGAATACGTTCCCAAGCTGTTGTTGCTTCCGGCCAACTGTGATATTCTCTCGGCGGTGCTTGTTGCATTGTTGCATTTGCAAATGGTGCAAGAATTGACAAGATTTTTGATGTCTTGGTCAATGGTAGGCCACCAAACATGTTGCCTGGATAGCTGCTTCATACGAACAATGCCCCAATGTCCTTCGTGCAGGAGCTGCAGAATATGGGCGCGAAGATCGGCTGGTATAATTACACGACTAGCATCTGTGTGTAAGCAAAGTAGTTGTCGGTTAGTAGTGATTGCAAACCTACGATTAAAATATGGCAACAAATTGTTTTGACTCGGTTGAAGTTTTTCTGGCCAGCCTTCAGTGACGAATTGTAGGACTTGTTTGAGAACTTTGTCGTTGCTTAAGTGTTTGTGAACTGTGTCAGCATTAATGGGGGTGACGATTCAAGAACCGTGTTGCAGGCTTCCTCTTCTTTGTCGAAGTCTGAGTCCATACCTACTGGAAGGCGTGAAAGAGCATCGGCGTTGCCATGTGCTGCTGTGGCACGATATTGAATCTCAAAGGTGTATGCCATAAGAATGATAGCCCAACGTTGTAACCTATTTGATGTCATCGAAGGAAGATGCTTGCCTGGATTGAAAATAGTTACAAGCGGCTTGTGATCTGTAATCAACGTAAATTTTCTTCCATATAAATATTGGTGAAATCGTTTTACTCCAAAGATTATAGAAAGTCCTTCCTTTTCGATTTGGCTGTATTTCACCTGGTGCTTGTCTAAAGTTTTTGAAGCGAAGGCTATTGGTCTTTCTGTGCCGTTATGCTGACGATGGGAAAGCACTACTCCAATACCAAACGATGATGCATCAGTTGCAAGTATTAGCGGTAAATTTTCGTCGAAGTGGGCTAGTTGCGTTGCATTGATAATGTGCGACTTTAAATCCGTAAATGCTTGTTGCTGCTGAGGTCCAAACGTGTAGTCTACATTTTTCTGCGAAGTTGGTTCATGGGAGCAGCCAATTGCGAATAATTTGGAATAAAGTTGCAATAGTAATTTACTTTACCCATAAATGCTTCCAATTGCTGCAGATTCTCAGGAGGTTTCAGTAGTTTAACCGCTTCTAGGCCTGAGCTGTCTGGAAGAATTCTATGTGCGCTAATTCTCCGTCCCAAATATTCCATTTCATCTTTGAAAAGAAGCATTTCGCCATTTTGCATCTAATTCCATTTTCCTGAAGGATTGCTAGAACTTGGTCTATTCTCTTTAAATGTTCTTCACTGATCGGCGCTGAGATGATGACGTCATCCAGATAATTTCCACAACCTTCTATCCCCTTTAGAAGTTGCGCTAAATATCTTTGAAAGATTGCTGGTGCGCTGGCTATTCCGTATGGAAGACGCTGATATTGGAAAAGCCCCAGCGGTGTGTTTACGACCATGATTTTCTTGGATTCGTCATCCAGTTCCATTTGTAGATAAGCGTCCTTGAGATCTATTTTGCTAAATTGCTTACCATGACGGATGATATGAAATAGAGATTCCTTTATAGGCAACGGATACTGTTCCACATCGATTTGTGCGTTTACTGCTTGCTTAAAGTCGCCACAAATCCGAATTGCTCCACCTGGTTTTGGTGCTAGAACAATTGGGGATGCCCAATTGCTGAACTTGACTGGTTTCCATATTCCGGCTTGTGTGAGCCTGTCTGCTTCTGCCTTGAATTGCTCAATTTGTGCGAAAGGAATTTGGCGGCTTTTGTAAAATTTTGGTGTTGCTGACGATTTTAGGACTATGCTGGCTTTGAAGTCTTTGATAGCTCCCATTGCTGACTCAAATACGTCTTTATATTTTTGCAGATGTCACTCACTTCGTTACTGCGCACTTTATTAATGTTCGACACTGGCATTATATCAAACCCGAATGTTTTGAATAAATCCATTCCGAAAAGATTGGTCGAATTTTCCACATTTGCCACAATTATGATTATTTGTTTTTCATTTTTGCCACACTTCGCAACAGTGTGAAGCTCTCCGAGTAACGGAATTGGTGTATGTCCAAATGCATGTAACACTCGCGAGCACTTGTGCAATACTGGTTTGTTTAAAAGCGCATATGTATTTGAATTAATTACAGAAGCTGTTGCTCCTGAGTCCATTTGAAATGAAATCACTTGTTTAAGTATTTCAAGATCAATGACTTTTTGTTCATTTCACTTTTACTACGCCTGTAATACTGTTCACTGCTTCTACCGCTTCTATTTCGTTTGTTTCGCTTTTGTTTTGTTTTGGCCTTGGAATCTATTTCGCAACTGTGTTTTGTCTTGCTTTGACATACAGACGACAGCTATATGTCCTTTTCTACCGCACTTATGGCATTCAGCATCGCGAAACTTGCACTTCTCTCTTTTGTGAGAATGTCCACAACCCGAGCACGATTTTAATGCGTTTTTGTTTGAGCTGGTAACTCTCGAGTTCTTTGAATACGCGTTTACTGCATTAAGTGGAATATTTTTTCAACATTTTCTTTCAGCGTTGCTACGGTTTTGTCGTTGTCTCATAGGTTTCTGCAACTATGAGCACATCTTCCAGAGTTGGCTGTGACTTCTGAAGAGCAGATGCACGAACTGCATCGTATGGAGTATGTACTATGATCTGATCTCGTATCATTTCATCTACATATTTTGACAAACAACCTTCCGATTTACATACAAACTGACATTCACGAGCGATCCCGCGTAAATCGGCTACCCACTCTCTATGTGTTTGTGAATGTTGCATTCCTCTTTTAAAGAATTCGTACCGAGCTGCCACAATGTGTCATTTCGTTGTGAAATGATCTGTGAGCTTGTCTGTGAGTTGTTTGTATGTATACGTGTTCAAATTGTTACTGCCGAACAGATTTTTAAGAGTTCAAATATTGTTACACCACACCACGAAAGAAAATAAGCTTTTGTTTTGATCTGCACTGACCGAATATGCGTTAAAATGTTGCGATAATTGTTCGAGATATGACTCCCAATTTTGTATTTCTTTGTCAAATACATGATATGGAGGACATAGAGATTCACCCGCGTGGCTTGAATCACTCACACTTGGAGCTGGGTTCTTTTCTAATACTGCCTGCATCCAATTGCGTTGCTGCTCTAATATCGCTGTTGTAAATTCTTGCTGTTGAGCAAGAATTGCTTGTATTAAGTTTTCATCTGCCGGCATCTTGATGAATATCAACGACTACGCGACACGATTCAATTTTATTTTATTTTTCTTCGAATTTTTCTCCTCGTCGCCAATAATGTTGTGTATGCGTTGCGTGATGTGTGCATAAGAACTGACTTTATTGAATATGTATGTATAACTAATTGGTGATTACAGAGTTGCCAGATTATTATTAGTATAATAATGTACGATAGTATTATTGTTAGTGAGGAGAGATTTTAAAGTTTTTAATTTCAGTATATATAACAATTATCATCATCATCATCATCATCATCATCTTGAGTATTAACACTATCCATTCCCCAATTCAATGCTTTCTCAATATCATATTTAGGTTTTGAGAATTGACTCTTACCACTGTGAAATGTGAGTTTCCTTTTCTTGTTAGGTGGTGTGTTTCTCTCTCGGTCGATTGGAGAGTAGTTTTGCATAGTTTTTTCCAGTCTCAACATTATTAAACTCTGATGGTATCAATGTCTGAAATTTTTGTTATCATTCACAAGTTCATGTAGTGGTTCAGTTATAGGTTTAAATGTTTCCTCCAGACCAATACTGTTCTGACTTTTGAGTTGTTTAAGATCAGAAAATTTTTTCTTTAGAGCATTTCGGCTTTTAGTTAATTGAGTTAAAACTTTTTGATTCATTTTCTTCCAAATTTATCTCATTAAACTGTTAGTGGATTAATGATTATTTCAGTCTTGTGTACTGTGATCTATTTTACGAAACATAATCATATATAACCAATAAACAGATACATTAGCATGCTTTTATGAAGAGAGTTGGTTGTACAGATCAGCTATCAGACTGTTAAATAGATCAGCTAGCTGTTCTTTTAAACAGACCTGGTTGTACAGATCAGGTATCCGGTTCTGATAACGGACCTGTTTCTGTTAACAGACCTGTTTCAATTTCCCATATCCCCATTTAAAATGATGAAATTAAATTTTCAATTACATTTATTCACACAACGTAAAATTTATTAATTAATTTAAAATTACGCTTGTTAATCGATTTTTGATTTGCGGGGGCGGAAGTGGGCGTGGCAAAAAATTGAAACAAACTTGATCTGCGTGCAAACATATCACATGCTATCGAAAATTATAGCTCTATCTCTTATAGTCTCTGAGATCTAGGTGTTCATACGGACAGACACACAGACGGACATGGCTATATCGTCTCGGCTGTTGACGCTGATCAAGAATATATATACTTTATAGGGTCGGAGATGCCTCCTTCTACCTGTTACATACATTTCCTGCCGGCACAAAGTTATAATACCCTTCTACCCTATGGGTAGCGGGTATAAAATGGCAAATGAACTAACAGAAGCACATCTAAGCCAGTGCCTGAATCAAACTAAACATGTGGCAGCGCTCGACAATGGCGCAAAAACTTGTCGGCCTTCATAAAGAGAATAGATTTTATTCTATCTCTCTATACAACAAACGATGTACGTCAAAGTAGCGTAATCTTTGGAGCCATCGAACGACAATTAGATGGAGAAGCATTGCGAACAGCCCAAATAACGGAATCCAACAATTGGACATCATTGAGATCATCACTCATCGAAGAATTCAAAACACAAACGCCTTACGAAGAACTACTACGAAGACTATATAACACCAACTGGAACGGAAGTAGAAGAACTTGAACCTAGAAGAACTTGAAAGAAAATCTTACCTAGTTACCAATAAGTTAGCATTAGATAATCATGCTAATACTGCAATAATATACAAAAATTCATTAAAAATAACTACCAAAAATTTAATAACTAGGAAACTACCAGACAGGATATACATGACCTTAGCAAGGCATGATATCTCTTCAATAAGCAAGCTAAAAGCCATTGCTCAAGCAGAAGGCATTTGTGAGTCTTATGAGACTTAGAATCACCCTAAAACGAAAATAATTTTCGCAGAAATCGAAACAGATCTTATGCAAACTATTCAAATAATTTTCATTCAGATGATTCGTCCAATTCGAAACCACAAAACAACCATTCAAATGCAAACCAGAATAATCAAAACCTTCACCAAGAGTTTAATAAAAATTAAAAGAAGCGCAAAACCAAAACCCTTATAATTATTCGAAGGACACCTCAACAAGGCGTGAGTCTTACCCACCAGCGAAAAGACAAAGGGAAAGCCAAAGTGGCCAAATCAAAATGGAGCAAGGTGAAAATTTTCATCAAAGTGCCTCGGAACAAAATGCAGAGCAAACACACCATACATAAATATTAAAATGAATGAAGTAAACCTAAAATGTATCAGTGATACAGGTTCTTCAATAATCCTTTTAAAACAAAATAATTTCAGCTTTCCAACTTATAAAAATCCAATCAATGTTCAAACAATTAATGGCACTACCGAATTATCAGAAAGTATACTTTTTGGTCCCAGTAGACTTTGCCCCATAAAACAAAAATTTTACATCCATAATTTCTCTGAAAATTGTGACATGCTGTTAGGAAGGGAGTACCTAAAATTGATTACGAAAATGGAACAGTTAAATTAGGAAAATATAGATTCACATTTCAAAATGGAGAAGAAAATTCTGAAGAAACATACACAGAAAATTATGCAAATCCACTTTTGCAATCGAAGAAGAAATAAAAAGGGTAATGAGTTCAGATTAGAACATCTTAACACTGAAGAGGTAGAAGAATTAAAAAGGTTTTATACGAATTTCGCGATATTCAGTACCGGGAAGGTGAAAATTTGACATTCACTAGTACGATTATGCACTCAATTCAAACAAAACACGAAGACCCAATATATAAAAGACCCTACAAGTATCCACAGGCTTACAATCAAGAGGTCAATAAACAAATTAACGAAATGATAGAGCAGGGCATAATTAAAAACTCAAAGTCCCTCACTGTTCACCCATCTGGATTGTTCCAAAGAAAATGGACGCTTCAGGAAAGCAAAAATTCCGGTTAGTCATTGACTACCGAAACCTCAATGAAATAACCATTGATGACAAATTCCCCATACCAAATATGGATGAGATCCTAGACAAGTTAGGCAAATTCCAATACTTCACTACGACCGATCTTGCAAAGGGTTTCCATCAAATCCAAATGGATCCCGATTCAATTGCAAAACTGCCTTTTCAACCAAGCATGATCACTACGAATTTACTCGTATGCCCTTTGGGCTTAAAATGCTCCAGCGACTTTCCAGCGCTTTATGAATAACCTACTTGAAGATCTGATCTTCAAAGATTGTCTAGTTTACTTAGATGATATTATCATCTACTCCACTTCATTGGAGGAGCACATATCATCCATTTCGAAAGTCTTCTCAAAACTTCGGGAAGCAAATTTGAAATTACAATTGGACAAATGCGAATTCATGAAGAACGAAACTGATTTCCTCGGGCATGTAATCACCATGCAAGGTATAAAACCAAATCCGAACAAGATTAAGGCAATTGTTGAATTCCCAATATCAAAGACACCAAAAGAAATCAAATCATTCCTAGGTTTATGCGGATTTTATCGCAAATTTATCCCCAATTTCGCAAATATTGCAAAACCTATGACAACAAAATTGAAGAAAAATGTCACCATAAACATAAAGGATCCCACTTATGTGTCTGCATTCGAAAAATTCAAAGTTTTAATAACATCCGATCCGATACTAGTTTATCCAAATTTCGAGAAACCATTCTCATTGACTACAGATGCTAGCAACTTCGCTATAGGCGCCGTTCTATCACAAGAACACAAACCCATTTGCTATGCAAGTCGAACTTTAAACGAGCACGAATCAAACTATTCAGCTTGTGAGGGTGCAATTTAAATTTATAATTTGCATTTGCAAATCCTGGCCATTTCACGATATGTAAACATATCCAGCTGACTAATATCGATTAATCGCATATTACATGTCACTTAGTCGAGTTAGCAGCCCTTGACAGTAAATTAGCATTCACACAAATAAATTACAGGGATTGATCGAATAGTTGAGATCAACTCTGTGTAAGCTCAATATTATCGAAGACACATTAGAAGAAGAAGAAATTTTCCTTTTCCGTTTCTGGTACCAAGGCGCGTGGACCATTTGGAAAAATTAATGTATAAAATTTATATATAAAATTCAGCAATCCAGCGCTGAATTGTATTAAAGTTAAAATATTTCTTCATCTGCGTGGATCTAGCCACCAGAGTATTTGTTTGGATAATTATAAGGTACGTAGGCTACATAGGCACATACATATTTCTAATAAGAAATATTTTTAGGCATTTGCAAATTAGCGCGGCGTGGGTCTATAAACGTTTAAAAAGCGTTTAAACAGTTTGGCCACCGCCATATAGTATTTTCACCTGCGCATTATCGGCGCGCAAAACTGCTGCTGGAGTTACAGTGGGCACATACATAAGCTATAAAGCTAAAAAGAAGATTGCCACTGTTCCTACCGGTGCTGCCCCATTGGGCCGCACTAAAATTGTTAGCATCGGCTAACTGGAATACAACTCAGCGAGCGAATTAGTGCCATAGCAGAGGATCGCCTCGGTTCATACCGGTGCTGCCCCATTGGGCCGCACTAAAATTGTTAGCACCGGCTAACTTGGACTAATTCGAAAAGGCAAAAGCAGTCGAGCAGAGGATCGACACGTCTCCTACCGGTGCTGCCCCATAGGGCCGCGCCAAGATTGTTAGCATCGGCTAACAGAGACCCCATGTGCCGTTCAGAGGAGGGATAGAGCATAGTTGCTTCTATGTTCTAAACAGTGATGCCCCATAGGAGCATCCCAAGTATTGTCGCCGTCCATGATGACCTTCCGCGGCTAATAGCCATAACCTGTTTGCCGCTAATTAGTTTGTACAATTTAAAAGTATCGATATTTGCAATAATGTTAAATTAAAATGAATCAATTAACGTAGCTTTCTTATTCTTGTAATATACATAGTTTTATAAGTACACGGTATGGTATGTAGTCGATATTCAATACTGTTAACATTATTCTAATTCTCTTTTGGAAGTTCACACAGCAAACATATGTACATCATCTCATCAACAACATAAAACACACACACATCATTCATCATCAGGCCTGATCATCAGTGAGTTGTGTACATCTATACAAAAGTAAAAGTATGTAAGTACGGCTTGGCCGATAATTGAAGTATAATAATGTCAACAGTATAGGGTTTAACACATGCCATATTTACCATTATAGTATAATATATATAGTTTTGTAGTACCGTAAATATTAAGAAGAATTGCAGGGTATTGACCGCCCTTGAAAATGAGTCCGATTATAAAGTCTTAACGTTATGAAGTTATTGAAAATGAATTAAAGTAAGCCTTTCGGGCACCTGAGTATAGTTGTGTGTGTCATAAATTAAACAATAAAAAGGGTAAAGACCATAATGGGCTTTACAGGACGGGAGGGTATAGAAGAGGATCCACAACATCTGTGATCTTCGACTTTTAGGCTTGCTCGTATGCCAATTCAGATTTTTGCCGTTTAAGATATCGATAAACTCTGCTTACCTCTTTTAATAATGTAACCTCAGCTCCTATAGATAACAAAACCCACCCCATTTGCCCTGAGCAACAGTCGGCCCCGTAAGCAGAGTACGTTATCATAGGCTGTATATAATCGGTTTGTTACATAATTAAATGGCGCCCGAACGTGGAGCCAAACAAACTCGAGAGGCGTTTGTTACATAATTAAATGGCGCCCGAACGTGAGGCCAAGCAAGCTCGACATGCTAGATATGAAAATAAAATAAAGTACAAGGATTTCCATCCGAGGCGTGTTAGCAGTTTGACCTGCACTGGAATAGTACCCTAAAACTTTAACGTTCAATTGTTTGATTGCCTGGAATATGCAGGAGTTCTGAATATTTGGATCCTGACCACAATCAAACATGCGAATTAGACCCTGAAGTAAAAAGATTTAAGTTCACCTCGGATTTATAGTCTGACTGAGTAGCGGAACTATACCAGGAACTATTATCTGATTACAACAGTATTGTTTCACTTAAGATCGAGATTGTTCTGAATGGAGTGTTTCGTCAGTTCCTCTCTTAAGAAAACATTGAATCCTGGCAGTTTTCCACAAAAAGGAAAAACAAAATTGATATCTTTTATTGGCAGAATACGACATCCTATTTATAAGTTGACACACCAATTGTACAAAGGATAAGACCCAAAATTTTATGATTTATATTGATTACCGAGTTTATCGTATTGAGTATCGTATCTTATTATCTTTCTTTTGGTTTATTTTTCCCGAAATTACCGGTTGGTAATAATTATTTTTGTATTCCGCGAATCTGCGTTTGCATTGGTTCGATTTTCTTTTCTTTTTGAGTTTTTAGGTTATTTTAGCTATTGAGTGAAGTTTTTTATTGCGTCAAATATGGCAGTTCGACGTAGTCTCGATAACTTGATGGGAAATCCACCACGCGATCCGCAGTCGAGCTGTAGTATTTGTAATGACACTAGTAGTCTAACTGAATTTGCTGAAACCTTATGTAAGCACAAATTTCATCGACAATGTTTGACAACATGGCTGAGTGAAAATGAAACCTGTCCAGTCTGTCGACGTGCATGCTCGCGCAGTCAGTTAGATGATATAGCAAGTGTTCCAATAGAACCCAATGAGCCATCCTCCAGAAATGCTAGAACTAACAATCCAAGTATCAACACGGGTGCAGTGCCCAGAAATCGGCCAAATACAAGGTCAAACCCAAGAATAAATACTGGAGTGAATCAAAGAGCGAACAGATCAGCAGCGGCTCGAGTAGATCCAGCTATACCAGTTCCGCCTGAATCAAACGGCATATCGGAAGAACGTGTTCAACAATTAATATCTAGTTCATTAGAGACATATCGAGTTAACAAGGCAACAGTTTTAACGGACGAGATCCGTGCAGCCATACGAAACTTAACCATTTCCGGAGTTCAACAAGAACGTCCGGAAGAACCTCAGCTAGAGTGGGACGTACCAATGCCTCCCATATTCTCTGGCAACAATAGAAGAAATCGACAATTTACAATCCGAAATGATAACTTACCAATTCGTCGTAATTCTACTGACGAACGCTCAGATAAAACTTCGAATGTGATATCCAACTGGCATATCAAGTTCAGTGGCTCTGGAACAGACATTTCTATTGAAGATTTCATTTATAGAGTAAGTTGCTTAACCGAGCAGTGCTTGAATGGTGATTTTGATCTTCTCTATAAATACGGTCATATTTTGTTCACGGGACAGCCTTAAACTTATTTTGGCGTTGTCACCGAAAGGAACACGAGATGAACTGGTTTATTTTGTGTACTCGTCTACGAGAGATATCGAGATCAACGCACCGATCGAGATATCAAAGATGCGATGCGTAGGCGTAAACAAGGCCGTAATGAATGCTTTGATGATTTCGTCGATGCGATGGTATCCCTCGCAGATGGTTTACGTAATCCTTTATCGGATGAGGAAATAGTGGCAGAAGTGAGAAACAATTTAAAGCCTGAGCTGTATCACGAGCTGTTGCACGTTGAGACAGTTACATTGGCAAGTTTGCGTCGAGAATGTCATAAGCATGAAAACTTCTTTACCAGTAACAGGCTTAAACCGATGACCACATCTGGTTTCCCTAGACGTGCAGTAAATGTTATTACGCATGAAGATTCTGATTCCATTCTGGAAGAAGAAAGTACAGAGTCCAACAGTGTGTATGCGGTAAAAATATCAGACAAGATAAAATGTTGGAACTGTGATGGGTTGGGTCATAGATACCAAGACTGTTTAAAGCCTCGTAGAGTGTTTTGCTACGGTTGTGGTGCTTTAAATACCTATAAGCCGAAGTGTGGTCACTGCAATCCGCATACGGAAAATGCACCACAGGATGTTCGTCCCAATTAGGTAACGAATATCCGCTCAAAGCCTCGGATCCACTAACGACAAACACTGCTAACCCAACACACTTGTCACCTTCGATTAAAGATCGTAAATCTAGATCTTCCAAACGCCTCCAAGAATACTGGAAGTCGAAGCGTGAATTAAAATATTGCACAGTATCGACCATTACTTATACCAAACAAGATAATCGACCATTTATTAGAATTGACCTCCTTGGCAAGCCATGGTTTGCGTTACTGGATAGTGGAGCAAATAAAAGTATTATTGGCGGAAGTCTTGCTAATCGTATTATCAATGAAAAGTTTAAATATCGTAAGACGACTGGCAATGTTCGAACAGCCGATGGTCAAAGACAACATATAATTGGACGAATTATCGCCCGACTGATCTACAACCATTCCCCATTTGAAATCGATTTCGTTATAGTACCTGATATTAAGATTGATGTCATTATCGGAATCGATTCATGGACAAAATTAGGTATTACAATCGTCCAAACTCCTATGATGGAAGCAATAGGAGCTATCAAAGCTGAAAATAATCAGTTGCCCCTAACTCTCAGCCAGAGTGTACAATTGCAAACTGTTATTGAGCAATTTCCTGCTTCAACAAGGGATGGACTTGGCCTTACTAATTTGTTAGAGCATAAAATAGATACCGGCAATTCAAAACCTATTAAGCAAAGGAACTACCCTTTGTCACCTGCCAGAGAAAAACTGTTAGTTTCAGAGATAGACCGAATGTTAGAACTGGGTGTAATTGAAGAAGCTCCAGCATCCGAATGGTCATCTCCAATTGTACTATTAGTCAAACCAAACAAAATAAGATTTTGCTTGATTCCCGGAAATTAAATGAAGCAACTATAAAAGATGCTTATCCAATGCCCAATCTAGAGGGTATCTTAAGTAGACTCCCAAGTGCGATGTATCTCCAAGATAGATCTTAAGGATGCATTTTGGCAGATCGCATTGGAACCCCAATCTCGACTTAAAACTGCATTTTCAATTACTAATCGTCCATTATATCAATTCAAACGAATGCCATTTGATTGTGCAACGCACCTCAGACCATGTGTCGATTAATGGACCAAGTAATTCCATACCAGTTGAAATCTCAAGTTATGGTATATCTCGATGATTTACTGGTAATGTCTTCTAATTTCGAAGAGCATTTAGAGCATTTAGCGCTGGTTTGGTTAGAGTGGAATATCTAGGATATATAGTAGGTGAAGGTACTTTACAGGCTAATCCTAATAAGGTTCGAGCTGTACATGACTTCCCGGTCCCCAAAACACAGAGACAACTCAGAAGATTTCTTGGCATGACCGGTTGGTATCAACGCTTCGTTCCACAATACTCTGCGGTTGTTCATCCTCTAACTGACTTATTGCGTGGCAAAAGCCTAAATTGGAATACAAGCGCACAAGAAGCATTTGAGCTTATAAAAGTAAACTTTGCACAGCACCGTTGTTGGTTCATGCTGATTATGAAAAACCTTTATCGTGCAATGCGATGCGATGAAGAAGGTGTTGAACGGCCAATATCTTTTATGTCGAAGAAGCTCAATAAAGCTCAGAGAAATTATTCAGTGACCGAATTAGAATGCTTAGCTGTCGTTCTAGCCATACAACGGTTTCGAATGTATATAGAAGGACATCAGTTCAAAATAGTTACCGATCACGCGAGTTTACGGTGGCTCATGAATCAAAAAGATTTGAGTGGTAGATTAGCGCGATGGGCTATTAAATTGCAAGGGTTTAACTTCACTATAGAACATAGAAAAGGTTCACAAAACGTCGTGGCAGACGCCCTGTCCCGTTCTTTTGAAGACGCATGGTTACAGATGTACGCGATTACATTGGGAAATGTGATACTTGCAGGACCTGCAAATATCCAACTCACGTTCTCAAGCCACCAATGGGTCAGCAGATCGTTACTGAGAGACCTTTTCAAAGGTTATATTTGATTTTATTGGACCCTTTCCAAGGTCGAAGCGAGGAAATATTGGCATTTTCATCATTTTAGACCACTTTTCAAAATTTACATTTTTAAAAGCGGTTAAAAGATTCATCATCATCACTATATTAAACGAAATATTTAACTGCTTTGGTGTGCCGGAAGTTGTTGTCAGTGACAACGGCAGCCAATTCAAGGGTTGTGACTTTTCTTCCTTCCTTAACCAATATGGAGTAGCACACACATTCACTGCAGCGTATTCGCCACAAGCTAATGCTGCCGAGCGAGTCAATAGAAGTATCAATGCTGCATTGCGATCATATTTGCGATCAGATCAACGTGATTGGGATCAATATCTGGATCGTATCAATTGTGCTTTGCGCTCCCATCTTCATCAATCTATCGCCATGTCTCCTTATTTAGCAGTATTTGGACAGCAAATGATTTGCCATGCGCAGGATTATAAACTGCTAGCAAACTTAGAATTGATAAATGAAGGAGCTGCAAGATTAGAACGATTAGATGAATTTACAAAAATTCGTGCAAACATTAAGAAAAACCTAGAAAAATTGTATAACACCAATCAGATTACGTATGATTTGCGTAGTAAAGTGCGTTCCTTTCAAATAGGCCAAGAAGTAGTCAAAAGAAACTTCAAGCTCAGCAACTTGGCCAATAATTTCAACGCCAAATTGGCGCCCGTAGGAGTAAAAGCCAGAATCAAAAGCAAGATCGGCAACTCGTTGTATCTTCTTGAAGATTTGGATGGGAAGGAGTTAGGCACTTTTCACGCAAAAGATATTTGGTAAACATCACCCTTTTTCAGCTTTGAGCGACAGTTTGCCACCGCCTTCAAACCTGTGGTGTGAGGGTGCAATTTAAATTTATAATTTGCATTTGCAAATTCTGGCCATTTCACGATATGTAAACATATCCAGCTGACTAATATCGATTAATCGCATATTACATGTCACTTAGTCGAGTTAGCAGCCCTTGACAGTAAATTAGCATTCACACAAATAAATTACAGGGATTGATCGAATAGTTGAGATCAACTCTGTGTAAGCTCAATATTATCGAAGACACATTAGAAGAAGAAGAAATTTTCCTTTTCCGTTTCTGGTACCAAGGCGCGTGGACCATTTGCTAATTTATATATAAAATTCAGCAATCCAGCGCTGAATTGTATTAAAGTTAAAATATTTCTTCATCTGCGTGGATCTAGCCACCAGAGTATTTGTTTGGATAATTATAAGGTACGTAGGCTACATAGGCACATACATATTTCTAATAAGAAATATTTTTAGGCATTAGCAAGTTAGCGCGGCGTGGGTCTATAAACGTTTAAAAAGCGTTTAAACAGTTTGGCCACCGCCATATAGTATTTTCACCTGCGCATTATCGGCGCGCAAAACTGCTGCTGGAGTTACAGTGGGCACATACATAAGCTAAAAAGCTAAAAAGAAGATTGCCACTGTTCCTACCGGTGCTGCCCCATTGGGCCGCACTAAAATTGTTAGCATCGGCTAACTGGAATACAACTCAGCGAGCGAATTAGTGCCATAGCAGAGGATCGCCTCGGTTCATACCGGTGCTGCCCCATTGGGCCGCACTAAAATTGTTAGCACCGGCTAACTTGGACTAATTCGAAAAGGCAAAAGCAGTCGAGCAGAGGATCGACACGTCTCCTACCGGTGCTGCCCCATAGGGCCGCGCCAAGATTGTTAGCATCGGCTAACAGAGACCCCATGTGCCGTTCAGAGGAGGGATAGAGCATAGTTGCTTCTATGTTCTAAACAGTGATGCCCCATAGTAGTTGAAATAACACGTTTCTATACATACCACATTTCTGTACAAGGAAGTACTAATTAGGGTCACATGTCATTAATGTCAATTTAGGGGTAATAAAGATGCAATTTAATTAGGGTAACCTCTTGAAATGTCAAGTGTGAGGTAATAAAGATGCAATTTAATTAGGGTTAGCTGTGGAAATGACAAGTGTGGGATTTGTGTGACGAATCGTACGCGACCCGAGACGGGGCGATGAAAGGATCGGGATCGGGGTCGGGGGCGTTTCGTCAGACAAATCCTTCGGAGTCGGGGTCGGGGTCGAGATCGCTTGTCCCGAGACGCCCTCGGGGTCGGAGTCGAGATCGCTTGTCCCGACACGCCCTCGAGGTCGGGGTCGCAATCGGTCTCGCACTCGGGATCGCAATCGAAAACGATTCGTAGATCGAGGACGAAAACGTGCAACGAACATGTGCTACGATACGCTCTCGAGGTCGAGAGGACGAGACGGTGAGGATCGGGGTCGGTGTCGCAATCGAAAACGATTCGTAGATCGAAGGCGAAAACGTATGACGAACACGTGCTACGACACGCTCTCGAGATCGAGACGAGACGAGACGGTGATTCGGATCGAAGGCGAAAACGTATGACGAACACGGCTACGACACGCTCTCGAGATCGAGACGAGACGGTGAGGGATCGCGGTCGGGGTCGCAATAGATCGTAGATCGAGGGCGAAAACGTGCAACGAACACGTGCTACGATACGCTCTCGAGATCGTGTGTCCCGAGACGAGACGGTGAGGGGTCGGGGTCGCAGTCGAAAACGATTTGTAGATCGAAGGCGCCTTGCACGCTAGCTAGCATCGCTAGCTGTAAAACGATCGTAGGCGCCACGCTATCTGTAAAACGAACGAAGGTGTGGCGCCCACTTGTCTCGTCATTTCGAATGTATTCGAAATCGGAGCGGAGGAAGGACGATGTGATGACGTGACGCAGCGCCACATCCAAGACGATCGAATACGTGAACGTCTAACACGAATCAACGTTACGAAACGTGATGAAATATATTCGGAAACCCAACGCTACCTGAAAAACGATCGAAGGCGTCTTGCACGTGACGCATGTGATGTAATTCAGACGAGAGTACAACACCATTTCCAAGACACTTGAAGATAAAATAGAAAATCTGAAAGAAAACCGAATAGAGCTGTAAAAATTCCATTTCCCGTAAAGATATAGTATTCTTCTTTGCATGTTCTGTATGTAACATAATTTTATTTCCAAATACATTGTTTAAAATCGATTCTCTAAACTAACATACATTTTATAATTTTTCTTGATTTTTGTGAGCGAACAGTATAGAAATGACAGGCACATGTATCGACTCCATCCTCCACATCGTTATGAGCCCAACAGCAGGATGCGAAATGTTCACCATGAACATTAGAAACCAATGGTCCATCACATATTCTATTATTAAAATATTTCAATGATTCTGATAAATATTCCATGTGTTCAGGAAAAATTTTATCGTTAAACATTTTCATAAAATTATTTATTCCAGTTATAAGTTGTTGTATCGAAATATGAGTTGTGGAGTTGGTATTGTTTTCAATCAATATCATTTTAAATTTCTTTCGATCCGTTGACGTCTACTCGTAATGATTTCCAAAAGGTGAATGAAGAAATATTTTGAGAAAAAATTATACGATACGTTGAACTAATCCGGTCAGTGGGGTATATTCAACTAGACGATCGTGAATGAGAAGGCAATATACCTTTGTATTCAACTCACTTGGTACTCTTAATTCAGTTGAAATTTTAACATCAATTGGCCCTGATTTGACCGACTCGTTTTGATATGAAAGATCAACAACAACAATAGGAGCCTTTGACTTGAAGTCTAGTGGTGATAAAAGTGGACGAGGCTCACGGTTGTAGTAACTCTCTTGAAATTTCACGTACATATCATACAAGGCAGCAAACCGATTTTCATTGAATTTTACATTTAAATCTTCATATGGATAGACTTCAGAATTTAAATACACTTTTGCATTTCTCAAATTGTTTGTAATTAGATTGCCATTTAATGTAAACGCAATGACTGCAAACCGTGGACGTTCTCTATTTGCAGCTAGCTTAACGTTCCATACATGATGAGTCCCCTGTACCAACGAGGGATTTATATAACAATCCCAGCTGCGGAATGAAAGTGGAAGTGTAGCTCCACTTTTGACTACATTGAACATTTTAATTTTAGTAGTATCGCTTGGAACAATGTGGGGTACTTTCCAGCTAATGTTCTGTATAGCAATTTTATATTCAATACCTCCGACCGTTTTTCAAACATTTCATTCATATTTTTAGCTAGCAAGAGAATGAGTTCATGTTTACAATTTAATATAACTTTTTATGATCTTCAGCGAATCCCATTAGCATTTTTAGTGGTAATGAAAAGCTGAAATGACCTCCGCAAGATATACTCTCTCCTCCACTCCACCCGGCATTACGATAACATAGAGACTCCTGTCGACCAATGGAAAAAAGTTTTTCAGAGTAGATGAGATTCAGTAAACCGTGTTCTATCCAGTTCGCATCCGTTCAATTCATATCTTATTTCATCCAAAAATAGGCCATGCAATTATTTTTAAGCAAGCCGGCAACATCATTTGTTGTACTTGTGCCCGAATTTTGGTTAGTAATTTTACTAAGTGTTCCTTCAAAGTGGAGGAAACTTTCAGACGGTAATACATACAAATCTTGGTTTTGTATTGTAATACGAACTTCATCATTTGTTTTGAAGTTCTGCTGATATGGGTAATAAGTGTGATATTCTTTTTCGTGATACTCTCATCATTGTGAGGTTTATCTTGCACAAAAAATTTCATTCATTTGAAATGAAGGTAGTAATTTTATTGAATATTAAATCCAAGTGATTTTAAAATCAGTTTATTTTTAATGATACCGCAGGTCGTGGATATGATGGTCCTCGAGATGATAATGATGATGGTGTTTTCACTTCACCTTTACATTTAGTAATGGGAGTTGTGAGGTGATGTAACGACCTTTTATTATAAATAATCATTCTGTTGCTCGTAAATGAAGACGAATTGATATAGTTTCCCTCGAAAATTGATTAATTCCCCTCTTGATCAGTTATCCGTACTTCGAGCGTGCTTATTTCTCTAGTGTTGATAGGTAAATAAATCAAGTTTCGTGGTGTAATACTCATTTTATATCCCGGAGGAACATTGATTCCAAATTCATGAAGCACATGATTTGGTCTATTACCTACATATGAGCCACTGATAATGTTGCATTCCAATCTAATTGTATTTACTTTTAAAATATTCACAGGATTATCTGAGACATAAATTTCAGTATTGTGCGGTTTTAGAATACGTGCACCAAATCCAAATAGCTTTCCAATACTTCGTTCACGATTAAAATATACTGTTTCTTTTTTAGTAGTAACTTGAACTTTCAGCGTATTATTGTTGGTTTCTATTTTTAACTCATCATAAGAACCATACCCCTTTAGGACATCAATAATATATGTTGCAATCTCTTCGAGTTCATACGATCCAACAGGTATTTCTATACATTTATTTCCAATATGAAATAGATTGTTCCCTCTATCTACGTTTGGTATAGAATTGTATGTGTGAAAGTCAATGAGAGCACACTCATAATTTCTATTTAATTCAATTTGTGGGAAAAAATTTTCGGTTATAACTGATGTGTTTCCATTTAATGCAAATGTTAGTGATGTAGACATTTTGAAGTCTGAGTTTGAACTGTTGTTTAATCATCATATCATTAGT
The DNA here is from genome assembly GCF_023558535.2 of Drosophila nasuta. NCBI lineage: Eukaryota > Metazoa > Arthropoda > Insecta > Diptera > Drosophilidae > Drosophila > Drosophila nasuta. The sequence continues at coordinate 286,764 of NW_026869442.1, forward strand.
TTTATATTCATATTTTTAAAGTATAATGAATTGATCAAAGCCTTTTCTGTATCGCCCATTTTTCATATCATCATCTTTAGAGATTAGTAGAAATCCAAATTTCTCCTCCCAGCATTTTCGTGAAATTTCCATAAATGATTCATAGTCCATGTCACTGTTTACGTGATCTCGATATATATGACGCATATTCAAATCATCTTGTTTAAACATTATAATAAAATTAGCATTGTCACGTATTAAATGCTTCGGTATATGTGTGTATGTTTGACATAAATAGAATGAATCAATATTCTTATGTCTTCCCATACAAAAATAGTTTCGGATATTATCCTGCTTTTCACATGCCACATCATCGAATATCATAATGGAATTATTTTTAGCTTCGTGCGGTGATAACACTGCATCGTTTCCGGAGAATGTAAAATATCCCATTCCTTGAATTGGTTTGATAAGTTTTTCCAAATATTCATATTTGGGTTGGTATAAACTCTTTGAAAATACATAAATATTTTCAAATTTGAGACCATTGGGACTCTCTATAAGACTAAGCATCACATTGGTTTTCCACAATTTGATGGTCCAACAATTAATGCTCTAATTGTATTGGGTAGCAAAACACTATGTCGAGGTTGCTGATTATTCTCTCCATGTCCACCACCCTCAATGTTTCGTACTAGTATGCTTTTCTTATGTCTTAAAAAACGCATGTTAGTGAGATAAGTACTTCATTCAATGGGAAACGTTTGATGATTGAGGTTGCTATAAAATGGCCAAACGTTTTTATAATTTAATTAGTTCAAAATCAAAATTCAAACAGGGTAGTGGTCTTGTAAACAATATAATAGACTCTCTACCTTTTGAGGCTCATATACCTGGATACAATTACTGTGGACCTGGAACAAAGTTAGAGAAACGATTAGCACGTGGTGATCGTGGAATTAATGGTTTGGATGAAGCGTGTAGAGAGCATGATATTGCATATTCAAACAGTAAAGAGTTGAGTGAACGTCATAAAGCTGACTCAGTTTTAATTGAAAAGGCTTGGAATCGTGTAAAAGCGTTAGACAGTAGTATTGGAGAGAGAGCAGCAGCATACTTTGTAACAAACATGATGAAGACGAAGAAAAAATTTGGAATGGGATCAAATCAGGAGAGAAAGAAAAGAGTGAAAACATCATTGACTACAATAATCAAAAAGGCTACAAAGGAATTGAAAAGAATAAACCGCTTGATATCTTGAGTGCAATAAAAGTTGCACGTAAAGCAGTATCAAACTCGATGGGATGTAGGAAAAATGTTGTTATTCCACGTATTATAAATGTACCCAAGATAGGTGGGTTCTTGCCACTTGTCCCAATTTTAACAGCTCTGAGCGCTGTGGGTAGTTTGGCGTCAGGTAGTGCAGCAATAGTAAAATCTATTAACAATGCAAAGATGGCTAAACAACATCTAGAGGAAAACAAGAGACATAATAAAAAATGGAAACGGTTGCATTGGGAGCTGGCTTGTATTTACAACCATACAAAAATGGATATGGTATATCATTTGCTAGAAATAATCAAAGTCAAAAACGCATTCAAAAAAACTAATAGGTAAGCTACCCAAGAGAGCATTATCAAACTTTGATATAATGAAGTTTGCCTTTAGAAAGATTCCTCATTTTCGAGGCGTTTATATGAAGGATCAATTACCCAAATTTCCACATCATTTCGAGTGTGGAATAATAAATTTAGCAGACTCAATATCGAATGGAACGCATTGGGTAGCATATTACAAGAGAGGATCAGATTCTTATTATTTCGATAGTTTTGGGAATTTACAACCACCATTAGAAGTAGTCAGATATTTAGGAAAAACATTAAGTACAATTATGAACGTTTTCAAAATTTTGGGACTGTAAACTGTGGACATTTGTGTTTAGAATTTTTAATGTGGTGTATGTCGGTTGAAGAGTAGGGAGACACTTATCAGTGGGATGGTTGTCCTTCTCTAGCACTTGAGAAGTCCTACAGCTAGCAACAGCTAGAAAGTCAACCAATCAAAGGAAAACGTCCTTAGCTAATGAAAACCTTTGAAAACAACAGTGGAAGGGGAGTGAGAAGTATAAAATCAGCTAGCCACTCGAAGGAAAATATCATTCAGTCATAACCACTCATCACTCAACAACACCAGCAGCACCAGCAACAACAACAATATCATCACCATCATCAACATCCTCACCAACAGCAGCATCAACAACAACGAGAACTGCAGTATCAGCAGCAGCAGCAGTACTAGACACACACACACACACACACACAGACCCCAAATAATCAGGATGAATCCATCGTTTGAGGTTAGCAACGGAGAGGAGATTAACTTCACCGAAGTTAATCTTCCTCTTATTACTCCTCTTGCTGAGGACATTCAATTCCTCGCCAATGACATGGAGATTGAATCAACACTGAAATATTTGAATGGAATCAAGAAGAAACAGAAGCTCCCTTTCCGCGCTCTTCCAAGGAATACGGAATTCAGGATATATGAAGCGTCGAAGGTTCCTAGTAAATTTAATAGCAATTCGCTAAAATTAACATTGGAAAACTATTTAATTTATCTCCCGAAATGTTATGATAAAGTTGGAACTGTATACATTAAAGAATTAAATACTGGTAATTATACCATAACAAAACAGGATGATGGAGAAATTCTATTCAAATTGAAAATGTAATAAAATATATACAAAACAATAAATTATATTAAGAAAATAAAATAACAAAATTTTTTAAATGGGGACTGGTAAATTTGGGGAATTTCAGCCTTCTTTTTCAGCTTTCTTTTCCAGCTTTATTAGTTCTGATACTTATTATAAATAAATGTTAATGAAATATAAATTCGAAATTTTCATTAGGGAATGGGAAATTGGGGAATTTTCAGCTTTCTTTTTCAGCCACTGTTCTCCTTTTTTACATTGCGTGAATAAATGTAATTGAAAATTTAATTTCATAATTTTAGATGGGGATATGGGAAATTGAAACAGATCTGTTAACAGAAACAGGTCTGTTATCAGAACCGGATACCTGATCTGTACAACCAGGTCTGTTTAGAAGAACAGCTAGCTGTTCGATACAACCAGGTACCTGATCTGTACAACCAGGTACCTGATCTGTACAACCAGGTATCTGATCTGTACAACCAACTCTCTTCATAAAACATGCTAATGTATCTGTTAATTGGTTATATATGGTTATGTTTCGTAAAATAGATCACAGTACACTAATGACCACAAGACTGAAATAATCATTAACCCACTAACAGTTGAATGAGATAAATTTGAAAGAAAATGAATCAAAAAGTTTTAACTCAATTAACTAAAAGCCGAAATGCTCTAAAAAAAAAAATTTTCTGATCTTAAACAACTCAAAAGTCAGAACAGTATTGGTCTGGAGGAAACATTTAAACCTATAACTGAACCACTACATGAACTTGTGAATGATAACAAAAATTTCAGACATTGATACCATCAGAGTTCAATAATGTTGAGACTGGAAAAAACTATGCAAAACTACACTCCAATCGACCGAGAGAGAAACACACCACCTAACAAGAAAAGGAAACTCACATTTCACAGTGCTAAGAGTCAATTCTCGAAACCTAAATATGATATTGAGAAGGCATTGGATTGGGGATGGATAGTGTTAATGCTCAAGATGATGATGATGATGATGATAATGATGATGATCAATTCTATTCTCAACCAGCTATAGAAGACACATCGTTTGAAGGCTTACCTCATACCTCGAAATCGTTAGCGAGAGAAGGTTCTCCTTATTCATCAACTAAGTTTATGAAGCAAATATCCCCCACACTTCGCTTCCATTACCGGTTCAAGACTCACCCCATTCATCATTGCCGTTAATGAGTCAAGAGCCCTCTCATTCATCGAACGTGTTATCAAATGAAACAGCTATACATTCAACGCCTTCGATAACGAGTCAATCAATCCAACATGAGGACAACTCAAAAATTTGAATATCAGTGAACTGGCACGGGAAGATCTTTTGGATAAGACATATGGTCCATACAAAAATGCAAGTGGACAATTAATGTTGGGGAATTCACATATTAATGTGACTCACAAAAAATTGAATTGGATGATGGGAAAAACTGGCGTCTTACAAGTGGATTATATTCATTAATATTCCACCGCCTACCTCAAAATTATAATTCAAATGATCTAGAAATATATAATGAAATTTTATTGATAACTAATGTGCACCGGAGAAATTTTAATTCCGATGGACAGATCAGAGGAACAAGGGCAAAGAAATATACAAAAATTATTAAACCACTCTTAACAAAATCACGTACTGCCGAGTCTACACCTAAATTCTCAAAATCTATTGTTTCTGGGACTGGTTTCATGTCACTCGCGACGAATAAACCCAATTATGTATATTGGGACGATCCAAATGAGTTGGTTGAACGATTACAACTCTTAATTGCCTCTCAAACAGCTGGAAATACGAATCATACTAATGAAATTACATCAATAATTGAAGAATTGAGAGAGGCTCAAATTATATACTAAATTCATATATAATTGATTGATAATATTGAAATGAACTTATAATCATCATGTCTGTTGACAAGTTTGGACGTTATGTAAATGAAAAGCAGATCTCTATTCATTTAAAACGACGTGAGAAAATACCAGGACTCTACATTGATAATGATGGAAGTTATAATATTCAAGGAAGACGTTTAAAAATGGTCGCTTACCAATTGAGAATGCCGACTTGGCGATAAAAGAATATGTGGACCAAGTTGTAAACGATTTGAGAAATTTTCTAACATCAATGATTTCAAGTCATCAAGAAAGGAATGAGAGATTATTATCCGATAAATTGACTACAGTTGATCAGCGAATAATCAAGACTGAGAAAACTACATCAGATATTCTTGATAAAATTATACGCTCTCATATTCGAAAGTAATAAATATGTCTAGACGGGGAATAATTAATGAAATACATGCTCCTTCACGTAAGCATTTTCTTAGACGTAGAGTCATAACAAAAGGGATAAACGAATTATGGCAAGCTGACTTGGTTGAAATGGGGAAGTATGCACACTCAAACAATGGGTATCGCTACATGCTAACAGTGATAGACACATTCTCAAAATTTGGATGGGGAAGCAATAAAGTCTAAAAATGCAAAAGATGTTGCTGAGGCCATGGAGAAAATATTTCAATCAGGGAGAGGATTCCCCAAAAATCTTCAAACAGACGATGGAAAAGAGTTCTTTAACACCCAATTTAAGATATTAATGAAACGATATGGAATCAACCACTATTCAACATTTAGTAGTCTAAAGGCCTCAATTGTTGAACGATTTAATAGATCATTAAAAGACCTAATGTGGCGTGAATTTAGTTTCAATGGGACATACAAGTGGGTTGATATATTCAAATCACTAATTTCCGTTTACAACAATAGACATCATAGAACTATACGAATGCCACCCGTTAATGTAAACACTAAAAATGAGAAACATATTTTGAAAACTGTCTACAACAACATTAAAATGTTTGCGGGAAGCAAATTGAAAATGGGTGATTATGTACGCATCAGCAAGTACAAACATGTATTTGAAAAAGGCTATACTCCTAATTGGACAACTGAAATTTTTAAAATAAGCAAAGTACAAAATACTTACCCAACAACATACTTACTACAAGACTTCAATGGGAATCCAATTCAAGGTGGTTTCTACAAAGAGGAACTGAAAAACAAGTTTTCCTAACACTTATCTGGTTGAAAAAGTGTTAAAAAAGAAAGGCAATAGAGCTCTAGTGCGCTGGTTGGGTTTCCCAAAACCGAAGACAGCTGGATTCATAAGAATGAAATTTTGTAATATTATAAGATTGAAAACAATTTTGTATTTTTTCTTTTTATTTTATCTTCAAGTTATTTATAATTTTTTATTTTTCTTAATTTACTATCTACACTTAATTTTAAACATTTTTTATTTTTAATTTATACATTTTAATTTTCAATAAAGTATTGTTTTATTATTCTAAACATCTAGTTTTCTTTTTCAACCCATCCATTAACATGAAATGTAATACTAATTGTCCTTCGTAAATGTTGATCGCACTTTCATTATTATCCAACTTTCTTTTAAGATTATTTATTTTGTTCACACTAGTTTGATTACTGTGTGAGTTCTCTAGCGCAATCATTTGGCTGTGCCAAACTCTTGACTCCGCTTCTAAAATTGATATGGAACTCTCAATTTCAAAGGGTATTACTAAATAATGTGCTCTTGCTATAGTTGAAATCTTATCTTCTTCTATTATTCGCTTATCATCTTGACTATCTAATGTAGTTTTTGTTACTTTGACTGTAGTGATTTCATGCCCTCTAGACCTAAACATCTGCATACTAGAACGTTCTTGCTTTCCTGTATACAAAGTATTTGAATAATTTGTTAATGAAATGCCCATCAAACAACATGCCTTTACCCCTTATTTTTTTGATGCATATTTCACCAGAGTTATCGAAATTTTCATAAGTGTACGCATACATTTTTGAGCGTAAACCAACAAACTCAGTCATTGGTTTACCATGCAACTCATCCTTAAAGAAACCTAATCGTTTCTTATTACATTTCTTAAACTTATACAACTCGGCCAATTCATCTGGATATTCGGACGTGTCAAACTTTAACTCCACATCATCCCGAATATCTGCATAAAAATCATTTGTTTTATGCTGTAAATAAATGAATCCGTATCCATATAATTTAATTTGAGTGCTTTCCCAAACTTAGGTTTCATGTAGTCATAATGGAAGTCATACATTTTGTATTTTGACATCTCCAACACTACAAATCCTAAATAAATTGGTTTATCACAAATGTTGTGTAACCTCTTCATTTGAATTGCATACATAGTTTCACTGAACCTTGATGCACTATGAAAATTAGATTTTGATATTAAATCCCTGGCACATAATTTGGGTCGTCCTAACTTCCTATTTTCAACTGGATACTCCCACTCCGTTATTATCCGTACATCCACCCTTTTTCACTGTTTTCCATGGTTTTTCCATAAACAGCATTGTTCAATAATTTAAAAAATCTTTTCAAAATTATTTTTGGCTCTGGTCCTATGCTCAGTGTTTATATCAATATATTTCTTGAGCCAGGCTTTCTGCCTAAATTGAAGGATGGAGTGAATTTTTTAATTCCAAGCCATGTCTCATACACTGTTTTAAAAGTCTTATAGTATATGATATAATTCTTCTTTTCAGCGAGATCGGCTATTAACTTGGGAGTTTTACAACTGCTTGATGGTAGCTTGTTATCCGGACAGAATGGTAGATCATTATGTTCATCATGAACTGAGTAAGGGTAATCTAGATCAACCTCTAGAATATATCCATACTCACTATTTTCATGAATATTTTCTAGATTAAAACTCTTAATCTGATTCGTGTCTAACCATTTGAACTCACCGTAAGGTAGTGGTTCAGACATAGCCCATCCATACAAATTGTTTGCATCCACATACATTAAAAATTCCGATTCTTTAGTAGGATCGAAATTTTTAAGTATTTGTGGTTTGCTTTTGTATGTCTATGACTACATTGCACCAACCCACCCCGAATTCCACTCTTAAAATATGTAATCATATCAATATCAGTGAGTAACTCGAGTTCAATCTCTGTGGTTTTAACATAGCATCCCACGACAATCCTGGTGTAGTGTAATAATGGGCTGGGTCAAGATTGTAAATTGAAGAACAAATTGCCCTAAAATTTTGGAAAACGTCTGTTAACAATAAAACATCAGTTTTCAAATACAATTCTAAGTATTCCTTCAATGAACGACATTTAAAATGATACCATACTTGGATGGCATGAGCATAATCCTCTTCTGAACATTCTGATTCTGTTAAATTACTATAGAACTTGGATCTTGGTGGGAGAGAAGTTTCATCTAGTTTTTCAACAGAATCTAAATATTCGTATGGGAAAACTCCTTTCCTGCGAAGTAATTCAAAATCTGACTTGTTTTTGTACTGTGATTTCAGCACATTGAAATTCTCCTCACTCAAATTCCCGCGAGTGTGTCTAGACTAGAGGGCATGAATCTGATAGTATCCAAAAACCTGATTTCTAGCATATTTTTCCTTAGAGGGAGATATTTAGAAATTGAAATATACAATTCCTTATTCAAAGGAATAACTTTTATTTCCCCCTCAATTTCTCCAAGTTCTTTAACAAACAAATGAGAATCGTATTTGGAGAAATTGTAGAAAGAATACGGGGATAAAATCACCCGTCTTGTAATTAAGATTACAGGAATTATGGGCTGCACCTCTATATCTACCTGTAAAATGACAATGATCTTTCACTCTATCATTATTTAAAATACCCTTACATATGTGGCAAATGGTCGCTTTCCTAAAATTATCTAACTCATTATGACTCATGTGCATTGGAACCACTATTTTCATGTGGTTCTCATACAAATCGGACAAATCTGACGTTAAATTTTTAATGAAAGTGCGAGCAACATCACCTCCTGTCTTCGAAACAAACTTATCTAAGCCAGAGTCAAATGCACACTTTATGTAGTATGCAAATGCTACTGGCACATGCTTATTAATAATTTTCGTGTTTACACTTACATCTAATGATACTGGTTCCAATATACATTCAAAGTCTGCATACACGACGAACGGAACCTCCAACTGACGGTGATGATTTTAAAGGTGATCTTCTGATCCTTTCTTGGTCCCTCGGTAACCACCCGACTACATCTCAATGTATGTTGAGCTGCCCTCTCCGCACTCGTTGAGTATTGTAAGCATTGATTACAGAACCAACGCTTAACTCGCTGTTTACCCAGTTGTTTGGCAAGTAGACTGTGAATGAAAAATGAAATTGTAAGGTGATTGTGATATTTTCAAATTTATTGAATGTACTTACGATGAAATATTTTTAATCCACACATAGTGTCCATGAATACCCGCCGTTGGTCCGTCGACGAATAATAAATTAATGTGGATTCTCATTTGCACTCCATCGCAGTAAAGTGGTCCAATTATTTTGTCAGATTCCTCATCATACCCGAAAACATTTAAACTTATGTGAGGGTTTCGTTGAGTGAACTCTTTTATTTTTCGAATTTCCATCGGGAATGTTAATCCATTGAAGTCAATCTTTATGTTATTCACCTCAATTATTGGGGACGTAATCTCAACACCATAACTATTACAATGGTATGATCTACTTATTGGTTTGAGGGCTGATATAATTGCCCACTTAAAACAGAAGGCATCTTTGTTATGTACATTAACAACTGCCTTTCTATTTTTAATTTAAGCGGAAGCTCAAAATGATTAGATCCTTTTGTCGGATCACATTTGTAAACATTAAGCTCCAGCCTAATAATTCGTGTCAAGGTCCATCCACTATCCTTTTCCTGAAACTCACTCATTTTTGCGTCTATCACATTTTTATGCGATTCAAAGAAGCGGGTGAAGTCGGATCCAGTCGTAACCTGAGACATTGTGCTCTGGAACGATTTTATTTCTTGTTGAATATCATACTCTTTTATTAGCATGTACTCAGCAAACAACTCAAAATTGCATTTGGATGATAGGTGGGTAGTCATCACGCATTCCAAGTGAGGGATCAGTGGTAATCCAGCCTCATTTAGGAATTCAAAAGGCATCCTTACATCCGCTCCTCATTCTCAAACATGTATTGGAGAATACGTCCCTTGTATCCATTCACAATCTGCTTGATTCTTCCGTCCACCGGACGGATAGAGTTGTATTTATGTATCTCGGTGCGAGCGTGGAAATGCCATTGCATACCTGCAGGTAGATAATGCTGGCAGGAATAGCAATACTCCCCATTGATGGTGTTGGTGGTGTAGTTGAAGTTGTTGATATTCTCGGGATTCATGTTGATGTTTTTGTTTGTTTCTTTTTTTATTTGTTGGTTGAATGTAATAAACTTTATTTTATTTGTAGTATTGTTTTTAAAGTATTTGATTGTGTATTGTAAAATTGATTTTTACAATGTTGTTTAATAATAATTTTCGAATTTTACAATTTGTTTAAACAAACTTGATTTTGAAAGTTATTAACAATTTTCACTGCACAATTATAATTTTGGATTAAAACCGAGGAAAATTGAATAGTGGACGAATATCCTTGGTTATTCATGGTGTATTAGTCTCATTCCATCTTGGTTATAATATTCGGCTTTTCTTTCAGATTTTCTATTTTATCTTCAAGTGTCTTGGAAATGGTGTTGTACTCTCGTCTGAATTACTTCACGTTCCCATCCTTTTAACGTTCATCACATCGTCCTTCCTCCGCTCCGATTTCGAATACATTCGAAATGACGAGACAAGTGGGCGCCACACCTTCGTTCGTTTTACAGATAGCGTGGCGCCTACGATCGTTTTTACAGCTAGCGATGCTAGCTAGCGTGCAAGGCGCCTTCGATCTACAAATCGTTTTCGACTGCGACCCCGACCCCCTCACCGTCTCGTCTCGGGACACACGATCTCGAGAGCGTATCGTAGCACGTGTTCGTTGCACGTTTTCGCCCTCGATCTACGAATCGTTTTCGATTGCGACCCCGACCGCGATCCCTCACCGTCTCGTCTCGATCTCGAGAGCGTGTCGTAGCACGTGTTCGTCATACGTTTTCGCCTTCGATCTACGAATCGTTTTCGATTGCGACACCGACCCCGATCCCTCACCGTCTCGTCTCGACCTCGAGAGCGTATCGTAGCACATGTTCGTTGCACGTTTTCGTCCTCGATCTACGAATCGTTTCGATTGCGATCCCGAGTGCGAGACCGATTGCGACCCCGACCTCGAGGGCGTGTCGGGACAAGCGATCTCGACTCCGACCCCGAGGGCATCTCGGGACAAGCGATCTCGACCCCGACCCCGACTCCGAAGGATTTGTCTGACGAAACGCCCCGACCCCGATCCCGATCCTTTCATCGCCCCGTCTCGGGTCGCGTACGATTCGTCACACAAATCCCACACTTGTCATTTCCACAGCTAACCCTAATTAAATTGCATCTTTATTACCTCACACTTGACATTTCAAGAGGTTACCCTAATTAAATTGCATCTTTATTACCCCTAAATTGACATTAATGACATGTGACCCTAATTAGTACTTCCTTGTACAGAAATGTGGTATGTATAGAAACGTGTTATTTCAACTACTGTCGCCGTCCATGATGACCTTCCGCGGCTAATAGCCATAACCTGTTTGCCGCTAATTAGTTTGTACAATTTAAAAGTATCGATATTTGCAATAATGTTAAATTAAAATGAATCAATTAACGTAGCTTTCTTATTCTTGTAATATACATAGTTTCATAAGTACACGGTATGGTATGTAGTCGATATTCAATACTGTTAACATTATTCTAATTCTCTTTTGGAAGTTCACACAGCAAACATATGTACATCATCTCATCAACAACATAAAACACACACACATCATTCATCATCAGGCCTGATCATCAGTGAGTTGTGTACATCTATACAAAAGTAAAAGTATGTAAGTACGGCTTGGCCGATAATTGAAGTATAATAATGTCAACAGTATAGGGTTTAACACATGCCATATTTACCATCGTAGTGTTATATATATATAGTTTTGTAGTACCGTAAATATTAAGAAGAATTGCAGGGTATTGACCGCCCTTGAAAATGAGTCCGATTATAAAGTCTTAACGTTATGAAGTTATTGAAAATGAATTAAAGTAAGCCTTTCGGGCACCTGAGTATAGTTGTGTGTGTCATAAATTAAACAATAAAAAGGGTAAAGACCATAATGGGCTTTACAGGACGGAGGGTATAGAAGAGGATCCACAACATCTGTGATCTTCGACTTTTAGGCTTGCTCGTATGCCAATTCAGATTTTTGCCGTTTAAGATATCGATAAACTCTGCTTACCTCTTTTAATAATGTAACCTCAGCTCCTATAGATAACAAAAACCCACCCCATTTGCCCTGAGCAACAGTCGGCCCCGTAAGCCGAGTACGTTATCATAGGCTGTGTATAATCGGTTTGTTACATATTTAAATGGCGCCCGAACGTGGAGCCAAACAAACTCGAGAGGCGTTTGTTACAAGCTATAGAAAAAGAACTATTAGCTATCGTGTGGGCAACTAAGTATTTCCGTTCTTACCTATTCGGTAGAAAATTCCAGATCTTAAGTGATCACAAACCATTAGTTTGGCTCAGTAACATAAAAAGAACCAAATATGAAACTACAAAGATGGAAAGTCCGATTAAACGAATATGATTATCAAATCAAGTATTTACCAGGAAAGGAAAATAACGTAGCAGATGCACTTTCACGTATAAAAATAGAAGAGAATTTCTTAGAGAAGATGCAATTAGCACAGGACAGTCAATATCATATACCAATAACTGAAAGACCTCTAAACTACTTTAACAGGCAAATAGAATTCATTAAAGGTAATCAATATGCCAAAGATATGATAAAGGAAAATCTTTGCTCGAAAAGAGTATTGTCTATTTTCACAATGAAATAGATTTTCCAATTTTCAAAGAGCTTATTTAGAAATAATAAGTCCAAGTAATATAACTAAAATTATGAAAACAAGCTTAAAATTAATTGACTTACAAACCTTCGCAGAGTTTAAACAATTAATTTTAAAACACATAAAAAGTTGTTACATCCAGGAATAGAAAAAACAGTAAACTGGTTTAAAGAAAAATATTATTACCCTGATTACCAGAAACTAATACAAAATCTAATTAATGAATGTGAAATTTGCAACATAGCCAAAACCGAACATAGAGATACAAAACTCACGTTCGAGATAACACCCGAAGTACTTAATGTTAGGGAAAAATATGTAATAGATTTTTATATGATAAGAAACAATTTCTTTCTTGTATAGATGTTTATTCCAAATTCACGACATTAGTTGAAGTTCAAAGTAGAGATTGGCTAGAAGCTAAAAGAGCTTTACTAAAAGTTTTCAATGAAATGGGAAAGCCCATAGAAATAAAAGCAGACAAAGATTCAGCATTTATTAGTGCAGCTTTGCAAATTTGGTTACAAGAAGAAGGCATAAAAATTAATATAACAACAAGTAAAACAGAATATCAGATATAGAAAGGTTCCATAAAACTATAAATGAAAAGCTAAGAATAATAGGAAGTGACGATAATGTAGAAAAATAAAATAACAAAGTTTGAAACAATATTATACATTTATAATCAAAAACAGATATCTTTTTATGCAGGAACCCATGAATATAACTCACAAGAGAATAAAATAAACCAAATAAATAACTTCAATAAAAACAGAAATGATTTTGAAGTAGATACACGATTTAGACAAGCTCCATTGGTTAAACCAAAAACAACAAATCCTTTCAAAAAGACAGGTAACATTAAAATGCTTGATGAAAAACACTTTGAAGAAACTAATAGAGGTAGAAAAGTTACACACTACAGATCGAAGTTCAAAAGAAGAAAGTAATTAACAAAAGTAAATATGTTAATTCCAGCCCGTACCAGCACAATACCTTAGCACACAACTAGGTACTCCATCCGACCAGCCGAAAAACAGGTTTTATAGCCAATAGTTCCGTTAAAATAGAGCTTTCAGTAATTAAAGGACCAAAACTACAATTAGATGAATTTAACTGATAAGGATAAGAAAAGGAATTTTGAGAACTTGGGACAGAATATGTCGTTTGGAAAAAGTCCGCAAATAAATCGGCAAACATCATGACCATTAGATACTGTCATATTCTCGAAAGACATAAATGCTGGTGATCGGATCTACGCTTCGAGTTAACGAAGTCGTAAAATCGCTTTGGATCACGCTGAAATCTTATTTTGCACCTACTCAAATAATTATTATAACACTCATTGTTATGAGTGCGAAAAGCAGCTTGTGCAACAGAATAACGCAGAAAATCAAAAGAAGAGCCAGTTTCTTTGAATTTTTGTAAAGTCAACGGGTAGCAGATCTCTACTATACGTCGATGTTTCAGGTACTGCAGATCTAGTTGAGGACTCTGCTCCTTATCTTTCGGGCATCTGTCCGGAGATAAGTAGCAGAATCCATAGTACGAGGTGTCTGGCGGTCAGACTGAAAACGCTATGGGGGCTCCCAAGAATAAAATTAGCCAAAATGGTCTCAGAATGGACACATCTAAACATTCAACCCGGGCTGGGATGTCAGCCCAAACGTCGGTGGAACGCGTGACTGCGGGCACGGGGAAGAGATCCTCTCTGCGTGTCGCCAGCGGTCACACCTCTGATGCGGCGGGAGCAGGCCGAATTAGTTGTAACAACACTGCCACCAAAATTCGAGGTTGGTGCGCGCGGGTGCTGTGGTCTTAACCGACACCGACCAAAAGAGCGCTGCGCCAATTTCTACGGTGGAGGGGAACGTCTTCTCTTCAGTCACCCCTGCCTATCGCCAGCACCTCCAAGGTTGCGCAGCGGGGCACGGGGCGGCTGAATTAGAAGGCCAAAATAAGGCGGCGACCCGTATTCACGCAAGGCTTAGTGGCGTAGCAAACCCGTCCGTCAAGGACCTGGAGAGGCTTGCCTGGGCCAACACGTGGATGCGGGAAAACGAACTTAGCCCCCTTCCAAAGACACTAAAGTGCAGACCGGTTCTACCGGCTCTGCCAACAACAAGGTGGAGTCCATGGCAAGCAAGCGCCAACGGTCCGCTGAGAGTCCCAAGCAAGGGCCCCAGTGAGCAAGAGGCTGCGAGCACCTGGCTCCACCAACACGGACAAGACGAGACAGAGAGCAACGGTTGCTGAAACTGCCAGGCGGCACCTCGCCGTTGCTCTCATAGACAGAGGGGACCCTAACGGGAAAATGTCTGCAGAGCGGTGGCGGTTGACCCATAGTAAGCTAGTCGACGCACTGTTTGTCAGGATGGAGAATGCCCCAGACAGTCCAATGCCTACATTCGAAGGCACTGTCTGGATGAATGGTGTCAAGATCCTGACATGCAAGGACGACCCAACATTGCAGTGGCTGCAAACGACCGTACCCAAACTGGACGGACTGTGGGAGGGGCCAAGCTGGACGTGGTGGACAGGAATAATATTCCGTCCATGCCGAAGGCGAAAGTCCTTTTCCCAATAGTTGTTCAGGGCGAGCGGGAGTTAACATGCCCCTCTCTCCGGCCACATGGAATAATGTCGATCCGGAAACTCCAAGCCTACTCTATGCAACTCCAAGCCTACTCTATGCAACTCTGACGATAATACACTCACACTTAGATTTTGACATAAACACACATGTTCAGGCCTTTTGTCATAAATTGCCACTGACGAAATAGTCAGTCTTATTCAGTTCTCGAAACAGCACAGTGCTTTATTTTGTGAGTATTTCTAACATATTACAGAATTCTCTCGCAAATGAGACTCCGTCGGCCACTGGACTGGTAACTCGGGCGCTTCAGCTGCTTAAAAGCAGAACCTGGCCATACCGACGAGTGATTGGTCCGTGCTGAAGGTTGATGAACCTTTACCCAGTGGTGGGCAGCACGTGATCATTCAGATCAACAAGGAGGCCGAGGATCTGCTATACAAGCGCAATGGGAAGATTGCGTGGGGCTTAGGAGCGTGTACCTTCGCCTCAAAAACGTCATCCCAACGACAAGGACACACACACACGCTGAGGTCAGGGAGGTTGAGGCAGATCTCGGTCTTGAGAGCGTGACCGACGCCTCCCAGCACCTCAGCTTGACTGATGAGACGGAGGAGGTGGGGAGGAACTGTCCATGCAGACGGGCCCCCGCGAGTTTGCTATCCTCTAATGAGTGTACTGCAACTCAACCTCCATAAGTCAAAAACGGCTTCGGCGGAGCTACTCCTTGCCCTGGAGGAAGTGTCCGCCTACGCGGCTTTGGTCCAAGAACCGTGGATAGCGTCGGGCAACACGGTTGCTGGGCTGAAGTCGACTAACTACGATCTGTACGTCCCGACATTGGTAAGTAGATCGAGAACTGCCATCCTTGTAAAAAGGGGCTAAAAGCTCATCTACTACCTAATTACAGCAATGACGATCTTACCGTGGTGGTGCTGGAGAGCCGTGAGGGATGTTTGCTGCTGGCATCCTGCTACATGGCCCACGACATGCCGGCTCCACCTGACGAGCTGCGGAGGCTGGTGGACATGGTCTGCTCCTCCAAAAACACCTTATCATCGGAACGGACGCCAACGCCCACCATAGCGTCTGGGGAAGTCCCGACATTAACGACAGGGGTGAGTCAGTTCTTGATTTTATCCTAACAATAAGCTTAGACTAGCCAACAGAGGTGAGGTATCTACCTATGTAGGTCCCACCTCTTGTAATGTGCTGGACTTAACGATTGCAACTGAGTGTACCAATGTAGAAGAGTGGAGGGTCCTGGCAAGACCCTCCTTTTCGGATCATAAATACATTCAATTTACCATTCCTTTTAACAGGCTACCTGCGGCTCAGCCGTTTAGAAATCCCCGAAACACTAACTGGGCGAAATTCTCTAGCCTTGTTTCCAAGTCTCTTGGTCCGCCGGGTAATATCAACTCGGTGCAGGACCTAGAAACAAATGTCAATGTCCTCTCAGCAGGACTACTTTCCGCGTTTCGCCAATCCTGTAGGCTCTCAAGACCGACGAGAAGATCGAAGCCACCCTGGTGGAACCCAGATCTCTCATCGCTTCGTGGGGAGCTCACTAGCATGTTTCAACTTGCTAAGAAGGCGGACAACGAATATGTCTGGGACGAGTACAGGTCTCTTCTAAAGTCTTACAAGAGGATGATCCGATCATCCAAAAGGTCTTAATGGAGAACCTTTGCTCAGACCTAGACAACATCAAAGCCACCTCCAGACTGAGGAAGCTTCTGTCTAAGCAGGCTTCCAGTCCTAGTCTGCTCAAGTCGGGCGATGGAGTGTGGACGGAGAGTGCTTCAAGAGTTTCAGCACTGGTCTCAACTCATTTCCCGGATGTATTGGTATGAAGAACAGTGACTGGCAGCTCCTTCCTAGTCTCCCAGTCATGAGACCCCCGCCGGTCTAATTACAGTTAACAAAATAAGTTGGGCTATCGACCTTTGCGAAGGTCAGGTCACCCGGTCTCGATGGACTTTCGCCAGCAATGCTGCAAGCCAGCAAGCTCACGATTGTTCCGTGGCTATCGGGTATCTATTCGGCGTGCCTCGCATGGGGTCAAGTAGTTGGAATATCAAGTTTCTCACAAATCTAATCCTCATGCAAGGAAGTGTTAATTAGGGTCACCTGTCATTAATGTCAAGTGTGAGGTAATAAGATGCAATTTAATTAGGGTCACCTGTGGAAATGTCAAGTGTGGGATTTGTGTGATGAATCGTATGTGATCTGAGACGGGGCGATGAAAGGATCGGGATCGGGGTCGGGGCGTTTCGTGATACAAACCGATATCGATTCTTCGGAGTCGGGGTCGGGGTCGGGGTCGAGGTCGCTTCTCCCGACACGCCCTCGGGGTCGGGTCGCACTCGGGCTCGCACTCGGGCTCGCACTCGGGGTCGCACTCGGGGTCGCAGTCGAAATCGATTCGTAGATCGTGGACGAAAACGTAGCGTACATTGTCAATCAGGGCGCAGCGCTGTACCCAAAACGATCGAACACGTGAACGTTCAGCTCGAAAACGTAGTCGGAGTCGGGGTCGAGGTTGCGTGTCCCGAGACGGGACGGTGAGGATCTCGGGGTCGGGGTCGTAGTCGAATTACGATTCGTAGATCGTGCTGGAAAACGTGAGACGAAGACGTCCTACGAAAACGTGAAACGCTTTTAACGAACGTAGCGTACGAACGCGCGAGCACCCACCTCGAAAACGTAGGTCGTGGGCAACGCATCATACTAGATCGAAACGTTACGAAACGAAAGGACGGAAACGTGACGCAGCGCCACATCCAAGACGATCGAATATGTGAACGTCTAACACGAATCAACGTTACGAAATGTAATTAAATATGTTCGGAAGCCCAACGCTACCTGTAAAACGGTCGAAGGCGCCACGCTCACTTATCTCATTAATTCAAATGTATTCGAAATCGGAGCGGAGGAAGGATCACGTGATGAACGTTAAAAAAAACGATGGGAACGTTATGGAATTCAGACGAAAGTACAACACCATTTCCAAGACACTTGAAGATAAAATAGAAAATCTGAAAGAAAAGTCGAATATTATAACCAAGACGTGACGAATGTGTGAAAAAGGTCGGTAATGCAGTGCAATGAGGGGAGCACGCCACGAATACTCATCGACATTCGTCTACTATTCAATTTTCCTCGGTTTTCATCCAAAAACCTAAAATCCTTAAAATCACTTCTAGTTTGTGACTCGAAGATACACATCGGCTCCGCGATTCTCCAAAGTTAACAATATTTAAAAATTGTTAAGTGAATAATTGTGTAGTGAAAAATTGTTTAAACCTTCAACATTAACAATAAAACCCTCGTCGAAAACAAATTATAATTGTACAGTGAAAATTGTTAATAACTTTCGAAATCAAGTTTGTTTAAACAAATTGTAAAATTCAAAAATTATTATTATTATTAAACAACATTGTAAAAATCAATTTTACAATACACAATCAAATACTTTTAAAACAATACTACAAATGAAATAAACTTTTTAAATTCAACCAACAAAATAAAAAAAATAAACAAAAACATCAACATGAATCCCGAGAACACCAACAACTTCAACAACACCACCAACACCATCAATGGGGAGTATTGTTATTCCTGCCAGCATTACCTACCTGCAGGTATGCAATGGCATTTCCACGCTCGCACCGAGATACATAAATACAACTCTATCCGTCCGGTGGACGGAAGAATCAAGCAGATTGTGAATGGATACAAGGGACGTATTCTCCAATACATGTTTGAGAACGAGGGAGCGGATGTAAGGATGCCTATTGAATTCTAAATGAGGCTGGATTAGCACTGATCCCTCACTTGGAATGCGTGATGACTACCCACCTATCATCCAAATGCAATTTTGAGTTGTTTGCTGAGTACATGCTAATAAAAGAGCATGATATTCAACAAGAAATAAAATCGTTCCAGAGCACAATTGGTCTGGTTACGACTGATCCAACTTCCTTCGCTTCTTTGAATCGCATAAAAATGTGATAGACGCAAAAATGAGTGAGTTTCAAGAAAAGGACAGCGGATGGACCTTGACACGAATCATTAGGCTGGAGCTTAATGTTTACAAATGTGATCCGACAAAAGGCTCTAATCATTTTGAGCATCCGCTTAAATTAAACAAGTAAGAAAGCTACATTCGAGTGTACTCGACTGTGAGATACCCGCTACCCATTTTGAATAAAAGAAATATATTTTGCGGTATTTTCTCAAAATATACCAAGTATACTGCAAAAATACTAAAATAATATACCGAATGGTATAATTGGTATATCGACATAGTACCGTAATCCAAATATACCATAGACGGCACAATATACCAGATTGGCAGCCAAAGCAACTAAAAAGTATTTCTTTAATACCTTCGACAATTTTATCTGATAGCAACCAAATTTTCAGAAATCATAAATACTATAGTTATTATTGTATATACCAAAATTCGGAACTATAGCTTTAAAATTACGCTTGTTATTCGATTTTTTTAATTTGCGGGGGCGGAAGTGGGCGTGGCAAAAATTTGAAATAAACTTGATCTGCGTGCAAACATAAAAATGCTGTCGAAAAAATTATAGCTCTATCTCTTATAGTCTCTGAGATCCAGTGTTTCATACGGACAGACGGACAGACGGACAGACACACAGACGGACAGACGGACATGGCTATATCGTCTCGGCTGTTGACGCTGATCAAGAATATATATACTTTATAAGGTCGGAGATGCCTCCTTCTACCTGTTACATACATTTCCTGCCGGCACAAAGTTATAATACCCTTCTACCCTATGGGTAGCGGGTATAAAAATAGAAGGGCAGTTGTTAATGTACATAACAAAGATGCCTTCTGTTTTAAGTGGGCAATTATATCAGCCCTCAAACCAATAAATAGATCATACCATTGCAATAGTTATAGTGTTGAGATCACGTCCCCAATAATTGAGGTGAATAACGTAAAGATTGACTTCAATGGATTAACATTCCCGATGGAAATTCGAAAAATAAAATAGTTCACTCAACGAAACCCTCACATAAGTTTAAATGTTTTCGGGTATGATGAGGAATCTGACAAAATAATTGAACCGCTTTACTGCGATGGAGTGGAAATGAGAATCCACATTAACTTATTATTCGTCGACGGACCATCGGCGGGTATTCATGGACACTATGTGTGGATTAAAAATATTTCATCGTAAGTACATTCAATAAATTTGAAAATATCACAATCACCTTACAATTTCATTTTTAAACAGCGAGTTAAGCGTTGGTTCTGTAATCAATGCTTACAATACTCAACGAGTGAGGAGAGGGCAGCTCAACATACATTGAGATGCAGTCGGGTGGTTACCGAGGGACCAAGGAAGGATCAGAAGATTACATTTAAGAACCATCACCGTCAGTTGGAGGTTCCGTTCGTCGTGTATGCTGACTTTGAATGCATATTGGAACCAGTAACATTAGATGTAAGTGCAAACACCAAAATTATTAATAAGCATGTGCCAGTAGCATTTGCATACTACATAAAGTGTGCATTTGACTCTGGCTTAGATAAGTTTGTTTCGAAGACAGGAGGTGATGTCGCTCGCACTTTCATTAAAAATTTAACGTCAGACTTGTCCGATTTGTATGAGACGGCAGTGGTTCCGATGCATATGAGTCATAATGAGTTAGATAATTTTAGGAAATCCACCATTTGTCACATATGTAAGGGTATTTTAAATAATGAGTGAAAGATCACTGTCATTTTACAGGTATATATAGAGGTGCAGCCCATAATTCTTGTAACCTTAAATACAAGACGGGTGATTTTATTCCCGTATTCTTTTCGCAATTTCTCCAAATATGATTCACATTTGTTTGTTAAAGAACTTGGAGAAATTGAGGGGAAATAAAAGTCATTCCTTTGAATAAGGAATTATATATATCAATTTCTAAATATCTCCCTCTTAGGAAAAATACCTAGAAATCAGGTTTTTGGATACTATCAGATTCATGCCCTCTAGTCTAGACACACTCGCGGGAATTTGAGTGAGGACAATTTCAATGTGCTGAAATCACAGTTTAAAAACAAGTCAGATTTTCAACTACTTCAGGAAAGGTGCAGGAATATTTAGATTCTGTTGAAAAACTAGATGAAACTTCTCTCCCACCAAGCTCCAAGTTCTATAGTAATTTAACAGAGTCAGAATGTTCAGAAGAGGATTACGCTCATGCCATCCAAGTATGGTGTCATTTTAATTGTCGTTCATTGAAGGAATACTTAGAATTGTATTTGAAAACTGATGTTTTATTGTTAACAGACGTTTTCCAAAATTTTAGGGCAATTTGTTCTTCAATTTACAATCTTGACCCCGTCCATTATTATACTACACCAGGATTGTCGTGGGATGCTATGTTAAAACCACAGAGATTGAACTCGAGTTACTCACTGACATTGATATGATTACATATTTTAAGAGTGGAATTCGGGGTGGGTTGGTGCAATGTAGTCATAGGCATACAAAAGCAAACCACAAATACTTAAAAGATTTCGATCCTACTAAAGAATCGGAATTTTTAATGTATGTAGATGCAAACAATTTGTATGGATGGGCTACGTCTGAACCACTACCTTACGGTGAGTTCAAATGGTTAGACACGAATCAGGTTAAGAGTTTTAATCTAGATAATATTCATGAAAATAGTGAGTATGGGTATATTCTAGAGGTTGATCTAGATTACCCTTACTCAATCCATGATGAACATAATGATCTACCATTCTGTCCGGATAACAAGCTACCACCAAGCACTTGTAAAACTCCAAAGTTAATAGCCGATCTCGCTGAAAAGAAGAATTATATCATATACTATAAGACATTAAAACAGTGTATGAGACATGGAGAGAATTAAAAATATGCACTCCATCCTTCAATTTAGGCAGAAAGCCTGGCTCAAGAAATATATTGATATAAACACTGAGCATAGAACCAGAGCCTCGCGAAAAATAATTTTGAACGGGATTTTTCAAATTATTGAATAATGCTGTTTATGGGAAAACCATGGAAAACAGTGAAAAAGGGTGGATGTACGGATAATAACGGAGCGGGAGTATCCAATTGAAAATAGGAAGTCAGGGCGACCCAAATTATGTGCCAGGAATTTAATATCAAAATCTAATTTTCATAGTGCATCAAGGTTCAGTGAAACTATGTATGCAATTCAAATGAAGAGGTTACACAACATTTGTGATAAACCAATTTATTTAGAATTTGTAGTGCTGGAGATGTCAAAATACAAAATGTATGACTTCCATTATGACTACATGAAACCTAAGTTTGGGAAAGCACTCAAATTAAATTATATGAATACGGATCCATTTATTTACAGTATAAAACAAATGATTTTTATGCAGATATTCGGGATGATGTGGAGTTAAAGTTTGACACGTCCGAATATCCAGATGAATTGGCCGAGTTGTATAAGTTTAAGAAATGTAATAAGAAACGATTGGGTTTCTTTAAGGATGAGTTGCATGGTAAACCAATGACTGAGTTTGTTAGTCTACGCTCAAAAATGTATGCGTATAAATGTGAAAATTTCGATAAATCTGGTGAAATATGCTGTGACGAACACCACGAGGTTCTACTCGTCTAAGCCTACTCTGTCTAGCTTACTTGCCGGCTCAGTTCAGGGCTGGGGTGGGTTTTGGCTTCGACTGGGTAGTAAGTCATCATAAATTAAAGTGTAGACAGAGTGTAATACTAGGGAGAGGGACAGTACTCATTTCGCATTATCTTAAACGCTCGTATATTCAGTGCCCAATTAGAATCAAAAATTTAACACATCATTGTTTTCTTCTCCATGATATACAGTAATTTAATAAACATACTTCATTTTGTTTATAAAATTATCTCTAGTTAACAATAGTGCTTGATTTATTGAGCTTTTATTTATCGTTACGTTAATTTGTTTTACTTAAACGGTTGTCTTCATGACTTAATAATACGAAAGATAGGTAACCAACACGGACCAACAAGGAAACGAGGGCCTCACAATCACAACCCCAATCAACTATAATTACAGACACGGCTATGCCGTACTTACGCACTTTCCATCGATGTTAGCAGGCCTGATAACTGATGAATCCGTCGTAGCATATATGAATGTTGATGATAGCTGTTATGGATCTATCGAATCCCTATGTATCCCATCGAATCCCTATGTACCCCATGTTGGCTGTATAAAGGTCGAAGAAATGAGTTAGTTGATTTTGACAAGTACTAAATACAAATTCAATTTAATGTGCAACACCTATTACACTCTATGGAGGGTCTAGCGTGTGCAATTGCCAGCGGTATGACCAATAGGCTGCATAAAATAACATTTTTACCGCAAGGTCTAATCAGATTGACACAACTTACCAATCAGTGTCAAAGAGAAAATTTAGCAATTCTAAATTCTCTAAAGAGCCGGCCAATCCAAGTTGGCCACAAAAGAAAACCTTGGATGCCAAAATTGTTGGCTTGGTTGCAGTATATTTTATATTTATTTTTGCAATTTTTCTTTGCAAATTTTTGGTCTGATGTAAATGTATGTTCTCAGTGAGGAAAAGTTGCAAAAGTGAAGATGGCTGCCCTTAGTGAGTGCTCAAAGCATCTCTGTGTGGATCATTGCACTACTCCCCGTTCGATAGCTATGCTAAGTAGAGTTGCCAACTTAATTAAGGCTTTGGCGCATCAGCTGATGCTTTGATTTGTGACAATCAGATGTTTATTTTTTGTTGCAACTTTAATTTAGACAACTACCTCACAATGCATCAAAAAATAAGGGGAAAAGGCATGTTGTTTGAGGGACATTTCATTGTCAAACTATTTAAATATAAGGCAAAAAGTCTTGCGGTATTTTTATTGAATTTTCAATTGTTCATAAAATTGGTTATAATAATGCGATTTAAGTCAAATATGTGCCGTTTTGTTCGATGACGAGTTCCCAACGAGATGCCAACTTTATAATGCCCCTATTATAGAAGCTCGCTTCCCTATTGGCAAAAACTCGGAGAGCCAATTTTCACAGGACTCTCTTGTGGCCAACTTCCGACTACCAAGTTCGTTCGCCATGGACAGAAATAGCTGGTAATCACTTGGTGCGAGATCCAGACTATACGGGGATGCAAAAGAACCGCCCATCCGAGCTCTCGGAGCTTCTGGCGAGTCACCAAAGATGTGGGTGGCCTGGCGTTGTCCTGATGGAAGACAATTCGGCCTCTGTTGATCAAAGATGGACTCTTCTGCATGAGTGTCTGCATTCGAGCGGTCCAGTACAGGACCGAATTGAGCGTTTGGCCATAGGGGAGCAGCTCATAGTGGATGATTCCCTGCTAATCCCACCAAACACACAGATGACCTTCCTGGCCGTCAATCCAGGCTTGGCCACCGCTTCACCGCTTTTCGACCACAACTGTTTGCGCTTCACGTTGTCGTAAGTGATCCACTTTTCATCGCCAGCTGATGATGTCACCATCCGCTTCAAAATCGGGTCGATTTTGTTGCGATGCAGAAGCGATTCCCATGCATTCTTACGGTCAAAAATGTTTTTGCGTCAAGTCGTGTGGCACCCACACATCGAGCTTTTTAATCCAAGCTTCTACAAATGGTTTCAAACGGTTTGACGACTCATGTCCAGCTCTTGGCCGATGCTACGGCGCTACTATGCTGATCTCTTTCGATCAATTCAGCGATTTTATCGCAATTTTCGACGACAGGCCTTCCGGACCGTGACGCATCTTCGACCACCTCCGCACCAGAACGAAAACGTCGAAACCATCGTTGTGCGGTGGAAATGGAAACTGCATCGGGTCCATAAACTGCACAAATTTTATTGGCTTCATGAGTTGCATTTTTGCCTTTATCGTAGTAGAACTGTAAAATATGCCGTATTTTCTCTTTATTTTGCTCCATGTTTGTGACGCTATAACTCACGAACGACTTAAAACAAACAATGTATGACTTCCATTATGACTACATGAAACCTAAGTTTGGGAAAGCACTCAAATTAAATTATATGGATACGGATTCATTTATTTACAGTATAAAACAAATGATTTTTATGCAGATATTCGGGATGATGTGGAGTTAAAGTTTGACACGTCCGAATATCCAGATGAATTGGCCGAGTTGTATAAGTTTAAGAAATGTAATAAGAAACGATTGGGTTTCTTTAAGGATGAGTTGCATGGTAAACCAATGACTGAGTTTGTTGGTTTATGCTCAAAAATGTATGCGTACACTTATGAAAATTTCGATAAATCTGGTGAAATATGCATCAAAAAAATAAGGGGTAAAGGCATGTTGTTTGAGGGACATTTCATTGTCAAACTATTCAAATACTTTGTATACAGGAAAGCAAGAACGTGGAAGTATGCAGATGTTTAGGTCTAGAGGGCATGACATTACTACAGTCGAATTAACAAAAACTACATTAGATAGCATGGATGACAAGGGAATAATAGAAAAAGATAGGTTTTCTACTATAGCAAGAGCACATTATTTAGTAATTCCCTTTGAAATTGAGAGTTCCATATCAATTCTAGAAGCGGAGTCAAGAGTTTGGCGCAGGCAAATGTTTGCGCTAGAGAACTCACACAGTAATCAAACTAGTGTGAACAAAATAAATAATCTTAAAAGAAAGTTGGATAATAATGAAAGTGCGATCAACATTTACGAAGGACAATTAGTATTACATTTCATGTTAATGGATAGGTTGAAAAAAAAAACTAGATGTTTAGAATAATAAATCAATACTTTATTGAAAATTAAAATGTATAAATTAAAAAATAAAAATGTTTAAAATTAAGTGTACATATTAGTAAATTAAGAAAAATAAAAATTATAAATAACTTGAAGATAAAATAAAAAAAAAAAAAAAGAAAAATACAAAACACAAAATTGTTTTCAATCTTATAATATTACAAAATTTCATTCTTATGAATCCAGCTGTCTTCGGTTTTGGGAAACCCAACCAGCGCACCAGAGCTCTATTGCCTTTCTTTTTTAACACTTTTTCAACCAGATAAGTGTTAGGAAAACTTGTTTTTTCAGTTCCTCTTTGTAGAAACCACCTTGAATTGGATTCCCATTGAAGTCTTGTAGTAAGTATGTTGTTGGGTAACTATTTTGTACTTTACTTATTTTAAAAATTTCAGCTGTCCAATTAGGAGTATAGCCTTTTTCAAATACGTGTTTGTACTTGCTGATGCGTACATAATCACCCATTTTCAATTTGCTACCCGTAAACATTTTAATATTGTTGTAGACAGTTTTCAAAATATGTTTCTCATTATTAGTGTTTACATTAACGGATCAATTGTTGTAAACGGAAATTAGTGTTTTGAATATATCAATCCACTTGTATGTCCCATTGAAACTGAATTCACCCAACATTAGGTCTTTTAATGATCTATTAAATCGTTCAACAATTGACGCCTTTAGACTACTAAATGTTGAATAGTGGTTGATTCCATATCGTTTCATTAATATCTTAAATTGAGTGTTAAAGAACTCTTTACCATCGTCTGTTTGAAGATTTTGGGGAATCCTCTCCCTGATTGAAATATTTTCTCCATGGCCTCAGCAACGTCTTTTGCATTTTTAGACTTTATTGCTTCCCCATCCAAATTTTGAGAATGTGTCTATCACTGTTAGCATGTAGCGATACACATTGTTTGAGGGTGCATACTTCCCCATTTCAACCAAGTCAGCTTGCCATAATTTGTTTATTCCTTTTGTTATGACTCTACGTCTACGCTCCTTATGTGAAGGAGCATGTATTACATTAATTATTCCCCGTCTAAACATATTTATTACTTTCGAATATGAGAGCGTATAATTTTATCAAGAATATCTGATGTAGTTTTCTCAGTCTTGATTATTCGCTGATCAACTATATACAATTTATCGGATAATAAACTCTCATTCCTTTCTTGATGACTTGAAATCATTGATGTTAGAAAATTTCTCAGATCGTTTACAACTTGATCCACATATTCTTTTATCGCCAAGTCGGCATTATCAATTGGTAAGCGACCATTTTTAAACGCCTTCCTTGTATATTGTAACTTCCATCATTATCAATGTAGAGTCCTGGTATTTTCTCACGTCGTTTTAAATGAATAGAGATCTGCTTTTCATTTACATAACGTCCAAACTTGTCAACAGACATGATGATTATAAGTTCATTTCAATATTATCAATCAATTATATATGAATTTAGTGTATAATTTGAGCCTCTCTCAATTCTTCAATTATTGACGTAATTTCATTAGTATGATTCGTATTTCCAGCTGTTTGAGAGGCAATTAAGAGTTGTAATCGTTCAACCAACTCATTTGGATCGTCGCAATATACATAATTGGGTTTATTCGTCGCGAGTGACATGAAACCAGTCCCAGAAACAATTGATTTTGAGATTTTAGGTGTAGACTCAGCAGTACGTGATTTTGTTAAGAGTGGTTTAATAATTTTTGTATATTTCTTTGCCCTTGTTCCTCTGATCTGTCCATCGGAATTAAAATTTCTCTGGTGTACATTAGTTATCAATAAAATTTCATTATATATTTCTAGATCATTTGAATTATAATTTTGAGGTAGGCGGTGGAATATTAATGAATATAATCCACTAGTAAGACGCCAGTTTTGACCATCATCCAATTCAATTTTGTTGTAAGTCACATTAATGTGTGAATTCCCCAACATTAATTGTCCACTTCCATTTTTGTATGGGCCATATGTCTTATCCAAAAGATCTTCCCGTGCCAGTTCACTGATATTCAAATTTTTTGAGTTGTCTTCATGTTGGGTTGATTGACTCGTTATCGAAGGCGTTGAATGTATAGATGTTTCATTTGGTAACACGTTCGATGAATGAGAAGACTCTTGACTCGTTAACGGAAATGATGAATAGAGTGAGTCTTGAACCGGTAATGGAAGCGAAGTGTGGGAGGATATTTGTTTCATAAGCTTAGTTGATGAATAAGGAGAACCTTCTCTCGCTAACGATTTGAAGGTATGAGGTAAGCCTTCAAACGATGTGTCGTCTATAGCTGGTTGAGAATAGAATTGATTATCATCATCATCATCCTGAGCATTAACACTATCCATCCCCAATCCAATGTCTTCTCAATATCATATTTAGGTTTTGAGAATTGACTCTTAGCACTGTGAAATGTGAGTTTTCTTTTCTTGTTAGGTGGTGTGTTTCTCTCTCGGTCGGATGGAGAGTAGTTTTGCATAGTTTTTTTCCAGTCTCAACATTATTAAACTCTGATGGTATCAATGTCTGAAATTTTTGTTATCATTCACAAGTTCATGTAGTGGTTCAGTTATAGGTTTAAATGTTTCCTCCAGACCAATACTGTTCTGACTTTTGAGGTGTTTAAGATCAGAAAAATTTTTTAGAGCATTTCGGCTTTTAGTTATTTGAGTTAAAAATTTTTGATTCATTTTCTTTCTTTCAAATTTATCTCATTCAACTGTTAGTGGATTAGTGATTATTTCAGTCTTGTGGTCATTAGTGTACTGCGATCTATTTTACGAAACATAATCATATATAACCAATAAACAGATACATTAGCATGTTTTGATGAAAAGAGCTGGTTGTATAGATCAGCTATCAGACTGTTAAATAGACTAGCTAGCTGTTCTTTTAAACAGACCTGGTTGTACAGATCAGGTATCCGGTTCTGATAACGGACCTATTTCTGTTAACAGACCTGTTTCAATTTCCCATATCCCCATTTAAAATGATGAAATTAAATTTTCAATTACATTTATTGTATTGAATACAATATCTCCATCATCCTGTTTGGATAGAGTATAATTACCAGTATTTAATTTGAATACAATTTTAATGTGTACATAATCAACTTTATCATAGCGTGCCGGGAGGTAAATTAAATACTTTTCCAATGTTAATTTTAGGAATTGATATTAAATTTACTAGGAACCTTAGACGCTCCATAGATTCGGAATTCCTATTCCTTGGTAGAGCGTGGAAAGGGAGCTTCTTCTTCTGCTTTATTTCATTCAAATAATTCGCTGTTGTTTGAACCGCGATGTCATCGGCGAGGAATTGAATGTCCTCAGCAAGAGGAGTAATAAGACTTCGGTGAAGTTAATCTCCTCTCCCTTGCTAGTGTAATAGGCCGCTTGTCGTATCTGAAATTGACTAAGCCTAAAAGTATGCAACATTTTTTTTCGTTCTTTTTCTGTACACATACATATTTATACCTATTATTTATTATATTATTTATTTATATGTTTATTGTCCTAGTTAATTTGTATTATTTAATCTGTTTAGTTGTATAAATTTATTTGTAGTCTGAGAAAATGGTACTAAATGTCTTGTCATATTTTTGTTCTGAGAAGCAGAGCTTTATTTCGCAATGGTTCTGAAAGCTCCAAAAATAGCGCCATCTATTGGTGGACCATGATAATTACAAGCGTGAGTTACAAGATCAGCTGATCGTGTTAAGTCCACACCAAAAGAGACAACGATTACCTTTTTGAGTAGGATTAATTGTCAAATTTCCGAAAAAAAAAGGTTTTGTTGTTGGTTTTGGAAGAAAAATGGTTAGCAGGTTAGGTGCAGAACCTAAGTAAAAAAAAAAAGTGGAAAAGTGAAAAGTGCATGTGCTTTAATAGAAAAAAAAAAATACATCAGTGAAGTGGTTGGTGTAGTAAGATGCTTAAAACGTACTTGTGAGTATACAAAGATACTTCATTGTATAATTGTTATACTGAGTCGTTAATCTGGTCATCTTCTTTTTTACAAAAGTGCACCTTGCCGTCCACTTGTAGCTGTTTGTCCACTAGAGGAATTTGCCAACTGGCGTAAATAAACCAAGTGCCGTTTTCCAGATTAGGTAAATATTTGTTATACGTGTATTTAGTTTTTTGTTGTTCTAAGTTTCGTTTTGTCTATTTATTTTTAGATTCGGCACCCAGATATAATTTAAAACCCAGTTATAAGTTATATAAAACTCCGCCATAAATTATAATAACTTAGTCATATTGTATATAAAAACCCGTGTGTAAATTAGAAATCATTTAAAATGAAACTTCAACACACACAACTGCTTGACTAACGGCCAACAACAAAAGCTTCGTCGCAGCTGTGCTGGTCTCCTCAGCTGTCGGTACACCAAAACAGATGGTCTACCTAAACGACGGTAGCCAGAGATAGTTGCCGACTCGCACTGCTAAACGGAGAACTGCTTCCAAGCAGGTTGGCTTCGTCTGTTGTCGAAGAACAACTTACCGTTGGCAGTCTCGCCTCATTCGCTGGCTACGGATTTTGCTGCTCCTTATTGTGTCATCGCGGCAGAAGGCGAATAGCTGATTGTCAGCCTTTGTTTTTGAGTATTTTTGTTGGATTATTGTTAGTTTAAAGTGTTTAGTTAAAATATTATTTAACTATTGTTTATTGTAACCTTCCCATTGCACTTCTTTTCTGTCTTCCCTTATGTACGCGAATTTTAAATGTATTATTATTATAAGTGGTGCGTCCTATTAGTTGGCCCTTTCCTTGAACCCCATGCAATCTGAGCAAAGCCCGGAGAAGCCAGCGCGTACGCCACACTAGTAAACCCAACACCAGCACCCGACGAATATTACACTAGTGATTCGTTACAGATATAATTATAATTTAATAATATATTTTGGCGCTCAATCGTGTGGCCTGTTTTTGGATAGAATCTAAACATGGCCTTTAAAATATTATATATGCTCTAGAATCAATAACATCCAGTGATTCAAGTCTTTTTGTTTGTCTTTATACATATTTGTGTACTAGGTTAGTCTCTTTGTGTCTATTTTATTAGCGAGAAAGTAATACCTCGTAAAATCAAGACAAAAGAACTTAACCAAAGAACAAAAGAACTTAAACTTCCCTTTTAGTGGCTGTTAAGGCATTCACATTTCAATTAGTGTTTGAAACGGATCGTGGCTCAGAGCTGCTTTCTCGTCATACTAATTGAAGGTATGCCTATCTAGCAACTAGTCCTATCCATTCAGGTGGGTTAATTAGAAAATCTGGAGGCTAACTTACACTCTGTGAAGTTTTGCATGGTTTCCAAATATCTTATGAATCGTGGTTGTTTATCAGTTTTGTTGAAATTTGCATTTGTATTATTATTTATTTATCTATTTAATTGTTCAGTTATTTTTGTGTGTTATTTATTATTTGGTATTTGTTTATTTATTTATTTATTTCATTTTTCTCTTATTTATTTAAATCTTTATTTATTTATATATTATTTTTCCCCATTATTATTATTTATTTATACAGTTGTTTGTAGAAAATTTTTCCTTCATTAGCAGAAATTCTGAAGATTAGGTCTTACATATCATGCCAGGTCCCATAATTCAAGGGCAAACCATTTGTTGTGTTTGCACTCAGGAGGTCGAACATCCTGCTCAATTGTTAGCTACAAGGTGCAATCATTATTTTCACCACGCCTGCTTTAATACTCGCACTGACAATAGGAATTTGTGTCCAGTGTGCCGAACGGTGTTAACAAGATCTTCTGTGAATCTTGCTGAAGAATTGGAAGCAGCCAGTTCAAGTGCCACTATGAGAACTAGAGGGCAAGCGAAAGCCACGGCGACGGTCACATCGGCAAATGCCAATGTAGGAAATTCTACAGGTATTGGTAGTAGGTCCAGCTCGCAGCCAAGGCAGCCGACTCCAATTCCACAAGCTCCGCAACCGGTTGTAGTTCAGAGTCCAATAGCTCAGCCAGCAGCAAGTGCTGTTGGCCAAGAAATACAACAGACAATTGCGGCTGCGATATCAGCAGCATTAGTGCAGCAGACGCAGTTACTATCGCAGGTGATGGAAAATGGTTTTCAGAGATTAGTTCAGCAACAGCTAGCTGTCAATTCTGAACCAATTCAATCTATTCCAAGACCTTCTCCACCAAGTCCACAGCATCAAAGCTTTGAAGAGTTGTTTGGATTACCAAATCGGCTAGAAACGAATCCGTTGGTAAATCCGAGAGCGCCGCAAGTTGGTGCCAACTCTTCGCCATTAGGTTCTCAATTGAGTAATACTCTACGAACCGACAGGATTAGTCAGATAATTGCTAATTGGAAACTAAGATATTCTGGACACTCGTCTATGTCTATAGAAGATTTCTCTATCGAGTAGAGTCATTGACTCGACAAACTCTGGACGGAGACTTTGAGTTGCTAGCAAGATATGCGAGTAACTTGTTTGAGGGTAGAGGAGTGAATTTTTCTGGAGGTACCACAAAAGTGTGACAGAAGTTCGTTGGGCAGACTTATGCAAGGCATTGAAAAATCAGTTTACGGATGGCAGAACTGATTGGGAGATTCGAACAGCTATTTCGCAACGAAAGCAGAAAGCCAACGAATCGTTCGATCAGTTCTACGAAGCCATTATGGCATTAGTAGATTGTTTGAACAGCCCAATGAGTGAGCAGTCCATACTGGAGGTCTTGCGAGCCAATTTGCTCTCGGATATTCAGCACGAATTATTGTATGTGCCAATATTCAGCGTTGAGCAGTTGCGTCACACTGTTCGTACGCGAGAGGTTTTGAAAACCATTTCAATGCCATCAACCGTTCCCAGAGGTTTACCGAGACGGCATGTAAGTGAAGTCACGGTACAAGCCACAATGGATGAAGAGGATGATGTTGAAGAGCCAGAGAATCTGGAGGTGGATGCTCTAACACTTTCTTGTTGGAATTGTGGGAAGAGTGGACATCGATACCAAGATTGCGTAGCAGAACGTAAAGTGTTTTGCTACGGTTGTGGTAAGCGTGACACGTATCGACCCAGTTGCACGAAGTGTGCAATTCCAAAAACCCGTATGGGCGTGCACAAGTGCACGCAAACTAGTCTCGAAGGGTACCAACACGGAGTAAAAAGAAGATATAAATGTATCGAAAATAATACCAGAAGTTCAAGTAAACCCGGCTAGATCCAATATTTCAGATTTAGATAATGTTTGTAGTTCTTGTATTCGTAATAAGCAGAGGAAGGGGAACTATATACGAATTAAAAATGAGGAAAAAGAGCTTTGTTAGCGTCAATAGTAGACATCGCGGATGATCTTCGTCCTTATGCCCAAGTCAATATACTAAGCAAATTGATAACGGGGTTAATGGACACTGGCGCTAGTATTAACTGCATTGGTGGGAAGTTAGCAGAAGAAATATTAACTAATAATACCGAATATACGCGGTTGTCATCAGCTGTAAAACTGCTGATGGAAATAGGCAAACGAATTTGTGGCAAGTTGGTTATTCCTGTCCAGTTTAAGGGCAAGACACATTCACAACGATTTTATATCGTCCCGACTTTGTCGCAGGACTTGTATTTAGGTATTGAGTTTTGAGAGATTTCGAGCTATTGCCAATGTTTTTGATGCACCAGGCTCACACTAGCAGCATTGCCTCAATTACATTTAATGATCCGCAGCAACTCGAGTTGACATCTGCGCAAAAACGGAACTTATCACTGTTATCAACCAGTTCCCTTCATTTGCAGAAAAGGGGTTAGGAAAGACCAATTGGCTAACACACGATATTGAGGTAACGGACTGCAAACCCATAAAGCAGCGGCATTATGCAGTGTCACCAGCGGTGGAAAAGTTGATGTACCACGAACTCGATCGAATGTTAGCGTTAGGAGTAATTGAAGAGTCCGATAGCCCTTGGTCGGCACCCGTGGTGTTGGTTCAAAACCTTGGAAAGTTCGTCTTTGTTTGGATAGTCGTAAAGTGAATGAGGTGACCATTAAGAACGCTTATCCGATGCCGTTAATAGATGGAATATTAAGTCGATTGCCAAAAGCTGAATTCATATCAAGCATTGACTTGAAAGACGCGTACTGGCAAATTCCCTTGTCACCCAATGCACGACAGAAGACGGCGTTTACTGTCCCCGGTAGACCATTATACCAATATACGGTCATGCCCTTCGGCCTTACGAATGCGCCACAAACAATGACCAAACTTATGGACAAAGTCATTCCACCGGAATTGCGAAATGAAATTTTCGTATATTTGGATGACTTGTTGGTAATTTCCGACACGTTTGAAAAGCATTTAGTGGTCCTTAAACAACTTGCAGATCGTCTAACACTGGCAGGTCTCACCATCAATGTTGAGAAGAGCAAATTTTGCTTGCGAGAGGTGAAGTACTTGGGGCATGTCATAGGTCAAGGTACGATACAGACTGACCCTGACAAGGTAACAGCCATCCAAGAGTTTCCCGTGCCGAAATCGATAAAGCAAGTGCGACGATTTTTGGGAACAACAGGCTGGTATCACAAGTTTATTCATAACTATGCTGGTATTGCGGCTCCGATATCTGATACGTTAAAGCAGAAGCGCAAGTTTGTGTGGTCAGATGAAGCGCAGAAGGCATTTGAATTACTTAAAGATCTGATGTGTAAAGCCCCATTGCTGCATAGTCCAGATTTCTCCAAACCCTTTGCAATCCATTGTGATGCAAGTCACACAGGTGTTGGAGGGTGCTGATGCAGAAAGATAGCGAAAGTAATGATGTACCAATTGCGTTTATGTCACGAAAATTGAATAAGTGCCAACGCAACTATTCGGTTACGGAGAAGGAGTGTTTAGCAGCTGTAATGTGCGTCAAGAAATTTCGTGCGTATGTAGAGGGTCACGAGTTTTCGATCCACACC
The DNA here is from genome assembly GCF_023558535.2 of Drosophila nasuta. Classification (NCBI taxonomy): domain Eukaryota; kingdom Metazoa; phylum Arthropoda; class Insecta; order Diptera; family Drosophilidae; genus Drosophila; species Drosophila nasuta. The sequence continues at coordinate 321,697 of NW_026869442.1, forward strand.
GACCATGCGTCATTAAAATGGTTAATGTCGCAAGCTGATTTAAGCTCGAGGTTGGCAAGGTGGGCACTTAAGTTGCAAGCCTTCTCTTTATGATCGTGCATAGGAAAGGCAGTCAGAACATTGTACCTGATGCTCTTTCTCGCACTTACACCGAGGACTTATCTTCCCTAAGTGT